>NC_051187.1:9841554-10155265 GCF_015220075.1 Falco rusticolus | reverse complement strand
GTCCCACTGAATCAATGGCAAAATTCCCATTCAGCAAAACGGAAGCATGACCTGCTCCAAAACTGGGCGTTGCTAAGAGCAGCCTGTTCATTTTATGCATTTATAAAGGGCACGTTTGTTCCCTATAGTCATTAAGCTGTTATGCAAGGGAAGAGGAGACTCCTTTGGCCTGCTTTATTTAAAAGGGACTATGTAAAGCATTAGCTTCTTACTTCAAAGGGGCTTTGAGCTACAAGGATCACAAATGTATTATAAAGTTACCTAGCTGGTAGTACTAAAAGCAGCGCACTGGCCTGGCTTGCTCTGAGCCTGCTCGCACTGCCTGTTTCTCACAGAAACACGAAGCACTTCGGTCCCCTGCCTTTCTTGCTGTAATGTAACACTACCAGCTGATGGAGGTGAACTCCAAAGGTAAACAGCACTGTTCAAGAATCAAATGTCTCTGGGTTTGTTTGGGTTTTTTTGAATGCATGTTATTTTCCCCTTTAAGGAATAATACGATGATCAGGGTAGCAAAGAAAAGATCTAGTGAAAACTTTAAAGCAAAGAAGAGGTTTGCAGTCTTCACCTCTTTGCACGTTCCAAGTCATCGTTGGCCTGCTCCAGCTCCCTCACATACTTATGCAGCTGATCTTTAATGGCCCGTGTCTGGCTCAGGTCATCCTCTAACAACGACACTTGCTTGTAACTTTGCGCATACTGGTGCTCCAGTTTCTCCTGAAAGAAAGAAGCAGTGAGATAAATATCAGTTGCGTACACTCTCCAAGTCATCAGTAGTAAAATGGGACAAAGAAAGTAACATACTCGCTGCAGTTTGCCGATTTGGGATTGCTGGTAATACAGAGCAAATTGGAGAAGTAGAAAGAACAGGCTGCTCTGAACGTCAGAGCTGGACACAGCATAAAATCACAAATGCTGCACTGTGCACAGACATCCTGCCACGACACAGCTGGCTGCTCAGAAATGCATCCCTGCATCTGTTCCCAACAGCCTGCACTGACAGCTGCTCTGAAGTCTCAAATATCTAGGAAGCCAGAGAGAAATCTAACTACATAGCCTCCCCTTCAGTGCCTCTCCCCTGACAATAGCCACACTGTTACCAGAAATTGTCTGACACCTCCATTAGCAAAAATGAGATCTACTGAAATCTGTTGCAAAACCTCCAGGTCCACAAGCTCATCTTTGAAAGACTGGTGGAACTCACTCCCAAACACTCTCACCAGCTCTGAGGGTACAGACAGGGGCTTATGGAAAAACTGCTGACATTATAAAACACTTATTGACCTTACAGATAAAGCCAGGAGTGGATATGCAAACAAGTAACCCCATAAACTTTTAATTCCACTGGGTAAGTTTCCAACCCTTGCCTTCAATAAAATAACTCAAGACTACAACAAATGATGCTTTTCCAAGATTCCAAAAGAGGCGAGAACTTGTTAACATACAGGCATCAAATAAAAGTTACCTTCTGCACATGCAGATCTTTACACAATTCCTGTCTCCACAGATATGGCTGTTAAGAATTAATTAGTTTCTCTCTGAAAGATGTGCACAAATCACCAATCTTCAGCTTTCTTTAAGGTCTCAAAACCAAGGAGACCTCTGGGCAAAAACCCCTTAGTTTGCAAAGGAAGATGACAATGCAGTGGTGTGACAAAAACATACTTGTGTTGTCCACACTGTTGCTATGCTGATGTTGCCTGTGTAACTACTAAAGCTACTACTTGGCAAAGCCTAGAGAATTCAAACAAACAAGCACAAACTCCATGACAAGAGTTTCATGATGTGAACAAGAAAAATTCCACCAGAAATTTCCCTGGTAAGTTGCTGGCCTTATTTGGAGTACATGTCATACTTTGGTCTGGATCTTGAACAGACAACTCCTTTACTTCATTGGGATACTCAGTGACCACAAACAGACCAGACAATCTAAAATGAGATCGAAAACATATCTTTAAGAAGCAGCAGTGCTATTACAGAAAAGGCCTACCTTTAATGTTTCCACTTCATACTTCAGTCTTTGGTTATCTGCTTGCAAATCTCTATTCCTCTGCTCAGCTTGGACTAGCTGTGCCTCCAACTCAGCTTCTAATTCTCTGCTTCCCTCCTGAAACTCAGCCAGCTCTTCGCGAGCTTCCTGGAAGCTGTAAGGAGAGGATTTCATCAGTTGACAAGCCAGTATCTCCCAAATTAAAAGAAAATCCACAGCTCTTCTAAAATATTAAATACTTTAAAACTCCTGTTTTTTCAGCTTAAGTGTCACCTACAGACCTCTAAGGGGAAAAAGAAAAATGGGGAAACTGAGAAATCACATTAAGCTTAGCTATAAAAGGAAATTAATTCTCTTGCATCAAAACGAACAGCTACATTAAACGCATGTGTGAACAGAAACCTGTATCAAGGCTATTTACAGGATTCATGGAAGTCTGAAACCCACTTTGTACTCCATTAGCTTTCACTGCTAGCAGACTTGATAAAGTCAATTAATTAAGCAAACATTTAACCCAATTTTGGTCAAAAACTATAAGAGAGAAAAGCAGATTCTGTATCTCTGCAGTACCTGGAAATTTAAGGTTCTTGAAAAGGATGAAAACTTGAATCTTAGGGTTACTGAGCACCTGGGCAGGAAGCCAGCACATACCTACCTTGTACCACTGCAAGTTATTAAATACTAGAAGTAGCTACTCCACATACTTTGCTTATTAAATTTGCATCTTTGCCATACATAATAGTTCAGCTCTTAGCAAGCAACACAGAAAACTAACAAGGCTTCAGGAAACACAGAATTTTCTGACACCCAAGAAAAGCTTAGGGTTCTCCACATGCCCTCCACCTTCCCCTTTAAAAAACCCCGAAATCAAACAAACAAACAAAAAAACCAACAACTTGAAGCTTGGGCTCTTGGGGCTTGACAGAGGTTTAACTGGCTTCACCTCACTGCACCTGAGTAACACTGAATGCAAAGAAAGCTTTCCAAAGAAAAACTGGGAGCCTCCAGTGCCCCCCACTCTATAAAGAAAACCCCAAAACAGCCAGACAAATCACACCCCTCTCCCACAAGAAGCACAGTGTTACTCAAGACAGCAACCCCTCCTGTCACTTCTGGTAACCAAAAAGCCCTGTGCCCCCTAAAAGACACAAACCACTGGTACAAGCTGGACTATGAGGTACAATACACTTCAATAAACTGCAGCAGACACCAAGTCAGCCACTTTTCATACCAATAATTCCACTACAAGAAGCTCAAGGGAACAGTAACGATACAAGGTAAGCCCAAAGGCCCCTTCCTGTGATTAAACGTCAAGATACTACTTAAGGTAGCACTTTAATTATACAAAGATGCACATGATCGCAAAAGGGCTCTGCTCTTGCTCAAACATGCTCAAAACATAGCCTGGAGTTCCTGGCGTGGTAGCGCTGTGCAAGAAATACTTAGCTCCCACAAGGCTGGAAATTTTAAAGCTGGATATGCAAGAAATTCTTTCTAAAATATTTAATACCCATCTTGGTGTAGCCTTGCAGAGAAATAGATTAAACAGTGTTCTGGCCATTAGGAACCTAATCCAGCCTGCAAGTGTACAACCGTACCTCTGTTTGTACTTCAAGGAAAGCTCTTTCCAATATGCAGTTTCCTCCTTTGGACTCGAAAAGGTCGGGATTTCTTCACTGTCCATGATCAATACAACCTGCAGGATACAAACATAATGCACTCGGGATAAATAGACAGGCAGACCACTCCCAAAACTGCTGCTAAATACTGGGCTTTCATTGCCACAGCCTTTCTGACAGTGGCATTCAGACTTGGCACCCACAAGTGGGATGTTAACGATCCCTAACAAGCCTCATTCAGCAGAGACCTGCTACAACAAGCAATGTAATTTTACCCAGCTTCTGGAAACGCTCATGCAGCAGCCTGAAACAAGACCAGAAATTCTGGCTGTATTTTGTACCTGCCACTGAAACAGCAGTTAATGCCACAAGCTCACTCAGGACCGCAGTTGGTAAGGATACCAAAATTTACAGCTGCTACAGCTTCCACTTCTGTTCATAAAATGTTGTTAAAAGAGATTTTGCCTCCTGTCACCAACACTGTGATGCACACTACAACTCTATTAGAGCTGCAAAGGCATGTAATGAATGAGGACAAACACCCTGAGGTCAACCACTAACACACTGTGCTATGAAGATTAATTTTCAGTTTACTCTTCCTACGTGGGTCCTAGCCGATTCCTGCCTTCACGTAAAACATGCAGGCGACAGAAGTTATCCGCACAGTTTTTCTCCCTCCGCCCTCGCAGACACAAGAAAGATCAGCCTCATAAAATTACAGTCACGTCATACAACAGTGCTTCGAGCCTGGAGGTGTTTAGAGGAGCAGCTTCCCATGCCAAGGCAGGGGGACCACACTGTCTGGATGAGGAATGAGGACCTCTTTTCTTCAGCTGCTTGGACCACTGGATGCCATTTGCATTGCTGCTTGGCTACTAGCCAGCAAGCGAAACACAACTTAACACATACTTTCTATACTGCTGCTCAGCATCCTTGACACACACCCGGTCTCAGGAGCTGGCGAAGCGGTGGTCACCATCCTGCCATGCACACCAGGACCAAGAGGAGTGTTCAGACAGCCACAGTTCCCGACCACAGCCAGATGCACCACACCACGTACCATTTCTGAGCTCTCCCCACGCAATCCCACAACAACTTTTACAAGCAGGCATTTTACCCCCAAAAGCAAAGACTCAAATTCTGTTATTAACACCCAGCAAAGATAAGCTGAAACAAACCTCTTCTCTGTTTAATGCAGAGGCTTTAAACAATGCTTGCATCAAGCTCATCTATCAGTAATAGTTGACCTAGAAAACCTGACTTTCATAGTAACAGGCATCAATAGCCAACACTGTCCCTTCAGGCCTAAAATTGTCACACTAATATGTTCTGCATCTCAGTGACCCACATTTTAGACACCTAAAAGTGGGACAAAACAATCCCATGCTTTCATCAGAGGGCAGACAGGCTCATTTCAGAGACGGGCACTTAGCTCACAGATAAAGTGAGGCAAAACTAGCACATTTGCTCTTCACCTGAGACTGCAGCTGCCACAATCCAAGGGCACAAGATCAAATTTACCCAGAGGGTGCTAAGAACCTCAAAAACACCCCAACTCTCCCACTGTGTTTATTTAAACTTTACAGCTTTATTGCAGAAGTGAGTTTGTCACAATCGGGTCTCCATGCTGCCCAAGAGAACTGACAGTGCTTCCTTTTCTGCATTGCCCTGTACCAAGAAAATAAAAAATACATACGGAGCCATTATAATTCCCTCAGCACATATACTGTCAGTCCTGCCGTACCTTTTCAGATAAAAATTTATTTGGGTGTACTTGCTTCAGCAGTTGCACCTGTTACCAAGGCAGCTTAATCACGGCACAGG
Source organism: Falco rusticolus (assembly GCF_015220075.1). Taxonomy (NCBI): domain Eukaryota; kingdom Metazoa; phylum Chordata; class Aves; order Falconiformes; family Falconidae; genus Falco; species Falco rusticolus. The sequence goes on along the minus strand of NC_051187.1, from coordinate 10,149,832 downwards.
GACAGATCCCAAGTCCTATGCAAAAGACTGTTTACAGCGGAGGCAGAGCCCATGAATCACCTCCCAAACTGTTGCGGTTTCGCAGCCGGGTGCATTAAGGCAAGCAGTCATATGCCAGAGCCACAGCAGGTGTCAGGCAGCTCCTGAACTGCAATTCAGATTGCCTGGAAGAGGTGAACAGCTCAGCTCAGCTAGTGCTGCGTGCTGTCCATAACATCAGTCCTGCACTGTTCTCACTGAAACTGCCTCAGTAAAAAAGCCTTCTGACCTTTTCCTCTAAGGCACTCTGCTCTGAACTGGCACAGTCTGAGAGGCTTCACTCTGAGAAGCACATTCACCCCAAAATAAATGAGACACAGCATAAAACGGGGTCAGCTCCCACAGTTCAGGAGGAGCTGATCTCAAAAGGTAAACAGCCAGGAAGCCACCCATCAGCAAAATTCAAGATGTGTTTAGAAAAAAAGTTTGTACACAGAAACATCTCACACCATTTCCTAGAAATAGCCGAGATAAAGTACATCTGGGCCCAAGACTCCTTCCTGTCTGCTCACACGGGGTACGCCCTTGGAAATAAACAGCCGAGGAATCCCTGCAAAGCCGCAGTCTGTGTCAGAAGGGCTGCTGGGACCCACAAGTACTCACAGTCATCAACTGCTGATGCAGGAGACTCAGCCCCTCGCCCTTGGTCAAAAGACCCTTTCCTTTTAGATACCGGAGGGAGGAGATTCAGCTCTATGGTAGGTACTTCATGCCCCTCAGCAGCAACTTTTCCTCCCTAAATCCACTCAGCAGGAGCAAGATGACCTTTTCCAAGTCACCCATCCCTCGCCCGCCTTGGCTAAGCAGGTGATAGCTCACAATTACCCATGCCTCTTCTATCACCATGCCTAATGCTACCAGCATGGATTTTTGATCTGTTGACTGCACTGCATAAACACCTACATCGGATGCTCATGCCAGCATGCAATACTAAGCTCCAACACCCATATCCCAGTTTTTGTACATGGTTACATCGCTTGTCTTCCCTCGCAAACATGAGGGACAAGAGGAAGAGGCAAGAGCACACAGACACACTCAGCAAACAGGGCAGTTCATAGCCAAAACACTACTCCGAGTTGGGAGATGCAGCCACCTTCCAAACCTGCCACCAGCACACATGTGCCCATAAGTAAATGACTTCACTTTTGCCAGACCTTTGCCCATTCCCTCTATTTAAGGTATAGAAACACGGGCCTATCTAAGCACATGCACATGAGGTATAGAAACACGGGCCTACCTAAGCACATGCACATGCCTGGCAGAAAGTGACTCCTAGGCATTATCAAAACATAACCAGACATTTTAAACATCTCATGTGTGGGAGAGCGGATGCCCACAGAATACCAAAAGTTTAACAAAAACGGCTTTGCTTCAGCCTGTTGCCAGTTGTCCGGGCTCTGGGCATTATGTGAGGAGCTGAGAACCAGCACGGCAAGTCCTTCCTATTCATGGGCTTCTTTGCATACGTGGCACTCGCAGAATCAAGCCTTTGACAAACAACACTGAGGCTTTCAGGATACAAACAAGACAATGCAGCAGCGTCTTCCAGGGAAAATGAGAGCAGGCTTATGCTGCTGCTCACTTCAATTCATTACAACACAGCTTAGCATTCACGCAGTGCCCTGGGAAAACTCAGCTACGTGGGCATAACTCCAGGATCCAAAGCAGCTCTCAAACAAGAACTATGCTCAAAACGTGGTAGCTCCTTTCAAGCCCCCACTTACACAGTCAGCGGGGCAGAGTAACTCTCTGCTGTTAAAATGGAACAGCTTTTCCACACCATGATCACCGTAAAAAAAAATGCAGCTTGTAGGTTAAGAACTTCTCTAAATCCAGGGGGGTTTGTATGGGACAAATCTTGTTTCCCACCTCCAAAAGCGTCTTTATAAGTGAGATGCTCAGTGTCCTCTGGATATTACAAGAGCCAAAGACTGAATCCAACATGTAGCAGAAGTAAGTAAACCAACATGCAGACGGTATTTTTCAAGTAGCTCAAGGAATCTTGCATTGGAGGCCAAACCAAACTCTTTACCGACCCACCCTTCAGCTAAGTCACCAAAGCACAAACACAGTTGAAGTGTAACACAGTAACTTAAAAAAAGCTTCCCCGGCTCTCCATGTGACTGGAGGCTGCTGCTAGAGTTTGGATCAAGTATCAGACCAAAACACTAAGTTTGAAATGTAACACCATGTTTCAACTTCTACCCACCCCTTCCCACAGTTGGGAATCCACTCCTCCCCATTCTCAAAGTCAAGTCAATTCACTGACGCATCGTATTAAGGCTGAGCTACAGAAGCGTGTCCAAAACAATTCTGAGTACTGCTTGGAGGCAGCTGCAATTCACCCAGGATGTACCTGCAGCATCTCAAGTGGCTGGATAAACCATTCTTCCTCATTTTATTCACACAAATAATTAAGCAGAGGCAGTGCAAGGCCACTCAAATGCGACAATAGTGCTTAAACTCCCGCATCTACGCTTTGCTGCCCCACCACCGAAGGGAAGGCAAACATCCACTGAGCTTTGGATTAAACAAGTAACTACCTAAAATAGGACTTGATAAAGAAATTCTGCCAAGCTCGCCTGTGGCTTTCAGTTATTGAGATGATAACCCATTCTGGCTACCCAAGTCCCCAAAATTGCCAGGTGCCATGTTAATTGCCGCAGTCATCCCCTTCTCGCAGGGAATGACTCTGCCGCTGAGTGCTGGCACCATCCAGAGCTGCTGTGGAGAGCAGAAAGGACTGTCAGCAACCAGGTCTTCCTCCTCTTCCCATTTTATGCTGATTCACAGACATAAAAGCAGAAGAAATCTTGTTTCCACCGTTCTCCACCTTCTCAAACCACAAGAACCAACAGGTAACCTCCCCAAAACCCTGAAGCTCTGGATTTTTTCCCAAAACCCAATCAGGACTCAAAGCAAAGGAACTGAACATTCTAGCCAAAAATCAAAGCAAATCTGCGTTGCCTTTCATTTATTAGAATATGGAAAACAAAAAACAAACAAATGGCATGGATTAGATTTCACCAATCAATTTGTGCTTGTTTTTCTCATCCTGAAATAGGAGCTGGAGGCATTTTCATACACGTTTTGGAAGGCTGCCCACATCCATCGCTGCTTCAGAAAGTGAACCTCTGTCTTTTCCTGCAATACTATTTTTGAACTGAATGTTCTCGGGTGAACCGCAACAAATGCCTCCTTGCCTCTTACAACAGCAGCATATGAGCTTTCAGGAAAAAAAGAAAGTCACAGGGCACAGCGTCAGCACAAGACTCTGTCCTCTGCTGTAATAATAAATACTGCATTTCCAATTTGGACAGCACAGGAGGCAAAAGATAACCAAATGCTACCTGCAAGAACTTTGTGCCAGGTTCAGACAAAAAGCCTTTAAGATAAGCAAATACCATACAGTAAAGCCTTGTTATCTCAACAGCCTCTGGTGGGATTGGCCTTATTAATCAAATAGAACAGGTATGCTTTACACCACACAGCCAAGACTCGCACACCTCATGAATGTATGATATCCAGTGGGGCAAAAAACACCTGCGATGAGTTAGCCAGCACTAGGATGAAAGCCTTGAAACCAGAGGAAAGGTACTGATGCAAGAAGCCTCTTTTCAGAAATCAAGCTACAACTACTGAAAACATTTCTCCCTTTCACTAACGTAGGAAGTTTAAGACGTCTGACTATTTGCTCCCACGTAACACTACTGAAGCACCTTAAAAAAGGAAAATCTGAAGAGGCAGGTGCTCCTGATGCATGTTCAGTATCTCCAGAGATGAAGGAAAGGCCCTGGAGATGAGCATGTCCCAGAACAATCTGGGCCTGACCATGAGAACAATTTGCTCCAAGCTCCATACCCGGGAACCTGAACTCCAGCGGGATGAATCCACATAGAGCAGGGTGTGGAGTAAATAGCAAACAGAGAAGGAAATTAAGGCTGTAAAAAGGATATGCTTCCCCTGGCTCAGACTCTGCTCTCTGGAAAATCACCTCTTAGGAAAATTCGTGGGACATGATGAACACCAGGACCACTGATCCTGACAGCTGGCACAAGGTGCCACATGCCAGCACACCCCAACACCACCTCTAGATATTATCCACTCAGCCTGCATCTACTCGAACTCACAGCTGCCTGTTTTTTCTTTAAATCCTGAAAAATTACAGAGCACCCTACCTAGGAGCAATGAATTTATGTGAGTTTATGACATGCACAGCAAAGAGCTTGTGACAAATGACAGCACACAGATCGCCTAGGCCTCCCTATTGTCTCAGCAATTAATATCATACTGATGACTACATTCCCTGGAAAGGTGATGGCCAGAGGGCTAAGATGCTTCCGGACACTGCAGAATGACAAGTGACCAAGAAACTTAAAGGGAAAAGCACTTAGCACAGGTTTCTTCCCAGAGGATTGAATTCTGTTGATTTTACATCTCTGAAGTTCAGCCAGCGCCAGGGAGAGGGAAATGAAAAATGCTACCCAAAAGCTAGTGACAGTCCAGCCATGAACAGAGAGGGCCTTAGGTCTCTTCAGTAAGCACTTAACAAGATGAGAGTTAAAAATAAATCCCCAAACTCTACGCTGATCAGGAGAGGTAAACAGCACAATCTGCTGCTGAGCTGAATTGACAGAACAGCTCTAGAGGGATACAATCATATCAAGAAAAATTTGCTTTGATTAGTATGTCTCATTTTGCCCATGGACGAGTGCAGTACAGTAGTGAAAGACTGTTTTCTTGAATGCACTTCATGGTTTGTCTCGATTATGTTTGTGGTGTCACAGATGTCGAGAAGGACTGTAAAAAGACCATTTTCTTTCTGTAGTCTGACTTTCCCTGCTTCTCAAAAATAACTGTAATAGACTGAGGGAACAAATAGTACTTTGTTGCCATACTTTTTGGTAGTCTACTCCCAGACATGCCTCCAGAGACACGACTCCTTGAGGCACCAAGGTCACAGACACCATCAGTCTTGTATTTCCGCACCACTTTCTTATTTTCCTTTCTTTTTTCTTTCCTTCTCCACCAAATGAGGAACTAGCTCACATGTCTGCAACCTCCATGGATGGGGAGGGCTTTACCCCAAAGAGGGGGAGGGGAATTAAATCACTATGCCTCTAAACACGTATCTTTACCTCTGTAACTCCCAATGACATGCAAGATCAAATTTTCACACGTGTAAACCAACAGGAGAATGCCTGGGCTCTGCCTCCATATGTACAACAGAAATACACAGCCCAGCCAGGTCTGCGTCTATAAGGCAGACGATCTCTTAGAGGGCAGACCTGACACTATTAATCTAAAACCCGCACTGCTTACCCACACCTATCATACCCCACTGAACCGCAGTTAACTGGCACCATCAGCCAGCATGCCTGTGCAGTCACACTGCTGACACATCAAATTTAAATACAAAACAATAAAAATAAAAGCTGCCTGGTCACTTTTTTTGCCCTGGGACAGCTCCCTTCCTCTTAAGAGTTATTAATATCTCTAACAAAACACTGACCTTGACAAGGCCATGTACCCTCTGCGGTGTCCAGGAATTGTTGGGGGTGCAGGGGAAGAGTGGTGGAGGAGAATTTGATTTACTTATCCAAGTAACTCTTCTACAGTGATGTGGTGGTTTCACATATTTAACCACCTCTCAGGGCAATAAACGCCACAGGCATCCAAAAATGCCCTCTGCCACATGAGTGTCATGCGCACTCATGATGAAGTCAAGATAGTTTCAGAGAGAACAGAGAAGCCCTGAGTCACTAAATACTCCCAGCACAAGCTGGTTGAGCACAATGCAGCTGGGCTGCAAGTGGGTGAGGACAGCTCTCCTCCTCCCTAGGAAGGAGGGAGATGCGTTTATGGGAAGTGTCTTAACTGAAGTGTAACTCTAGTAATGTATTTCCTCTTGCATCAGACGGGTTCACCCTTTACGGCATGTCTGCTGCAATTCGGGCCAAACTCAAACTGAGAGTATGAGGCAGGGACTGCGAGTGCAGTCACTCATATGCGAAATACAACAGGATTCACTAAGCTGAGAGGGAAGTGACAAAAACGTCAGAGAAAAACCCTCACAGAATTACTGAAAAGCATTCGATAGAGATGTACCCTAGACATCTGATCTACCAAGCACATTATGAGAACGGAAGCAAGTCATATGTCCAGTTTCCCATCAGCGACTGGGGACGCAGGACTGAAAAATTAACACCTTCTGGGCCAGAGCTGGCTGCAAAGGGGGGGCACAACGGCCGCAAACGGGGGGGGGGGGGGTCTCCCTCCCCGTAAGGGCCAGGCGAGTCACGAACTCACTCACTGCCGCACGGGGGTTACGTCCCTTCGCTTTCGGACACGGCAGGGAGGAAGGAGCGAAGTCCGAAGCAATTCGCCACCGTGAGCGCCGTCCCAGACACCCCCCCCCGCCGCCCCCCGTGGGGCTGCGGGGCCGGCCGGGGCGCCGAGCTCCAGCGGGAGCACCCGCGCCCCCACGCCGGGGGCTGCCACTGCCCCGCGGAAGGCGACCCCCTCAGGGGCTGGGCGGGCTCCCTCGGGCGGGCAATGTCGCCTTCGGCACCCGAATTCTGTCGCCCCGCTCTGACCGGCACGGACGCGCACCGCCGGGCGGCCACAGCCGCCCCCTCCCCGCCCGCCGCCGGAGACCCCGGCCCGGGCTGGCCGCTGCCCGCCGCGCCCACAGGCCCTGCGGCCTGACGGAGCCAAGCGTGACGCGACGGTGCCACAAGCAGCCGCGTTCCCGCCCCCCGGGCCCAGCAGCGGGAGCCCACGGCCGCGGCCGGCACCCACGGGCGAGCGGGCAGCCGGGCCCGAACCGCCGAGCTGTACGGCGAACCCCGCGCCCCGTCCGCCCGCGGGGGGCAGCGCCGCGCCAGCCACGGCCCCGTCCCTCACGCTCAACTGGAAATACCTTTAAAAAGAGGGGCTTCTCCCGCAGGCCGCTGCCACCGGGCGAGCACGGCCGGCTCCGGCGGGAAGGGGTGCCCGGACACCGCGCACCCCCACCCCGCGCTGCCGCGGGCCCCGGCCGCCCCTCAGGAGCCGACCGAGGCGGGGGGGGAACCGGCTCACGCAGGGCGGTGGCCGCGCAGGCAGGGCCGGGCCGGGCAGGCCAGTTACAGGCATCCGCTTCCGCCAATAGGAGGCGGCGGAGCGGCGCCGCCAACCAACGGCGGGTGGGGGGGGCGGGACCTGCCCCGTTGTCAGTTTGCAGCCAATCGGCGCAGGGGCGCGGGGCCCGCAGCCCCCGGCACCGTGAGGGGCGCCCACCCCCCCCCGCCGCGGCCGCGGCCACCTCTCGCCACCCCCGTGCCCTGCCCCTGCACCGGGCCGCCGCGGAGACCCCCTGCCCCCGCCGCCACTCACCGGGGCGCATCCCCTGTCAGAGCCGCGGCATCGCCCGCCGCAGCCGGGGCTGCCTCATCCGGGTACTCCGGCGGCGGGGCCGCCCCGTGATTGCATCACAGCAGGGCGGGGGAGCGACGTCACGGAGCGGGGGGCGGGGCCTCCCCCACGTGGGGCGGGGGGGCCCGGGCTGGTGCGGGGGGGGGCCGGGCTGGTGCGGGCCCGATTGCCCCGGCTGGCCCGGCCGCGGCTCCCGGTTGCCGACCCCTCCCGGGAAACACCGACCCCCTCCGACAGCCCGCCCCGGCACGGCCCGGGGACCCCCGGCCGCTCGCCCCGTCCCTCCCTTCTCCCTTCCGACCCACCCGGGCGCTGCCCCCTCCCTGCCCTCCGCTGCTCGGGGCCCCGGGGCGGGCAGGCCCGGGGCATCCGGCCCTAAGGGCGAGCGATGGAGGGGAGCGGGCGGGCACCGGGGCACGGCCCGAGCCGCTGAGCCGCCCTCGTCCCCTGTGTCCTCTGCACGGCTTTCCTGTCCCGAAAGAGCCCCCCCGAGCGGGCAACTCGCAGTGCGCTGAGGCCCTTTGAACCCCCCCAGGGACCCCACTGGCCCTGAGCCGAGCTTAGGCCACCCAACCGCCTCCCAGGACTGTCTCTTCCATCCCGGCTTTCCCATTCCCTGCTCCCCCGGCTGTCCCGATGACCACGCAGCCCCCAGGGCCATAGGCAGGTGCCTGCCCCGCAGCCGCAGCCGGGCTCCCTTGCGCTGACCTAATACTTAGGCTTCGTTTGCATGCCTGATTTCCTACCCTCTGTAATTAGCTGGCCGGCCTGCGATTAGAGCAGGCAGTGCTGTAGGGATGCCCTCCTGCTTCGCTCCCTGTGGGCCAGGGTGGCGTGGCAGTGGCCGAGACCACAGCTGTACTAGCTGCCCTCATCGGGACAGCCTGTCCCCTCCATGGGCACGGTGCCACCAAGGCCACCTCTGCCCCCGCATCTGTCCCCACAGCCTCTCTGCCATGTCCCATCCACCCATATATGGGGTTATCCAGGTCTGATGCTCTGGTGCTTTTCCACATTTTCCTGTGGCAGATGGGAGAGGTGGCTGTGGATAACCTGTGGATGGAGAGCATGCATCACTCCCTCCTCAGCCAGGCGTCCAGCCAGTGCCATGGATGTCCCCCGACACCTGCACAGGGCTTTCCAGGTCACCCTGCGTGACCTGGGTATTGCACAAGGCCACAAATGCTGCTCGGCAGCGTCAGTGCCGGGTCTGGGACGTGCGGCAGAGCACGGCTTTGAGCCACACACTGCACCTGAATTAGAGACTGCGAGAGGTAGGGAAGCCACAGCGTTCTGTCAGAAGTCATCCTGGTGGCAAGCTGCCCTTGGAGCTGCCCCATCCCTCTTGGAAACAGCCTTATTCCCAGTTCGTGCACCTTCCACGGTATTCCCTGTGCCCAGCCACATCTGGCTGATGCTGGTGATGCTCACAACCCTGGTCCACACCACCCACCTCCACCTTCTTGCTTCAGCTGGCCCTCTCCATGGCTCTCTGGAGGGCAGACAGGGCGATCAAGGTGGCTGTGCAGAGGCTGGATGCCTGACTGGGAGAACATCTCCTTTTGCAGCTTCCAGCCCTGTGCTGCAGGAGCAGCCACAGCTGGTGATGCTGGGTGGGTGCACAGCCCAGCTCTGGGGCAGGTTGGGTGCCACTGTCATGCTCTGGAGCAGGCTGGGCACCCATTCCTGTGCTCTGAAGCAGGCTGGGTGCCCATCGCTGCAATCTAGAGCAGGCTGGGTGCCTGGTTTTCTCTCTGCACTTCAGAAGCCATGAGGAAATGGCGTGCACCGTTTGCATTGTACATCCCACGTGGTCTTGGTGCAGTTTTTCCACGCTCTTCAATCACAGAGCAGCCCCTGCCCCGAGGGGACAGAGATGCAGTACAGTCATCTGCAAGGAAATGAGCCGAGCTCTCACCAGGGAGCTGTGGGCAGGGGTCAGTGCTGCACGCCAACAGCCTCGCTGCGCTGGGTAGCCATCCATGCTGCATGCGCATGGATCTGCGACCTCGCTACGAACATCACAGAGATCCTGACTTGTGAGGCAGCTGGAAATGAGCTGTGTGGGTGTGAGGGGGTCTCCTTTATGAAAGTGCCAAGGGTGTGACCTATGCAACCCTACATTGATTTCTCAAGGGGCATCCACGGAGTGGCAAACCCCTGGTTTCTTTTCTCTCCAGTGGGATACTTTGAACCCCAGCCCAAGCTCCTCAGTCCCTCTTTCCCAGATTGAGGGTTTAGGTTAACAAAATACCCTTTGCCTTTCCCTGCGCCTGGTGGCACCGCTGTCCCAGTCAGCTGCTGATGTCAATGCAGCATCTCTGGGACCAGGGATGGCTGCCACCAGCTCCATCAAAGCAGCCTTTACCAAGCGCCTCTGTCCCAGCCCAGCAGGGTTTTGCTTCTGGCAACAAAGGCGTAGTGCTGGCGGGGGCTGTATTTCCCAAGAGGTCCGGTGTGCCTGCCTGGTTAACACTGATTTTTAAGTCAATGTTTGCTTTGAGGTTGCTCCCGGCTGCACCCCATTGTAAACTGGAGCTGTTCCCATGCATTCGCCAAGGGCTCGGCGCTTCCAGCCGCACAAAGGAGCAGTCACTTAGCATTAGCGGCTGCACAATGCGGCTGTGTCTCCCTCCAGCCGAGCCAGGTCTGTGTTTCACCAGCAAAAGCCCCTCTGCTGAAAGGCTGGGGAGAGACAAAGCAGCCGTAATGGATTCGAGCGAAGGGGGGTCTTTCACAGAGGCAGGGGGACCCGGCGTGGGCAGGAGCCGGGGCTGTCCCACGGTCCAGGCGTGGGTCTCCCAGAGGTTATTCCGATGCGGGGTGAGCAGGGGGCCATGGGGGCAGGTGGGTTATATATTTGCAAGGGCTGTGCCATGGCACAGGGAGACCTGTGGGGCAGACAGCTCCAAAGGGTGGGATACAGGGTTGATGTGGGTCCCCGGAGGAGCAGTTATGGGCTGGGAATTATTGGCCCCGATGTGGGGCCCTGCAACGTGCAGGTACTCATGGGTATCACCTCAAAGAGATGCTGGCAAAGGTTCAAGAGGGAGAAATAGTTGCCGGGACTGGCTTTTGAAGGGCAGAGATTTTCTCACTAATCCCTGCCTTGGAGGGGTGTCTGGAACCAGCAGCTCTCACCGTCTCCAGGAGCATCTCAGCTGGGTGGACAGAGCTGGGAACATCCCAGCCAGAGAGGGGAGACACATGGGGCTGCCAGCATCTCCCCCCATTTCCCCTGCTCCAGCTGCACTAACCCTGTCTGCCCATACTCCTTAACCAGGTGAAGCAGCCGAAGGAGGGCTGAGTGATGTGCAGTGCCTCTCAGCTGCCTGGCAAAGGATTTGCTCATCGGCGAGGTGAAGTGGTGCCTGAGCTGCCCCAGCCATGGCAGGGGGACCTGGCAGGGCTTCAAGGCTGGCAGCAGTCCCCAGGACAGGCAGCTGTAGGGGAAAGGAGCATCTGGGTGAAGGAGAAGCTGGGATGGGGTGGGATACAGCCCATGAAGCAGGGCACTGCTCTGTGCTAGGCAGCAGCATCCATATCTGCTTGTGGCTCTGGAGCTGTGAGTGCTGCCCCTGCGGATGTGGTCTGAGAACTGTCAACTCATTGAACCTCAAGAGCTTTATGGGGCTCAAACTGGCCAAGCCTGGCTGCTCCAGGGCTTGGGAAAGGTGACGTCTGATCCAGTGGCTTTCTGACCACTGCAAAAAGCCCAGCCAGCCTTTGGCCTTGCACGTCTCCCACCAAGGACTCATGTCATGAGTCTGCTGGCCTCAGCGCTGGCAGGTGCTGGGGAATATCGGCTTCCCTGCCCAGACTGGTGTTTGCCCCCAGACAGCCCCGATCCTGCAGCCCTGCCCCGCTGCCTCCTTCCCCAGCTGGCCAAGGGCAGCCTTCAGGGCAGGACCTGTCGTCTGCACGTGAGCTCTGCTGCTCACACCTACCCATGGTCCCCATCCAAGTGCCACGCTGACAACAGCAGCAGCAGTATTTCATCCTTGCAACCCAATGGGTTGAATCATGGCTATTTGGAGCCCATGAGAAGTGGCTCCCGTGAGGCTCTGTGTGCCTCCCAGCAAGGAGCAGGGAAGGGATGGGACTTGGGGGGATGCAGGGAGGGATGGGACTGGCAGAGATGTAGGAAGGAATGGGTTTGGGGAGGTTACAGGGCTGGGGATATGAGAAACCCTGCAGGGAAGGATGAGGCTGGGAGGAATTTGGGAAGGGATGGGACTGGGAAGGATGGGATTGGAAAGGGGGTGAGAGTGAGGGCAATGCAGGGAGTGCAGGTCTGTGAAAGATGTGGCAAGGCTGTGGTGTGGGAGGTATATGGAGAGGCAGGGGTCTAGGAGGACTTTGGAGTGGGGGTCCATGGGCAATGGCTGTGGGGGGGATGACTGGCCCAGGCAGAGCCCCTCGGTGCTCCCTTCACGGCCCCCCCATAGAGGCTTTGCTGATGGGGATCCCCCTGGCTCTGCCCTGGGCTGGGCGCCCTGACGGCTCTGTGCTCAGCAGTGGGGCTGGCTAAGACTCCGCTTGCCTGGCGCGTGTCCCGGTAGCCTGCTGGAATGATGCGGTGGCCAGGAACACAAAGCCACTTGGTGCCATGCCGCTGCTCTGCGGCATGGCTGGGGGGACTCCCCCCCCCCCAGGATGAAGTGGATCGGGATGAGGCTGAGTGCAGCAAACACCCATGGCTCCTGCTCTTGCCATGCCTGCAGCAGCCTGGGGCTCATTTTTGGGAGGGGGGAGGCTGGGGGCTCGCCGCTCAACCTACAGCCATGTGTCACCAATACCCAGTGCTCTCCTGGGATGTGCCCAGATGGCTTAGTGGGATTGTTACCCAGACAGCCCAGGTGAAGGCAGGTCAGGGGAAAGCTTCAGGACAAGGAGCATCATTAGGGCAGCGGTTGCCGCCAGCCGGCAGTCACATCCCACTACCTGCCAGGGGATGAGGGACTCTCATCCTCCATGGGTCAGCCTAGGGCAACAGCTCGGTGTGGGGACCCGCCAGCCTGGACAGAGCGATGGCTGGATCCAGGCCCAGGGGAGGGCTGACACTTAACAGAGTATTTCTTTAAGCACAAAGGCAGCAAATCCTCTGTTGCACTCAGCCATGGGGTCACCTCTTTTATTCTCCCTCTTGCACCCAAAGTCCCCCTCTGAGATGGCTGTATCCATCCATACAGAGACTTTTTTTGATAAATGCTATTTTTATTGACTACTCTGAGCGCTGTCTTTGGTGCCTGGGCAATATTTGCCAAATCACTTCCTTCAACAGACTTTGATAGCAATTCCTAAGAATACTTGTTTGCAGCTCAGCTTGCCTGTCAAAAGTAGAGACATCCTGAAATGCTGATTTTCTTCATTATTCCATGCTGCTCCAGGGCATGCATTATTGCAGGGCTTGAAGCTGACCTGCACTTGCTCCCATTAAAGGCAGCAACCCCTCTGCAATCTCAGCTCTCAACTCTCCCCTCCCTCCTGCCATTAACCAGCATCCTGGAGAGGCTGGGGTGGAATATGAGGTGGGACCAGGGCCAGGGAGATGAGGAGGCATGTGGGGAAGCAGCCCTGGGCCTGGGGACAGGGACATGGGCCAGCTCTTGCCACCACATCCGGGGGGGTCGTGCAGCTCTGGTCTTGCTCACCACCTCTGGTTATTGCATTTGAGCTGCCCCCAGACTCGCTCGAGGCAGCTCCTGCAGTGAGCTGCTTGATGGAGGGCACCTTTGGGGGGGAAATAAATGTTGAAGGAGCCCCTGGAGACTGCAGTTGCCCTCCCAAGCATGGAAAAAAACCATGCACCATTGATCTGTGTGGCTCTGCATGGACTAGATGGGACAGATCCCTGATATTTGGTATGAGGATAAGGTTCCAAGGGCTCACACCAGACTCAGGGTCATCATTCCCAGGAGGGTTTGTTGCCAGCATCAGGGAGGCAGGGGCAGGTCAGAGCAGTGATGCCCAGGCACTGTGCAGGTCCCTTTGCAAAGCCCGCAGCATCTGGCAGGAAAAGATCAGCAAAGGGTTTGGGGACTTTCCCAGCTGTTCCTTCATCCCGTCAAATGGCTGGACCTAAATTTCTGATTGGCAGAAGGATGAGCAGATCCCATCCATGCCGGTGAGGAAAAGGCAGCATCCCAGCTGGTGGGGATCACCAGCTCCAGACCTTGGCACCCCTGGAAAGGCAGGCTCAGGGTTTTATCGGTGCATTCGGGAGTTTGTTTTTTTTTTTTGAGGGTAGCCAAAGCACATCCGAGAGCACCACCTCCTGGGCACAGCAAAAACCACCGAGGAGAGAGCTGAAGGAAGAGCTCTTGCTCATTTTGGGCCACCGTCTTAGCTCAGTTGGCATCCTGGTGGTGGGACTCCATCCTGCCAGGTGTCCGATGGGCAGAGACACCCAGAAGGAACAGACACTGATTTTTCCACTCTGAATTCAAGTAAAGCAAGCGTGGGAAAAGATGGATGAGCTCGGGGACACGTAAGACCCTTTAAGGAGTTTGGGTGCCCTTGAGCTTCTCCATCTTTTCAGCTATTTGAATTTATTTTGACACCATGGAACTGGATATAACTCAGATAGGGTCTAGGACCCTTGGACCCTCCACCAGCACGGTGCAGCCCTAGGGAAGTAATTTTGCTTCAATAAGCTTCTTCCCCAGCTGGAATATCTCCCTGGGCTGGGATCAAAAATTTACTTTTTCCCATCCCTCCCCTTTACCTTGCTCCCATCAATGCCAACAACTTGCTGTGTGTGAGCTGGGGCTGGGAAGAAGTGGGAGGAGAATGGGTCAAGCAGAAACTGCTACAGAGCCTCAGATCTGCAGGCTGAGCATTGCTAAGGGAAAACCTGGGGGAGGTTGGGAGGACTGGCTGTGACCTGGGTGGGATGGGGCAGAGCACACTGGGCCCACCCAGGGTGATGGGGAAAAGGTGAAAATGAGTAATGTAATGAGTCTAATGAGCCCAGCATGGAAAGGAGCTGAGGAGAAGCAGGAGGGGCAGCATCCCCACCACACTGCCCTGCAGCTTCACTGGGGACATGTCAAGGCCACTGGGCAGGGACACTCGCCATCACAGCCATTCATGGCACTGAGAGAGGACAACACAGAGATGGGCACAGTGATTCCTCCTGCAGCTTTTGGCCATCACTCGTTCACAGACTGCCCAAGCCAGAGACTTCACCCAGTCCAGCCTTTCCAGCAGCCACCAGCACGCAGACGGGTTGTGGCTGCATGGCAAAGCTCTCTGCATGCATCTTGCCACCAAGAATAAATCCAGGATTTTCTCACCAGGATCTTAGCCCCGGCTGAGTGAAGGGATGTAGGATATGTCTTTGCTCATTGGAAATGTCCCTGCTTCATCAGTTAGGATCTGAGGAAGCGCAATATGGATTTGATATGGAAATATTGTGACCTATGGTGATTATTTGCATGGCACCAGACTCACAGATAGATCAATCTTCTGGTTTTAAATGTGCTTTGAAAATAAGCACTTTCACATAACTGTATGTAATAGCATTTCCCCTCCTCCACGTCTGGTTGCTGAGAATGGAAATTTTGGGTGATGCTGTGGAAGACAAGGGCTGTCTCTGCAGTAACCTCTTGTCCTTGCGAAAGGCTGCAAAGCTCTGTCCAAATGCCGCTGTGGTTGCAGGGAAGGGACACTGCAGCGAGGTCTGTGTCCTTCTTGGGGTCAGAGATGTCCCTTATTCACTGGAAGCCACCAACCTGAGAACAGAGGTGGCCTCAGCTGTGGCCTCTGGAGAGGAGCTGAGCCTGGTGCCACCTTCTTGCTTGGATAAAAGGATCCTGGAGCCCTTGGCCCTGCATCGGGTTTGAAGTGGGGCTGAAATACTGGCCATGAGCTGCACTTTTTAAAGCCTGAGTGACAAATACAGGCAGCGTTTAGGGACTTGCTTTGCCCTTGAACCTGATTTTTGTCCTTCAGGCACTGGCAGACTCAATCCTGTCACTCAGGAAAGCTGTAGCTGCACTGGAAGTGGGGCAAAGGTATGGAGAAAAGCCATGCCCGGGAAAGGACGAAACTGCTGACAGAGCTGGGGCCGTGATATGCCAAAATCCCTTTGATTTTGGCGTGGTCAAAGCAGCAAAGGGAGGCAGACTCGTTTTTCCAGTGCCTATGTATAGAACCATGAGGTCATAGTTTCCGAATGTGGAGAGCATTTAAAGTATGGGAAACAGGAATTTCCACCCCGCCTCAGTGCCAACAGAGACTAAACAGAAGCCGAGATGTTCGGCTGCCCCAAATCTGCTCCCGCTGGCCCAGATCACTTGTTCCACACTGGAGATCTCGATGGGTGCAAGCAGCCCTGGCAACTCCAGCAGTTTGAAGGAGGGGCCAGGGGATGGGGACGCTTACCCCAGGGGTGACCGTGCAACCTCAGCCCTGGCACGATCTGTCTAGAGAGGTTTCAGCCTCAATTTCTGACCATCCCAAGAAAACTGGGATAACAAATGGAATGGCTTGGCCCTCGATCCTAAGCAGAGGTGTGGAAGGTGTTGACATTCTCTTGGTCTCTGTCTGGTGAGGGACGGGTCCTCATGGCTCAAGAGGTGCCCCCTGGGGCACAAGCCTCCCACCATGGGTGCTCTCTGCAGAGGGCAGATGCAGTTTGGCAGCTGTCCCAGTGCACGGGCTGTTCTGGTGGGGTCGCACCCACCCTTCTCCTTCCAGAAACCAGCCCTGTGTTGTAACCACTGCAACCGCTGCACCCACAAGCGACTGATACTGCTGCCCACGCCTGCAGCCCTGTGCCCTGCTGCAGTACCCAGCCACGTGCAACCACCCATCCTACCCATGGAGGGACTCCAGGGCTTATCTCTTTGGATTTTGGGTGCCAGGGGGTGCACCTCCTCTTCCGCCTGCCCCATAGACCCTGCACAGCCCTGGGCACCTTCCTGAAGCTGGAGGAGCACAGGGCTGGGAATGTTTCCGCAGAGCACTTCCCTGCCCCAAGGCAAGACCTCCCAGTATGTCCAGGTTTCTCCTGAAGGTTTATCATGATGGAGACCCCAGGTCCTCTGGGGCATTCAGACCCCTTGATGGTGCAAATCCAGGTCACGTGGGTGCACCACCACAGCCAGAGCCAGGGAAGGCATGCAGGCAGGCGCCTTGGGGTCACCACGCCTGCGCTGGGGACCTCTTCTGGATGAAGCAAGCAGCACCCAGATACCCGTGGAGCTGCTTGGCAAGGATTGCGCGTGGGCTGACAGTCCTGTGGCCGCTCACTGGGCTGAGGGGTGGCAGGGGTGGTTGGAAAGAGTTGAGATTGAGGCAGGAGCAATCCGCCCTGCTGGCAGTTTTTGCAGAGAAGATGCCTCTCGGCTTCTTGCCTGGGGGTCAGGTAAGGGACGGGCAGCACCCCGGGACACGGGTAAGGCCACAGGGAACCTTCTCTCTGTGGGTTTCCAGCTTGCATGTGGCCAAACAGTGACTCACAAACCACCAGTGGCTGCTGAGATGACCAAGAATGGGGCTCCTGCCTGCCCTGAGCCTACAGGGATCCTGCTGCTGCCCAGCCCAGGTTCCCAGAGATGCTGGAACCCTTTCCCAGGGCAGGTGTGAGGTAGTGATGGTCCCCATGCCTACTCAAGTGTATTTTTGGGTCATGTACTGCCACACCAGGGCTCTGACCTGATGATGTAGGACAGGGAGTGCAGGGCTGGGGGGATAAACATTTGGGGCATGAGGAGGTGAGGGCATGTGGGGACGAAGATGTGGCCAGGGCAAGGGATGGGGAGTGGTGGAGGGTGGAGGTGAGAAGTGTTTGACAGGAGCCCAGCCACAGGGCAGGATGCTGCAGCTCACCCTGCTTTGCAGCAACAGAGGGGTTTGGGGTCCCGGCATCCCCTTTAGTGCCTGTTTCATTGGGGTTTGACCCAGGGATGAGCCCAGCCACAGCTTCCCATTACATGAGGGAAAGCAGGCAGGACCATGACTCCTGTCCCTGCCCTCTGACGCCTGACGCTGGCTCCTCGCCCACTCCCTGGCCAACCAGGCAAATATCAGACCTTTAAAACCCGAACGAGTTCCTCCACATTCACTCCCCAGGAGCTGTCGCTGTCCCTGCTCCAGCTTTTGCGCAATGCACCCGCATGAAATGCGCAGCCAACACCTCTGTGTTATATAGGCGTCCCAGTCCTCTTGGCTGGTGCTCAGTGCTGGGGCTGGGGCACGGCCAGCCCTGCTGCTGGGGACCGTGGTGGAGTGCATGGAGGGGCCCCTGCCCTGGTGCTCTGCAGCAGGTAAGGGGACTTCGGGGCATAGAGGAGCCAGTGCACAGGGTTAGGGTCTCCTTCTGCAGCGCTTTGGGGTATCAGTGAGTCCCAAATCCCTCCTAAGCCAGAGCAGGAGCCTGGATCTTTCTTCTTTTGCGTGGGGAAGGGGTGGCTTGTTGTGTTCTTGCAGCCATCCTGGTGCAGGGGGTGGCTCCTGTGCAAGAAAAGGGCTGATGAGGAGGGGATGACAAGACCTCCAGAACTGGCTGTGACGATGTCCTTGGGTGCAGTCATCTAATGAGAAAAGGGCTGCAGTTTTGGTCAGGTCTGAAAATGCTGTGTCTGGAAAAACCTGCAGGTTCTATGATGTTCTAGTCCCTGAACTGCCGTAAGAGAAGGGAGCTGAGCTGCACATCCCTCCTCCCCTCACCCCTTACCCCTTTCCCCTCTCCTTTATTCCTTCTCCCTTCTTCAATCTCCCTTCTTCCTTTCCCTCTCTCCCTTCCCTGAAGCTGCCATGTGGATGCTCTCTGCCCTGGGAGTCACACGGGAGAGCTTCAGACCCAGCCCAGACCCAGGTCTGGGGATCACAGCATCCCTCCGCTCCCACTCACACCCCGGGCCAGGGCGGGGGCTGGCTGAGCTGGCTGGGCTCTGCCAAGCTCCCTCTGACTAACAGGAGACGCTGGTCTCTGAGGCTGCACTGTGCTCCAGTGTGAGTGGGGAGCATTGCCCAGTGATGGCAGTGGCCTGACCACCAGCCTGGGACATCCTCCAGCAGCCTGGCAGGAGCCTGGCGTGGGTCCTTGCTGCCTGCCCTGGTGATGGCATGCTCCCTCTCCATCTCCGTGGTGTCCTGTGCTCCCAACTGCCCTGCTGACCTGGCCTCCCCCTGCTCCTCTTGGCCCCTCTGTGTCCTCTGGGATGGGAGCATCTCCCTTTCTGCAGCAGGTTTCTTTGTGGGATGGGGCTTCCCACCCACCCCTGTCTACCGGGAGCTGGCAGTAGTGACAGAGGCACTCGTGACACAAGCTGAACTTGCTTCACCTGTATGAGGCACGGAGCAGGCAGACACAGCTCCACCCAGGGGGTCATACCTTTTCCCATGTGATTTTGCAGCCAGAGCTTATTGCCCCTGGTGGCTCTGGAGCTTCGGTCCTCCCATCATCTCTCTCTTGCCCCAAGGGCCACACTGAGAAGCTTAATGCTCCTGAAAA
Organism: Falco rusticolus; assembly: GCF_015220075.1. Taxonomy (NCBI): domain Eukaryota; kingdom Metazoa; phylum Chordata; class Aves; order Falconiformes; family Falconidae; genus Falco; species Falco rusticolus. Next base: position 10,130,913 of record NC_051187.1, on the reverse strand, counting down.
TGTCCTGCCTTGTTGAGACCATGCCTAGTAGCCATCCACTGCATCTGTTAGGGCAAGAGGGCAAAGACAAGAGAGCAGGGAGGAGGAGGAGAGATGAAGAGATGGATCATGTTAGCCATTGCATCCGAGACCCTTATTAACCCATCTCATCTCTTCCTTGCAGCTGGGGAGCGCCCATGGCTGACAGAGCAGGGATGTCTGAGACCTCGTCCAGCAAGGAGGGTCCCCCAGCTGAGTGCCCAGTGTGCTACGAGAAGTTTCACCCGCTGGAGGCCATGCACCGCAAGCTCAGCTGCGGGCACACCTTCTGCCACGACTGCCTGGTGAAGTGCCTGCTCTCCACCAAGCTCGACGGCCAGGTCCAGAGCAGCATCATCTGCCCCGTCTGCCGCTACGTGACTTTCCTTAGCAAGAAGGCGGCTCTATGGCCACCCAAGGCAGGCACCAATCCCCGGACACTGGAGATGCCTCTGTCACCTTCCTCCTTGTCCCATCTGACCAAAGCAGAAGCCAGCAACACCTTGGTGGTGCCCAGCCACTTTGTGATGCCGGTACAGAGCTTTGATCGGTGCTGCAGCACAGGGAACAGCCCCATGGACTCACAGGGGGTCCCAGGAGAGCTGGCGCGGGAAGCCCACATCTTTGTCATCAGCGACCACGGGATGCCACTGGTGGACACGGACTGTGGCTCTCTGGGGGGGAGAAGCAGAGTGGACACACAGAGCTCGCTGTCATCCAGCTCGGCCCTGGGGGTGAAGTGCTGCCAGTCACCCATTGCCCTCGCCGTCCTCCTCATCTTGACTGTGGCCATGCTGGCGGCTGTGCTCCCTTGGCTACTGCTGGTGAAGAGGGACTCGTAGAAGGGATGGGATCAGCTCAGATACTAGAGTGGTGTCACTGATGCTGGGACAGAGCTAGGGCTGGAACCTCTCTTCAAAGACCCCTGGAGAAAGCCCAGAAGCAGCTTCAGGTGAAGCTCTCTCATCTGACATGGGACCAAATGGACTTTCAGACCTTTCTGCAGCTCTCCAGGTGCTCGCAGTGTCACTGCTGGAGTTTTCTGCCTCTTTTGGTTAAAATATGGTGGGTCAGACCCTGCTAGTGGGTTCCTCCAGTGTCTTAGCAGAGAGTGTGGTTGCTCCTCCTGCACCCTGGGACAGCATGTGTGTGGGGGGTGGGGTGGTGAGAGGGCCACGCTGGTCCCTCCCCTCCATCCCAGCTGCTGGGGGGCTGTGACCATGGCACCCAGGTACCCAGAGCCCAGGGACAGCCAAGGGCTCTGTCCATTGGAGGATCAGGGCTGCCAGGTTGGAGGTCCCCAGGCTCCCCAGGCTGTTGGGGTCAAGGGGTTACGTGATGCAGCCACCCTGGCACAGAAATTCATGGCTTTCTATCCCAAAGATGTGAAGGTGAGTCAGAGCCTCTAGCTACCTGGCAACAACAGCAGTGAAACCGGAGGATGGACAGAGTGATCCTGGCCCCTGTGAGCTCACCTTCCCCTCTGCCAGCCAGTGCTCCCCTTCCTGCAGAGCCATCAGGTGGGAAGGGATGCCAGCCCATCCCCCAGGCAGTCCCAGCCTTGCCCTCCCTCACGTCCCTCTCTGAGCTCCCCAGGATTGTGGCCTTCCTCCCGGTGCCACAAGCACCCCTCCTGCCCTGGGGATGCAGGCGCAGGCAGAGGGGTGTGGGCAGGGAGCTAAACCAGAGGTCTGGACTGTATAAGGAGGCAGATTTGGGATTGCACCCTGCTCTCTCTGCCAGAGCCCTGTGTCTTGGCAGAGCGGTATTTCCTCATCCCTATATTCAGCTCCCAGGAGTTAATACCCAACGGCACATTTTCACCTATGCAAGCAGGTTAGGCGTGCTCAGCCCACGTGCCTCCCAGCTCTGCCGTTTGGGACGGGTCCCACTTAGGGGAGTCTCAGCCCTTCACCCCAGGATCCCTGGTTTGGGAGGGGAGCAGGCTTCTGAGATGCACAGCTAAGATTTGGGACCTTCCATGCCTGCTCCCAGGGGAAGTGGGGGCTGCTGGTCACCCCCATGCTGGAGCTGCCCACTGATGCTGGGGTCCTTCATTGTGTTTTTCCCAGCTGTGCACCCCAACACAGCTTCTGCATCCTCATTGCCACCTTTGTCCTCCTGACCCAGTCCCTGGCCCCGTGGGTGCTGCTCTCAGCCCCATCATTCAGGAATGTGACCCTTTCACGAGCACCCCAACGTGCCTAGGAGGACCAGGACATCCCTCATCATCGCCCGTGGGAGCTGGTGGCAGGGTGGAAGGCTGGCACATGATTCCCATGCTCCCGAAGAGAGGTTCCCATTGCATGGCTGAGCATGAAGGACAGGCATGGGCAGCAGTGCCACTGAGGAGCTTTGGGATCAGCCAGAACATTTCAGGGGAACAGATAAGAATCACTTGGGGCTGGAAAGGGGTGAGAGGCGTGGGGCAGAGGAGTTGATGGTATCCCAGCCCTTTTCCTGGGGTTACAATCAGGACACCATGCCCTGCCTGGGCTGCTGGCTGCCCAGCTTCTCCCTGTGATGCTGTTACTGCACTTCCCCACCCCGTGCCTCAGTTTCCCCACCCACACCCAGGGCACAACAACACTGACCCCTGCACAAAGCACTGGGAGATCGCCTGGGGAAAAGTGTTGAGACACTGCACTGGAATGGGAATCCTATTTCATAAGAAATTATTACCTGATAATGACGCGTCCAGGACTCATTATTTAATAACAAACCTTATTATTAGTCTGTCTGGGGAGTTAATACAGAGTACCAGGGAACCAGCCCCTTGGCAGAGTGCTGCTAGGAGGTAGGAATGCTCCCCCCACCCCCCACCCCACCCCACCCCCCGCCATCTGCATCCCGAGGGGCTCCCCAGGGGCTGGGCTGCAGCAACCCACTGCTGCTAGAGCCCTGGAGATATTTGGGCAGGGCAGCAGGGAGAGGAAAGGGCTTCAGTGGCAGCAGGGGGATGAGATGGGATGTCTTGTGCTGTCTCGGGGCCACACGCTGGACCAGAGGAGAGGGGCTCAGTGGGGTGTTTTCATCAGGGGCAGCCCGTGCCAGGGACCAAGAGGCCTGGGGTGGGGGCCCAGGGGCATCACCCACCCCCTTTGGAAGCACGGAGGGCATTTGCCACAGGGTGGCACTGCTTGGCCAGGGACGGCTGGCAGGGCTGGCAGGGGCAGGCACGCTGGACCCCCAGCCCCCTGCCTGGGGTGGGTGAGGGCCAGGCAGCAAGAGGCTGGAGATGCCCTGGGAAATCCTGTGCTGAGCATCCACTAGCTCTGCTAGGGGTGGCACGCTCCTGTGCCCGCGGGCACGAGTCAGGGCACGTTCACACCAAGACCCGCTGCATCAGCCCGCATCATGCCTGCTGCTCAGGGCCAGCTGATCACCCACCATCGCCATGTCCCCACCATCGCCACCTCATCTCCAGGCAGCAGGGCCAGTGTTTGGTGCTCCCAGAGGCATGGGTGTCTGTTGTTTTAGGTTGGAGTCTGCCTGCATTCGGGACACATGCTCCCAGGCCCTTCCTGTGCAGATGGAAAAGCTGCCATCACCCTGCGTTGTTATTAAAGCTGATGGCCGGTGACAGACCTTCCTGAGCCCTTTTCTGCTGATGGTCCCTGGGGGAGGTGTTTGGATCTCCAGCAAACAAGAGCCCCCAGGTGCTGTACAACTTGTCCCCCCACCAGGCACGTGTCTATTAGAGGATACTGGGGCCATTTCCAGTTCAGTCCGGAGTAACTCAGTGCTGTGGTTTATCATGGTGTCCTAGTGTCCCAAGGATAACGTGCCTGCAGCTCTGGGACACGTATTGGATGGTAGCGTTCTCTGCAGATGTCCACCCTGCACACCACCCGTGGCAGGGACACACGCATAGTCTGCTTTGGCCTCGCCATGTCTGTCAGCAGATACACCAGCATGGGGCTGTGGGCAGCTGGTTGCTCACTTATGGCCAAATTCGCTGATGAAGAGCCCCACACAGCACCTTGCACCTCACCTTAGCTGTGGGCTCCCGGCACACAGCCAGCGCTTGTGATTTAAGCTGAGAGCTGCCAGCAGCTCCTGATGGTGCCCTGGGTGCCCTGGCTCCATCATGTCTGTGTGTCACTGGTATTGCATCCCAAATGCCCCCCCTCCCCAACACACAGCTCACCCCGTGGCTCCCATCAGAGACCCCTCCACACTGACCTACCTGGTCCAGCCCTGCTCATCCTGTACTCTATCCAGCATTGGAGAGGGTTGGGGTCTCCCATCCCAAGTCCACAGGAGGCCCCAGTGATGCTGGAGCCACATCCCCTGCCCACAGGTAGGAGCCCAGAGGCCAGGCTCTGCTCATCAGCAGTGGAGGCCACCCAAGGCAGTAACCTGGAATGCATGGGCCAGGCAACTGGTGGAGCCCATTAGGGTGATTACTCCCTAATGCGCATGTGCAGATGAAGCTAATGGCTCTCTCCTGCAGATAAGGAAGACCAGCCTGCATGCACACAAAATCAAGGGTCACCTCATGGTGTTAGCATAGCTAAAGGCCCAGGGACATGTCCTCTAGGCAGCTCTGGAGGAGAGGACAGGTTGCTGGTGGATAGGGACTTTGTATGCCTCGGTGATGAGGACAAAGGGCTCTCAGGCATGGGGCAAGATGCTGGAATCCCTGGTGTCAGTTTGGGACTGCCCTGCAAGCACACGGCAAGAACTAAAGCCCAGCCTGGGCTGGGGGTGGGTATTTGTGGGCAGGGGGAGAGCATGTGTGTGTGTATTTGCGTGTGTGTCCGTGTGTCCCTACGTCCAGCAAGCAGCTGCCTGTGTGCATGGGGGGATGTGTGTGACTGTTGGTCCGCGTGTTTCCATGCATGTTGTCATGCCCGTGTGTTTTATTTCCAGCAGCTGCCTATGCATGTGTGCCTCAGCGAGCATTTTCCAAAGAGGTACTGGAGCTGAAGTGAGAGACTGGGCATCTTCCATGCCACTGGCATGGCCCTAGGACTGTGGCACCAGTTGTCCCCATGGAGGGAACTGGTGGACTGATCTCTTGATGGCCAGCACAGCCATGCTGTGGACCCTGTTTGTGACCTGATTTTAAAGCAAATTAAGTCCCCCTTGTCTTTTAGTTTAGGTTAGTTTAGGCATGTCCCATCCCTCTGAACTGTGTAGTGCTCATCTCCTCCACCGTGGTGGGGCTGGAGCTCTCCGTCACCCTAGCTGTGCTCAGTGGGGACAACCCAGTCCTGGGCAGGGTCATTAGGGTCCCAGGGTGTGAGAGGTGTTTTCTCTTTTGCTGTAGTAGGAGAGGTCTCCAGGCCATGTTTCTTCCCAGGAGCCCTGCAGTGTGGCCACAGGCTAGATGATCACAGACACATGGCTCTAACTCAGTGGCAGGATGGGCAGGTCACAGCTCTCAGGGTACTGACTCCAGCTCTCAGCCCACTTGCAGTGGGCACCATCTCATGCCATGGATGCATGGCCCCGTCTGTGCTTGGGGGGACATCATGGGACATCCCCAAAACCAGCCTTTCCCACTCGCCCCTGGGCAGGTGTCAGGGCTCCTGGGCAATGAGATCCACCAGGCTACGTGATCCCAAATGAGCATCCAGCCTCTGTGCTCTTGGGCACTGCACGCTGCAGGCAGGGCACGTTGGCATGTATTGCCAGGCATTGCCACTGCTCATCCAGGCAGGCTGGCTTGGGGACCTTCCCTGGGTGCCAGTTGGCTGGAGAAGGGGTCAGGATGTCTCTGCGAGTGATGCGATTTTATAAACATGGCTATGTGGATGAAGCTCCTATCTCCTGCTACAGGTTTGGGGACCCTGTTGAGGGATGACTAGGGCCCATGCAGGGCCTTCTGAGGATGCTTCTCCTCTCATGAGAAGGATGGGGGTACAGATCCATCCCATCGACATGTCTTCTGCCCTCTGGAAAGAGATATCTCCTGCCCTCGTGTAGCCCCTACAGGAACACCAGTCCACACCACGACCACAAGGGTTTAATGCTCTTCTTTTAGGACAGGGCACCAAAACCGCCCCAGGTTTGAGCCATTTCTCCCAAGTACTCAGAGATGAGTATTCACTGGGTGGAGCGCTGGTTTGAGCTAGAAGAGTAGTTGTGTGATGAGTTCATGGGGATGAATAGATAGATGGATGGATGAAGTGTCAGGTCAGTATGAGAATGGGTATTAGGCGGAGGTATGCCTGCCTGTGTGAGGATAAGGGGCTGCGGGTGGACCTCCCCAGCTCCCTTTGTGGGATGGACAGTAGGTAAAGCGGGCACAGGGGTGATAGGACTATTCAAGGTGATATAAGCCTTGCCATGATACTGTGGCCCTCATGACCCCCCTCTCTGGTTATGTGGCACCTTGAGTTGTGCATACACCAAGGTCATGTTTCTAGTTCTACCCAGCTGGTGTGGGATGTCCATGTGGATAGGAGAGGGTCCCAGGAAACCCTGGCCAGTGTTGCAAAGGGACAGAGCCAGGACAGCTGAGGAGCTGGCAGGCATTCCTGATGCAGCATTTAACGTGTTCTCCTGCACAATGTCCAATCATTAACTCTGCCATTCCTGAGTCATCTCCCACCACTGCCTCCACCCATCACCCATGGCATCCTTTAACTCTGCAGGTGGAGTTGTACTGCAGGCAATCAGCACATCATGCTAGCTGGTCTGCAGCAGCTCGGGTGCCAGCTGATGTGGCTCCAAGTGTCCTCTGTCATCTCCTTCCCTTCCTCTGCCTGAAAGAGTTGGGGTGGGGTGTCTGCAGGCCACGCTGTGTTCTAGCTATGCCTGTTGGTACCTTTTCTCCTCCCTGTGCAAGCTGATGTCAGATGGCCTGTCATCCGTCCTTCACCCTGCAGTGCGAGCAGGATTCCTGCAGATTCCAGCATGTGTGATTTTCCCTGGCTGGAGAGCCCACACTGCCCTTCCCACACTAACAGCTCCAGATCTTTGCATGATGGCAGCAGGGCTATGAACCCTGAATAATGGCTGCATAATGCATCATTAGTAGGAGAAGGTGGCATTTTTATGGCATGGAGATGGGAGAAGTGGGAATTGTGCAGGGCCCAGGAGTGCTTACCGACCAGACACGTCAGCAGGCTCCATTAGGAGCCAGCCTCTGAAAGCCCCAGCTCCATCAGCTGAGATCTCACCATGAATAATTGAGAAGGTGGCTCCTCCGAGCTCCCTCCCCTCCCCTGCACCGAGCCAGGGCCATGGAGAGCAGTGTCATCCAGAGCCTGGAGTGGGGCTGGCCCGGTGTGTCCAACGTGGCTGGTGTGGGACATGGACAGGAGGTGACACTGACCTAGCTGGCTGTCCCTATGCCTGGGTCTCTCCAGCCAAGATCCTTTTGGCTCCATCTCCAGCACATGGCAGACACCTTTTTACATTGTCCACCTGTGCCAGCGTATGGGGCATGGTGCTGGGCTGGACTCTTCTTCTTGGGCTTTGCAGAAGAGTGGGGTTTTCCAAGCCTGCAAGGGGACTAGGTGTTTGGCAGTGCATGAGGGACTTGGCTAGTGTCCTCACTAGCCCATGGCAGGGGTAGCTCACAGGGCTGAGATCCCCAAGCCCTCGGCTGGGGGATCACGGGGACAGGAGCTGGGCTGGAGCCACTCCCTTGGTGAGGGTCTGATTTATTCTCCCCTGATGGCTGTTTGCAGCACGGCGCAGCAGAGCCAGAGGAGCATGTAGCCAGCCCTGCACCCCTCTGCATTGCCTGGCAGCAGCACCCTGGGACACGTTCTGCGCTACTGGCTGGGGAGGTTTTATGCTTCCCTGTGTCATTCTTACAGATCTTTTTGTCAAAAAATCAGCAATCTACCATGAAAAAAGCCCTGGAATATCATCAAAGGTCTGCACTTTCTTTCCAGCCACTGCTGAAAAATACCTGTAAATATGTTTTCTACGAGGAGCTTCTTTTCATCAAGTTTTGCTTTATGTGATGTCCTGTTTCACAACAGCAAATTGAGCCGGGAAAACCACTCTCCTGGTCTCAGGTGTTACTGCTCTGCTGATGGATGGGCAGTGCTCCCCGTGGTCACTTGCAGCAGACCTGTGTCTGATGCTACCAGTTCTGGGTGCTGGCAGGGATCAGTGATGCTGTGGTGGGGTGTGCCCAGGGGTGCTGCATCACCAGTGCTGGGCACCCAGCTCACCCTCTATGGGCAGGTCCTGGCACGTGTACAGGAACCCTTAGGGATCCTTTCTGCAGCAGAGCTGAAGACAAGCAGGGTTTGTAATCCACCATGGGGTGCCTGAGTGCAGGGAAGTCAGGGGGTGAGTAAGAAGCTACATGCTAAGACACATTTGTGTGTGATAGCAAAGCCCAAGGCTGCTTTACTTAACAGTAAGGTGCCTCCTAGAAAACCCATCCTGCCTAGTCAGATGCCTCAGGGCTTGGAGCAGCCAGGCACTGGTACAATCCAGGATTCCAGGTGGTTGCTGTGACATCAGGGACCTCCAGGGACCCAGAGGGGAGCACATCCCTGGGGAGAGCTGATGACTGCACCTGCTGGAGCGATCTTGGCCAGCCCTGGCCCCTGACCTGGTGGAAGGGTTTGGTCCCAAGGTTTTCATTCCCTGGGAACTGGCTGTATCAAGAGTGGGTGGAGAGCAGTCATGAAGCACTGCTGAGCATCAGTAGCGGCAGTTGTGATTTAGCTTGGTGGCCGCTCAGGGAAAGCGCTAGCCACCAGGCCCACCTGGACAGCCGAGCCACCCAGCCATCGCTGGTGCTTTGGTGGCTGGTTTCCTCCCAGCCAGGCTCTGGAGCAGCAGCCGGCCCTGGAGATGCACGGGGATGTGGTTGCTGCCAGGGGCCCGCGTGTCACCAGGAGCTGCTCTTCAGCTTTGCATCCAGTGGCTACAGCGAAACCCCTGGACCAGCACCTTTGGCTGCTGTGACATCAGCACCTCCTGCCACCCCTCTTGCTAAGGACTGTGGGGCTTGCAGTTACCTTTCAAATGAGCAGCAATTAGCTTCTGGCTAACACTCCTGGGCTGATGCATTTGGCATGTGGCCAGGGCTAAGGCAGGCATCAACAGAGCCCCGTTCGTTAATGGAGGCTGGGAAAAGCAGCGGGGCTGGGCTGGGGGATGGAAGGGGTAGCAAGGTAGCAAGATGCCGGGGAACTGCCCATCCCTTCCCTTCCCTGGCAGCCCCCGAGGCTGCAGGGATGTGTCTCTGCTTCTGCTGGCAGCCCCGAGGCAGATGCCCCTGTACTTCCTCATAAAAAACAAGCAGGATCATGCTTTTCCTCCTCTAAGTACTGCCACAAACAGCTCCGTGGGGTGAATGACGCTTCTGAGTGCATTGTCACAACAGGCAGCTCAGGGACAAGGTTCTGCCTCTGCCTGAGAGAGGACAAGAGCTCTGGGCTCAGCGCAGCCACACGCTGTCTCTGGCTCCTGGTGAGGGTGTGACGGTAGCTGGAGATTAGAAAAAAATCATACTCTTGTCTTCCCTTTTGCCCTGAATCTGAGAATAGGTCTCTATGGACTCAGCTTCAGCCATAAATCTGATCTGGAGGCCCTTCAACAGATCAGTCTTTTTCAGAGACCCTGCATGGGTCACAGCGCGGTCTCGCCCACCCTAACAGTCCTTGAGGTCTATGGAGTCCCAGTCACTTGGAGGAGGGCTGTGGAGGACATGGATGAGGTCTCCATCCATGCTGTGGGTAGGAGGGACCGCAGGCAGCCGAGTTATTAGAAGTGAGGAGAATGGGAGGCAGAACCTCCTGGAACATCTTCCCGGTCTGATTGCTGCATAGCAAAGCCAGACCAGGATTCTCTGTATCATTCCCTGTGTCTTGAGAATTTCCAAGCTGTTCTTTATGCTGAGGACATGGGACACTGGACCGGGCCTGCCACTTAGGACACTGGAGGACTTGTGGGGTTGAGAGAGACCTTGCTGGAGTGGCTGGTGTGCTGCAGAAATTTCTGCACTTACATGGCTTTCAAAAGTGTTAAGTTTAACATACAGCCTAACGTGGTTTAGGAGGGTCTCTGAAGGTATCTGGTCCAGCCTCTGCTAAAAGCAGGGTCAACTTCATAGTTAGGTGAGTTTGCTCAGAACCTTGACCAGTAAAGTCTGGAAATGCTCTAAGGTTGGAGATCCTCCCTGCCCCCAGCTCTCTACAATCCTGTCCTAGTCTGTGACCACTCTCACTGTAGTTTTTTAAAATTTAAATCCCGTTGAAATTTCCCTCAGTGGATCTCATGCCCATTGCATCACTTTTTATCTGCACCTCTCCGGAATTTGTCTCTGCCTTTTCTCTACCCTATTGGTAAGTCCTGCTGCATCATTGAGATTGTGATATTTGTAGTTGCCCCTGACTTCCCAGAGCACTGGGAAAGCAAGGAGAAGCACAAAGGGTCTCATCTGCCCTTAGGGGCTGTATGTCACTTCCAGGGGTCTGCAACTCAGATCCAGCAGTGGCTGTTTCAGCCCAGCCAGAATACTGGGGCCTCCACGGCCAAGCTCCCCAGCAAAGCCAGACCTTGGTTTGCCTCAACACAGGCAGAAGATGCATGGAGAGACCAGCCTCCAGCTGCGGATGCTGCTGCCTCTGTAGCAGGCAGGGATGCACATTGCAAAGCACCCTGCCGTGGTCCTTCACCCTGGGGACCTGTCAGACAGGCCCCCCCCTGCCACCCAGCGACAGCAGGGAACAAGCAGGGGGGCTCCTGCTGCAGCAGACCCTGGAGCCTGTCCCTCCAGGATTCCCTACTGGGATTGCATTGAGCTCCATCACTCCAAGCTGATTCCTCTGGCTGGTGCAGGACCGGTCATGCCCCCGCTGCTTGAACGTGTGTTGCTTTGCTGGAAGAGCAGGAAGATGGGGCAGGCACCGGGATCCTTTGACGGTGCTGTGTCTGCAGGTGCTGCACGCCCTGAGTATGACTGATACCAGCAACTGAACAGCAGTACCACTGGGTGGGGACAGAAAAGTGAGCCCACAAGTAGCAAGGCCCTGGAGGGTGTAAGGAAATGGTCTGAGGGTGAAGTCAGCCCTGGCCCAGGGTGCAGAGGGTGGAGGAGCTGCTCATCCTGCTGCATCCCACCCCATCCATCAGCCCCAGAGAAGGTCAGCTCCTGCCTGGGGCAGAGGGCAGTCGTTTGCAGAGACAGTGCTGTTGCTTACCTTGGGGTTATGGTCAGCAATCTCCTGACAACTGCTGTTTCCTAAAAGTCCCTGCTTCTAGAGTCATCAGAATTTGCAAAAATCTCAGAGATCCTCTTAACATGATTTTATCTTTGAACAAAAAAGAATTAGTTAATGACCCACTGCCACACTGACTGCAAATACAGAAGAGCCAGCAGTGCCTGTGCTTTTAAAAGATTTTTTTTAAAAAAAAAAGCTTACTTGCAGGGGATCTTTCCATATTGCCAGAGAAGGATTAATGTTGCTGATGTTTGCCACTGATGTTCTGCCTCTGCAGTTTTTCCCATGCATATTACCACATTTTCTAGCTCTCATTCTCTCTTGTGTAAGAGCTACTTTTCAAGAGAGTTGATGCAACTACAGGTTTCCACTCTCCCCCACCACCTACTGCCAGTAGACAAACAGCTGTGAAAAGGAATGTAGCAACTTTAATTAAAAAAGTCCCAGAAAGGTGACACTAAAATGGTTCCCCCAGAACATAACGGAACAGAACACTGCAAAACACCCTGGCACGGGCTCTGCTCTGCTTTGCATCCCTGGAAGACAGCCTCACACCCTGCTCCATGTGCTTGATGGCATCCCTTAGTGGGACAACTCTGGGAACTGGGAGGTGGTCCCTGTTCTACCCGGGACAGGGTTAGGGCCCAAATACACCTAGGTTTCAAATATAAGTTATTTCAGTGCTTTGAGGTTGTAGTGTTTGTACACAACGCATCTGTGGGACTGAGCAGGGAGCCTCCCTTCACAGGCCGGGAAGACAGGATGGTTAGATGTCTACAGGGGACACCAGCTGCCTCCTCATGGCAGGGGCTGAGGTGCCAGCCCTGTCACCAGTCTCATGCCCTAGGGACAGAGAAGAGCTGCTAGTTTCCCCTACAACCAGTAGTTCCCCTATTGAACAACTTGCCTGAAAACCCCACTGCCACTTTGATTGGTGCAAGGTGCTAAAAGTAAAGACTGCAAGGACACCAAAGGCCTGATATCACCCACAAAGTGTTACATGGTCCATGCTGTTGTCTAGCCAGCAGTGAAGGTGAGCATCCTCGGCCCTCCCTCTGGAGACCCAAGTGTTTTGTTCTCTGCATGCTGTTCCTGAGGCCTCCGTAACTCAGCATGAAACGGCTGATGGAGCTGGGCTGAATGCCAGCAGCATGTGCACATGGGGACCAAACCACACCTCCATCACCACAGGGAAGTGTGTGGAGATCTTTCTGATATGGTGGGGACATCTCTCCCACATCAGATCAACACATCTCCCTGTTGAGCCCGGCCAGCAGACTGTGTCTTGACTTACAGAGAAGTCCCTGAGGGCCAGCGCTGTCCTGTCAGCCGGTCTGCAGGGTGAAGGGCTGAGGAGAACCCCAAACTTCATTTCAGAGGTGATTCTCCAGGATGGGAAATCTCAAAGAAATAAATTTTGGCAAAGTTTTAAACAACTGAAAAGAGGCGTCTGTAATGGGAAGTGCTGAACAACCTAGTTGAGAGGTGTTACATATGCTTCCATCCTACACAAGTGTCTTTATGGTCAGTTGAATACTGGATCAGGAACACAGGAGGATGGAGATATGGGTCTCTTGGTGTCCTCTCCTCTCACCTGAGATTTGTATTTTGAGTCAGCCGGGAAGCTGGTTTGACAGCTGAAGCACTAAATCCTTTCCTGGCCTTTGCAACTGTCCACAGCTGCAGCAGTTCTTTGAACCAAGATCTTCTGAGTGTTTCATTAAATACCACATAGAAAGTGCCTAAGACCTTGGTGACATTAGGTAAAATGTACCTAAGACCTCTATCCACCCAGCAGCTGGATCTTACTTAGGAAATCCTCTGTCCCGTTCTGTTTTGCTGCCTCCTTCTCCTGCTGACTGCATCAATGTACAGAGAAGGTCCCTGAGCCTGGAGTCAGCTGCACCTCAGGCAGCCTCTCCAGCTGGGAGCCCTGTTGAACCAGTTCTTCACATCCCTTTAGTGAGGTTCGAAGAACTGGTCCAGCTGGTCAGCCAGATCCTGCTGATCTGCATAAGCCCACAGCCAGGGCAGCTTGCAGTGGCTCTGCTGCTTCCAGGTTGCTTGCGTTGGGCTCTCTGAGACAACAGCAGCGTGTAAGTGTGAGTGCGATGTTCTTAGAGAGGATGCGAAAAAGGTATCCATCATTCGAGGGGTGCCTGGAGCACTTGTGCCCAGCGTGGTAACGGTGTGCCCAGCAGATCAGCATAGCACAGCTCTCTGTATTTTGAGTGAAGGCTTTGCAAGAGCAGCACAACACTCTGTGTTTGGTGCTACTCCTCTTCATCGGCTTGCTCCTTATGGTCACACGGGTCCTTTTCTGTTTCCCTATAAATAGACAGTGAAAAGAAATGTGAATACTTTGACAGACCCTGGTGATATCTAAGAAATTCAAGATCTCTCAATTAAGACATGTAAAGTCAAAACACTGGGGCTCAGGGGACCATTGACCACCAGACAGATCTAAGACAGAAGCACCAGCAGACTCCTGGGTGACAAACAGCATGTCCGTGATGTCCACGATGCCTGTGTGTGCAGCCATGTCAGCTTCTGAGCTGGACATTGTGGGCTGCCCAGTGATATTCAGGATCAGCCCAGGTCAGGGCATGAGGAAAGCCACTAATATTTGGTCACAAAAAGAGGATTTTTTTCCCCCTTGAAGATCTAGACACATGAGCAAACACTTGGCGTCGTTTGGGTTGGTATTCCCCCTGGTGCCCCCCTGGTGCAGAATGGGGGTGCTGTGGCTGTGATGCCATGCAGAGGAGGTGTGGGGGGGCCCAGACCCCTGACAGCAGCATGAGTCATGGAAAAGGACTCCTGGCATGCACTTCTGCAGCATTTTGGGGTTAAAGTATCAGGGCAGGAAGAGCTTGAGGGTGCTTTTTTTCAGTGATGGGCTGCTAGGGTCAGTGGGGTGACTTGGGGAGCACAGACCGGTCAGGGAGCGGAGGAGGGCTGCTGGTTCCCAGTGCCCTGCACTCATGGGCACCGTGCCATACCCACTGGGCTATGCCGTGCCCATGGCTGTAAAACACCCCACAGCAGCCTGGAGCAAACAGACCAAGTACAAAACCACAAAAACCCAATGGTGAAAGATAAGCTCTTGGGTCAATAACGTGCTGGGCTTGGGCCAGCTCTCCCAGTGCGACGCAGGACTGAGCCTCTGAGCGACAGGGACTCACAGATGCTTCACTCGTGTTATCCTGCCATTGGTGAGGCTGGCTCTGGCAGGCATGGGCTCTGCTCCAGCCACTGTGGTTTGGGGACAGCAGAAGAAGGAAGGACCTATGTCCCTGGGATGGAAAGCGACATTGGAGGCCGTCGGAGCTGGTATTCTGGAGGTGCTGAGGCGTGCCCACCGTGGGAGAAGATGGGGCAGGGAAGAGAAATCCCATGGTCCCCTGCCATGGGCACACACCACAAGTGGGAGGTTTTTGCTCCAGTAGCTGGGCCTGGCTGATTGCTTCTGCCTGTGCACAGGGGAAACTGAAGCCACCGTGTCTCCTGCCTGTGCCCGTGCCTCTCCATGCCGGCTGCCTGGAGGAGGTGAGGGATGCTGAAGGCAGCTTGTGCACACACTCAAATACAGAGAGATGTTTGGATTTGACCTGTGCACCACTCCTGCACATGCATCCTGCTGGGGAATGGTGCTTGCCCTGCCTGGAGCCGTGTGAGCTGGGTGACTATCAGAGACCACAGATGGACCAGAGAGGGGACAATGTGCAAGCAGGAATACCCTATTGGGAATGTGGGATCCTGGGATCTGCAGGACCCTCGGCCAGTGTGTGGTGGGGTGCATTGGAGGCCTCTGCTCCTCCCTGGAGCTGGTTACAGCCTCATCAGTGCATGTCAGGAGGTCTGGGCACAGGGCTGACAACACTTTCCTGGGTGGGTGAGCGTTACCCTCCACTACTCATCACCCCAAAGCTTTCCCCAGGCCATGTGCTGGTGAGGGGCACTGGCTCATCCAACGTCAGGTGCTGGCAGAGACTTTGCTCCCCAACAAGCACCATTCAGGAGTGGTCTGCCTCACCAGCCCGGGAAGCAGGAGGAACAAGTGGTGAGGGGGACCTCGCACCCCTCTCCCACTGGGTTCCCTGGGCGATGCCACCAGCTCCCTGGGTGTTGTCCCTGAGCAACACACCCAGGCATGCACCCAACAAGGGACAGACAATGAATGGTGACAAAGCCCTCAGCCAAGCTTTACAGGCTGGATTGAACAGACTTAGCATTAGCAATAAAAAATCCCAAAGCAAATAAAGGAGGGTGTTGGTTACTACTGCTCTTCCTTATATATAGCTGCAGTATCCAACTAATGCTTGCTACAGGCTCTTATCTGGAGGTGCATCAAGGAAATTATTGAAGGAGGTATTCCCAAGGGCACATGGGTGGAAAAGCACATTGAGACCTGGTGGTGGAGGGTAACGCTGAACTCCTGGTCTGGATATCCTGGTAAGCGTAGGGCTGTAAAACACCGTGACTCAACACCACAGCTTCCACGCTCCCAGGTCAGTCAAGAAAATGTCCTGGCTGCCTCTTGCAGTCACTGCCAACACGACAAGAAATAAAGTAAAATCAGAGAGAGGCTTAGTGAGAAAAACTGTGCAAGGAAATCTCTCAAGCAACTTGCATTTGTCAAGTAATCATGCCATTTGGTACTTTCCTGTGGTATGCACCGGCAGATGTATGCCTGGGGGCACTGGCCTGGCTGAGATGCCAAAACTGAAGAAAGGGGAGTCTGGTCTCAGCTCTAATACTCACCTGTGTGTCAGTGGGGACATCTCCCCCATCTCTGCCTTCTCTTGGTCTCATGTACAGTTATCAAACCATTAGCTCCTTGGGGCGAGGGTCAGCTCTTGGCACATGGGGGCACGGTGGGCTCCTGGCTGGGGCACCTCCAACTGTCATCATCCTTTTATCATGTACTGTACAGCTCTGAGCACTGTGGGGCTGCTCATTAATTACCTCAGGCTAATTGGCTCCAGCAGCCTTGCCAGCACAGTGATGGGAAATAACAAGCCCTTGGGATGCTGGGAAGGAGGCAGGATGCTGGGGAGGAGGCAGGATGCTGGGGAGGAGGCAGGATGCTATCCGTGCAGCAGTGCTTTCCTGACACACGGACATTTCCACCTCTGTTAAGCTTTGTGATGGTGCTGCTGCTCATAGGTGAGGCCAAAACTGAGCCCTTTGACAGCTCTTGGCTGACCTGGATGTTTCCACGTCACCACCAGCCCCTCCATGCAATGAAAGCGCTGATGCTCAGTGTGTGGGTCCCTCCTGCCCGTGCGCTGTAGGACCAGGCTGCAGAACCAAGCCAAGGTCCATGCTGCCTGATCTTTCTGCCCGTTGGGCAACTGCCAAACAAACCAGGCACGTTATAGACCAGCCCAAGATTAAGAAAGCACAGTCTCAAAACCAGTGCTCAAACATGGCACTTTGTACCTAGTTTCCCTGTATTCAGCATTCCTCACTGGGTTGTGTACAGGACATCATATCGGTGCCTTGCTGACACAACCTTCACTTGGATTTTCACTTTACCCATTACTTTGCTGGAAAAAAGCTCCCCCCTAGCAAAATCTTCCCAACCTGGGCAGCCCAGTAGTGCACACTGGTGTGATGGGGGTATGCCAGTGAGCAGTCCAGTTTGCTCACTGACAGGCCATTTACACAGACATTTTAGTGCTAAGCAACAGCCTGGATCTGGGTAGTCCTTATTGACTTTCTCTATTTGCCCAGGCTGTATCGCTGGGAGATGGCTCGGCCCTCCCTGTCCCTCTGCTACCAAAAGCTGTCACGAAAGAGCAGCAGCTCTCCAGGACCCTCAACTCACAGCATCGTCTGATGGGAAAAACTGAGGAAATAAACTCCAGATGCTAGCCAGCTCCAATTTCCACCAAAATCCCCTCCCCAGATTCATTCAGACAGGCTCATCTCATCAAAACCAAGTTCCTCTCCATCATTAATCCATTCCAGAGCATTTTAAAATCTAATGTTACTCCTGAAGAGTGGCTGTCACCAGCAGGAAGGTCTGGCTGCTCTGCCAAGACCTTGGCACTCCCCAACCCTAGCAAAGGATCCCTGTGCATGCTGAGCTGTAGGTACCTTTCCCCTGAGAGTCCATCTGGCTGATTGATGCTGTGGGGACCAGCAGGGCCTTTCCTTTAGTCTTTTTGGATGCTTTTCACCAACTGGAAGATGCTTTGGAGCTTCCCAGCATGTAATGTTGCTCCTCCAAATGCAAGTTTCCATTTCGGCTTTGCTGGAGCTGTGGGTTAGTTAAACCCCAGCTCTCTAAAGGGGACCTCAATGTTGAACGTGTACCAGAAGATCCAGAAGACGAGGCTGAAGGCGAGCAGCAGAGCTCCCAAGTAGACGAAGAAGTCCCAGGAGCTTAGTGGAGCAAAAATTCCTATGAAGAGGATGATCAGCCCTACCACATCGCACAGCACAGCCAGGAGGAGTATCAGAGCACATCGGGGGCCGATGAGCTTGAGGAGGGCCATGGTGGGGCCCGCAGCAGAGACCCTCAGGGCGGGAGTGGAGGGGCTGGCAGCATCCCGCAGTCTCTCCTTGGCTGCCTCAGCTCGCAGGCTGCCAGGAGGAAGTACAAATGTCACAACACACCTTGCAGAACAATCGGGAGGGAGCGCACGATACTGCTTTAACCATTTCATGGCCCTGCCATCGCCCTGCCTCTGCCTGTCCTGCAGCGGATCCCAAGGGTGTGTTTCTCTGCGTGGTGTGGGTGAGCCCTCCTGGGAAGGGACCCGCCACTGGGATACCCTGTGATCGGTCCGGCTGTAGGTGCATCACACCCAATATGCCTAAAAGATGCAAGTCTGTTCCTGGCCCAGCCCGCAGACGGGCTATGCTTCAGTTTGAGAACTGGGGCATCTTGTGTAGCTTTTGGGCAGCATCTGCCATGCAAGGATCCCAGCAAAGTCTGCAGGACACTGGCCTTGACATCCCAGTGACAGGCTGGAAACATTGTACTGTTTCCCTCTCTTTGTAGGTAAACTGAGGCACAGACTGTCAAAAATACATCAGCCTTGCCACACTTCCAAAAAAGCAGATCTTGCTGGAAAGCCACAAATCAGAGAACCTGTCTCACCACCCATCCCAAAACTTGGAACCAAGTGGTGAATCAACAAATAAGGCAAGAATTCCCAGAGCTCCTGGCTTGTCTCTGAGCAGCCAGAACCACTTTGTGGGATCCAGGGCTGCCGCTTTCTGCTCCCAGGTTGCTGTGTAACACTGGGCACATCTCTCCTTTCTGGCCTCTCTGGTCTGCGTACGCTTTGCAAACAGGGAAATCTGGGGGAGGTGGAGCATCCAGGGAGCCCTTGGCTCTGGGAAAGCCATCCCGAGACAGAAGCACTGCACGATCTGTGGGCTGGCAGCTGCCTGCCCCATCTCGTGACCATGCAGAGGATGCCAAAGCTTGAGACAGGACCCACTGGGCACGAGGCTGGCATTGGGGATGGGAGCAGTGCCCAGCTGCAGGAGATAAAGGGGATGCCAGGGGTCATGCCAGGGGTGTCCTCCCCAATGCCCTTGCCAAACCCAGGGCACCCAGGGCCTGTCCGCTGCCTGGGCAGCCCCACCACGGCTCTGCCATGAGTGAGGTGAGGGCTGGAGGGAATGGAGGACACTACCCACCTTGCCCAAGTATTTCCTCTACTGCCCAGGGAAGCCCAGATGCTGAAAGTCACCATGATCCTGCCTGCCACCCACAGTGTGCATCTCACAAACAGCAAGCACATGGCATGGGGGGCTGCCCAGCATGGCGCTGGGGTCCTCTCCTCACCTCACCCACCTTGCTGCTCGCAAACCCAGGCAGACAGCACTGTGCAAACCCTCTATTCCAGTGCGTGCTGTTCCCTTCCCATGGCAAGGGTCTGCCTGTTCCAGGAGATCATTTCCCCCCGTTGACTAAACAATGAAGGCTTTTAAATACACAAACAAATAACCGATCTTTTCTTTGTGCATTAACACCCTCTGGGGCCTGGGGGAGAATCTGCTCTTTGCCAGCCCAGGATCAGCCCTGGATTAATTACCAGAGGGCTTGAGCAAAGTGCTGGGGCACAGCTGCTTTCAGGGTCTGATCACCTTGTTTGTAGGAAACAGGCGCTGAAACCTGCCTTCCTGGGTGCTCAGCCAAAAGCACCCCTCGCTCTCAAAGCCAGCCACCAGTGCCTAGTGGCCTTCTCAGCACCTTCAGCCTCCTGGGGACTGGAGCCAGGGAGGCAGCCGGAGTTCAGTGGCCGGAGCTCCCCCAGCCCCTCAGCCCTGGGTTCAGGCTGGGCTCGCCTGTACGCCGGTGGTCTTCCCCCACCCCTGCCCTGTCCCAGGTGGCAGGATGCTCAGAGCCGTGCCCAGTGCCTGGCTCGCTGCCGGGCAGCCTGCTGGCTGGGTGCCTTCTCTGTAACCTTCTTCCAATGGACTGCAGTGATCGTGGAGGTGGACAGAGGATGGAAAAAGAAGTTTGCAGCTCTTTGCTCTCCAGTTCACCCACATTTTTATGAACACAGCCACAGTTTAGCATTGACGATGACGCAGCTGCTCCAACCAGGTTTCTGATGAGCCTGAGCCCCATCACCCTCTGGAAGGAAGGACCTTTCCTGTGTCCCCTGTTGCTCCCACAGCTGTATCCAGCTCCTGTCTCCTTTGCCTCTTCTGAGTCTTTATCCTCTGTTCAGTGAATTTCAGGGAGTCCTTCCAGGTGATTAGACAGTCAGTTTTTATTGTAGTGGGAGAACCCCAGAGATGCCTCATAGCTTTTCTGTCCCTTCCAGCCTGATCTCTGAGGCTGACAGACATTAGCCACATGGGGCAGAGTGGACATCACCCCAGGAATCCCCCTCAGACCAGTGGCACCCTCTGAAAGCAAACAGTTTGAAAGAAGATGGTTCTGATGCAAGGACCTCAGGTCAATCTAGGCCTGTCCAGTCCCACACTGCAAAAGGCTTGTGCCAGCTTGATCTCACCAGACCAGATGAAGAAGTCTTCTCCTGGGCACCCCACCCAAGGGGACAGTCCAGGAATGAAAAAGAGAGCAAGAAAGCTTGTGGAGGTAGTTGCAATTCAGAAACTGGGAACTGCTGACCCTGCTCCGGAGGGTGGAATAGCTGTGGCAACTCCTGTCCCTCTAGAGAGGACACTGTGATGAGGTGGCCTGTCCCATACATCTGGTGTCCCTCCAGGAGAGCTCTGGGACCAGGGCAGTAGCTGCCACTGCAGACAAGACTTCAGGCTTCCTTAAGGCTTCCGTCCACCGCAGCCTCCGGCTTCCGTGAGCCAAATGGTGCAAACCGAGCACCCTGTGTTGCCCTTCAGGAGGGTATCAGCAGCCCAGTTGGGATTTGCTCTGTAGGAGGCAGGTTTTTCATCTGGATGCATTTCAGTGATGCTGAGCCCTGCCAAGCAGTGCATGAGAGCAGCGATTTGCCCATGATAGCACAAAAGGAAATGTGACAGAGTAAATAAAGTTGCTCCCTGGATTGGAAAGGAATCAAAAGGTTTCCAGAAGTTCATTCAATTAATGGCCCAGAAAACTGCAGAGAGCTGCATTTTGCTCTGAAGATACTTTAAAAAGAGCAGAAAACCCTGCCTACCTCTTCTGCCTTTTTCTAGCCCTGCTTTGCCATAGCTGGGAAGATGTTCTTAGCAGAAAACACTTGTTCCTGGAGCTGGCCCAGAACAGGTTTGCAGAAGTATGCGGCAAGAGAGAACCAGTTCTTCACAGGGAACAACGAACGTTGCTTCCCGGAGTTACATATTAGTTGGGAGCAGCAAGAATTTGAGCAGGTGAATGGAAGTGGTCTGACAATATCTTTGGCTAGCGGGAATCAGTCAATATTTATTTAACTGCAGCATGTAGAGACAAACCCAAGAAGAGGTTTTTCAGAAAGTTTTTCCTGTAGTGCAGCCTGGGTAACTCCTTGTAGCATGGGCTGAGCTTTTATGAAATAGATGCCTGAGGATGAGGAGAAAATGGAGCAGCACAGTGCTGCTTGACCGAGCAGGCGAGGGATGGTTCATGCACGGTTATCTCCAGCCACAGCTCCAGGGCTCAATGCTGGCTGTGCCTGTGGTGGTGAACAACCCAAGCTGCCATAAATGCAGGGACTGCAGGTTAGCTCAGCTTTGGCAGGGGTGGGCAAACTCCCTCCTGCAGCACAAGAGGACTGGCTTCCTTAGAGGGACAGCAGCTCCGTGCAGGGTTAGAGCGTTTTGGGATTGGGTTGCAGCTGCAGGACTCATGGCTGCAGGAGCAAGGCTGCTCTCTGAGCGCTCTCCTCCCAGGGTGGGTGTAGGAAGAGCTTCCTTGGTCGAATGAAAGCTCCGAGCAGTTTATATGGAACACTCAGGTCATCTCCCTGGGGAGGAATGGTAAAACCAGCACCCGTGTCCTGAAAGACACCAATAGACGCTGAGTGATTGTGTCTGGGATCTGGGAAAGGAGCCCAGACATCACGGCTGGACAGGAATAGCACTGGATTAGGAAAGGCTCCTTCCCCCAGTGTACCTTCCTTGCTGAGCCCTGGCTGGTGATGCTGAACCCCTGGAAAGCATCCCACAGAGGACAACGCTTCAAAGCATCCCAGCCTGTGGCAGTTTAGCCTATGCCCCCCTCTGTTGAAAGAAACTCCCACACTTCGCAGGGCCCTTCACATCTCCGAGCAGGGGCAGCTCAGCCCACCCAGACCGTGGTGCAGGGGAGGGTCTGGCATCCCCTGCCCAACTTTGTACTGTGAACTTCATCAAGCTTTGGCTGGCCTACAGCTTTGGAGGGTACGTGGCAGTTTAAAGCTTTTCTCCAAGATCTGCAAATGCTCCCCAGCAGCAGGCAGCAGCTGGAGATGCTCCTGTGCGGTCCCATCCGTGAGGGCTGTGCGGCAGGCACGGGGAGCAGCAGCGCTGGGGTCTGACCTGCACAGCAGCAGCTGCCAGTGCTGGCTCGCACCGCTGTAAAACCATTGCAACAGGTTTAGCAAGCAAGAGCTGGCTTAGACTCGCACTTGCACCGAAGGGAAGCTGAAGGGCTCCCAGCAGCGGTGCCCCGGGGACAGCTTATCTGTCTGCTCCTCCACCGACCTGACCTGATGCAGTCGCTGCGCTGCCTGCCTTGCGCAGCAGCTCCTTCCCCGGCACGAGCGGGTGGCAAAGACGAGTTGAGCTGAGGTTGGTACAGCTGAGGAATACGCTGGCTAGGACTGGTCAGGTATAAAAAATTACACAAACCAAAACAAATAACTATTTATGAGAGCTGCCCAGGAGATTCTGGGTGATGGTGCAGCACCATGGGGCAGTGAGGAGCAGCAGTCCACTCCAAGGGTGCCACGGTACTGGCACCCACAGTCCATATTTCATCTGAAGAGGGACACGAGGTACCAAGGCTTGGCTGGGCAGACCAGCAGAAGCCACCTCATCCCGCAGACCCTCTCCAGGGCTCTGCCTCTTTTATCTGGCGACCAGCTGTCACCAGGAGAGACACACCAGAGCATCACTGCCAGGCAGCCTGGGAGAGACTGAGCCTTACTAGCTTGTGTGCACTCAGGGTGCTGTAATACACACACTCAGCTCAAGGGCCGTGCAATGCGGTTGGAAGGGTCTTTCCTTGCACTGACAGACACAGACACACCAGTACGTATTTGGGTTCCCTCTTCCCAGGTGAGCACAGGCTCCAGCCGGGGCTGCTGAGCCATGGCGTGGCTGCAAATAACGCAGCAACCCCTTGCAAGAGTCCATGAGGGCAAGAGGGGTGTGGAGGAGCCAAATTTCTCTACCTGCCTTCATGGAGCCTTGCAGATGCAGACTGGCACGTGCTGGAAAGGCCATTGTTGGACCAGAGAGGGGTCCTCCCGGCTTCTTCTCCTGCACCCCCAGAGCGCTCCAGCATGGAAAGGGATGGAAAGTTTTGTAACCCCTAACAGGCCCCAAGCAGGTTTTGAAACCAAGAAAAACAAGGTGGGGAGGACATTTTCAGCTGCTTCTTGCTGGTGTCCTGGGAATCCCTCTACCCTGGTGGTTCAGGGGTTCGTGCCAGGACTTGGGGGTTCAGGCTGGGTTAAAACCAGGCTGTAGCAGCCAGCTTGGGAGCAGGTTGGGATTCAAGGTATTTCCTTCATGCTGACAGGGGAGGCTGGGATGGGGACTGATGACTCTGAAGCCCCTGAGCCTTCAGTGTTCATGGTGGCCCAGACGCTGCAAACCCTGCAATGCAGGGAGCAGGGGCTTTGCCATCCCCGATGCTGCTGCATGCAGAGCAGCAGAGCTTGAACTATCCTGTGTCAGAGCACCGTAAGTAAACAGTTCCTTTTTGGTGCTGACTTCTGTTGCTACCTGCTATTCCGGTTGAATGAAGAAAAAAAAAAAAAGAAGAAAAAACACAACTACTTCTGTTGCTGCAACACTGGGCTCCAGCCAGGGAACTCCCAGCCCTGGGACTGCACACACGTGCCCGGGCAGCTCTGAGCGGCTGCACAGCTGGAGCCGTTTCCTCCCCTGGAAACACCAAGGTCACAGCAGAACCACATCTGAGTGAGAAATAACCAGTTTTACCATCTCTGGCATGGTTTGGGTGAAAGCCCTTTCAGCATTCCCTCTCGGCGAAGGGGCAAAGCTGCAGCGCGTTTGCTCATGTCTGCTTCTTGCAGCTTTCCTGCGCCCTCCTCAGCAGCGTAAAGCTGAGCTGCTTCAATAGTATCCATGTGCCTAATACCTACTGTGAAAATAGGAAGGTTTGGGGCTTTTTGTATGGTTTCAAACTCACTGTGAGCAGTGAGAGTCCTCAGACAGTTATTAGTCTCCTTACTGCTCATTAAGGACAGGGAAGTGCTGCTGCTGGCTTTGAGCGAGGGATGGGCAATGGCAGTTTGTCCCAGTGGGATGTCATTTGCTCCTCATGGTGCAAGGAAGCACCAGAAGCATCTCAGGGTACGCGCTGAACTGGTGGCCTGGCTAATATCCAGATGCAGGCACGAAGCTGACATCCCCGTGGGAACCTGGGGTATCAGCCCCTGTGGCCCATAAGCCCTCAGCCATGTTTCCAGGAAGGCATGGTGGAAGTTCACAGGGGAACAGATATGTGTGCTTGCAGACACCAGTGGTCACCTGCTTCCTTCCACAGCTCAATCATTTATACCCCAGAGGAGGGGGGGGTAGTGTTAGCGCAATTCCCAGCAGCTGCTGCGCAAACCTGCAGATTGCACCAAGGATGATTGCAGTTAATGTGAAGTGAGATACGACACAATTTAACATCCTCAGGGAGAGGTATGCAACACGGGCGTGCAGCACTTGGGCAGTTTTAACTTCTGTTGAAGCCCAGGAATGAAGAAAGTGTTGCAGATGCCCTGTGGCAGGGTGCCTGGCAGCAGAGCCTGCTGGGCGGGTTTGCTGGGGGGTGCTGACCTTTGAAATGCAGGAGAAACATTTCCTCTTTGAACTGCTCTGCAGAGATAATGAATTTTGTAATGGATTTCCTGTTCTTTTTATAGAACAGGGGAAGCTGGCAGATCGAGTCTAAGCTTGCTTTAGCCAGAGTTGGACATAAGTATGTTTGCTGCATAACCTGACACAGAAAACTGATGGTTTTCTTCGGTTTGATTCAAAGCGTCACACCGGGATTCAAACAGGCTGCAGTGGTAGCAGAGAGGAATATTGGGGAGCAGTCAAGCGGTGCTTTGCAGGTGCGTGGGAATGATCCAAAGGCAAGAACTGCCCTATGATAAGATCAAAGGTCCCTCTAGCCCAGCTGGTGCTGACTCCAGCAGTGGCAGGACGAGCCCAGCCCTTTCTGCCATCTGCTCCCCACAGTCTTCTCCAGCACCCACCACTGTTACGTTACAGAAGTTAGAGGACAAATCCCTCTCTGGCTTCTGCTGTCTCTTTTTTGATCTGTTGTCCATGAACCTGTTTTGAACCCATGGATACCCCCTGCCTCCGCAGCCTCCCACATCAGCGGGACATAGAAGTTCACCGGTCCCACAGCACAGAGGCAGGGGTGCTCTTTTCGCCAGCCCTGTGGGGTTTTGCTGGGCTACACTAGGGCATGCATGTCATGTCAGCTCCTCATGAAACCCTTGTGAACAACCTCCAGGATACTCTGCATCTCTGTCGCCCTAAATTGCTCCAGCTCAGTCTCTCTCACTTCAAGAGAATGATGCATTTCCCAGTGCTGGGAGCTCTGCATTACACACACAAATGCAAAGTCCACCCATGTTCCCAGCAGCAATCAGGCATTTATACCCTGTGCAACAAAGTGGAGAGCTCCCACTCTGTTGCAGGACTTCCATCTGCATGTTGATCTTCAAGCTGTTAATCCAGCTTTCCCTTCGCTTAACATTTCTCTCCCTTTACCTCACTATACCCCTACAGATCTGTGCAGCAATTGATAAGATCCCCCTGATGAATCCCCTCTCCTCAGCCAGCTTTGCTGATCCCTGGGCTGTTTGTTGCCTTTCCCCTCACTGGGGCAGGCTCCATCCTCTTGCCAGGCACTTTCCTGTGCCACCTACGTGCTCCTTACACCTCATCAGAGGTGCCCACAGAGCACAGCCGCAGACCAGAGACCCTCACCCAGGGCACATGGCCAGCACCAAACCTGCAGCACTAGCCACACTCCTCCTCCTCCCGATGTCCTGAGGGAGCGTCCCTGCATGGTGGCCCCAGGATGCCACACCAACCCCCATCCCAAACACTTGCAGCACAGCCTCCCTTCTCCACCAGCAGGCATAAAAAAAACAGACATAAGACCAGAGCAGCGATGTGAAAGTTCCTGGGGAAATGTTTGCTTTAATTAAACCTAATATTCTTGTTATAAATGAGCAGTCTGGAATCCCATTAGATTCTTGGTCTTAGCGACTTCTTACCACATTAACATTTCACTGACTGTCTCCTTTCCCTGGCTGTGAGTCATGGAGAGCAGGACCCCTGCTCGCTCTCTCTGGGCCATTTGGTACTTCTAGTCCTTCCTTCACATCCCTCTGGGCTGAGCAGCCTTTGCCATAGCAGAGCTGTTTGCAGCAGGGTCCGTTTCCAGGTGCCTCCTCCAGACCATGCAGCTTCAGGACCCCTGTCTGTGACCGGTTCTGCAGGCTGCCGCCAGCTGGGACCTGGTGATGCTCTTCACGTTGCTCGGTGATTTCCCCTGCGTGAGTGCTGATGTTTGCTCTTCTGACTGCAGCTGCCTCCTGAGCAGAAGTTTTGGGTGAGCACCCTCTGCCCACGGCAGCTAAATCAACAGAGACTGCTGCCTGGTGCCAAGTCAGGGTTGCAAGAACAAGCAAAGCATTGCATGGCTTGATGAATGGCTGAGGAACAAACAGAGGTTTACTGGGTCCAGTGCCAGATCATACACCTTGCACACTCCATTCACAAACCTGGCACCGCCTGGCTGGGGACATACATGTCTGCACCACCCAGGAAACACAACTCAGGGCCAGGCTGGGCTCAGGGCAAAGGGACCTGTGTTTCTCGAATGCTTGTGATCCCGCTGTGCCAGCTGCCAGGCTGGGAGCTGCCTCCTCAAGCTCTCCCAGCACTGGTGGAGGGGATGTCCAGGCAGATGGCACTGGCCAGCCTTTGTCACATACTGGCAGGAGCCTGGCAGCAGATGTGGGATACTGGGTTAAAGAAAGCTGGGGGCTTACATGAGCTTCCTCTCACCAGCAGGTGATGCAGGTTATCATATTGCAAATTCTCTCACCGCAGCTCCTGCTGGCTTCCCCGCCTCCCACGGCATTTGGAGAGCAGTAGGGCTGCCACAGCTTCCCTATGGAGGTGCAGACTACAAAGAGGAGCTTGGTGGGGTCTCCTCTTCTGTATTCCTCTTCTCCTTCTGATCAGCACCGACCACATCCTCATCCTGCAGTGGGTCTTTGAGCAGCAAAGCCTCTGAGCCAGTGCTCACTGTGCTGGGGGGTCTCAGCCGCTGCCGAAGGGCTGCTGTGGGATCCAGGCTGGATCAGCACTTCGGAAAAACCAGACTCTCACCAGTACCTGAACCCAGAGCTGGGAGCTGGACATCACAGGCCTATTCATATCAACTCAGATCTTGCTGTCCAGGCTGAGACTGGTTCTTCAGACTGAGAACCTGCATTTCAGATTTGTCTTTTAAAGTAAATCAGGCCTGCTGAAAACATAAAACTAAAGCAAAAGCCATGCAGAAAGGATCAGTGTTTTCCTTGGTGAATTGCCTCAGGGCACACACTTATTAAAGGCAGAAGCAGAGTGGTGGAGGTAATGAACCTGTCTCTCTTGCCTGTGGTCCAGCTCTGGTTGCATAAGGAGGCTGATGGCTGGGGTGGGTTGATGGGTGCTGCTGGCAGACAGCGCTAGTGCAAATGAGCAGATGCTGCAAACCAGCTTTGCCCCTGCAGACCTAGAGGAACAGCCCTTCTTAAACACCCTCTGCCAGAGGGAACAAAAAAGTGCTGCTTGTGATGCTGCTCGTGATGCTGCTCCTTGCCTCGATGCTCTGGAACAATAAATAAAGCCTGCAGACACCCTGCACTGAGCAAGGAGTGAGCTCTGGTTTGCAGCCATGTCTCAGCCAGCCGCTGTAACAGGCCAGTGGCAGGGAAGTCCTGGCCATGAGCATCACGTCTGGTCCTCCTAAGCGCTGGTGATGTGTGCTGCCCATTCTGGTGGCTCCTCGGATACAAAGTGGTCTGGAACTATGTTGTCCTGCTCCTGCTCTCCACTAACTCCAGACGAGCCATCTCTGGCCTCCGAATTTCTACATCTGAACTGGTTTTCAGTTGGCAGTGCTCACACCAGCCTTCACTCACACTCTGTAGTCGGTTGGCTCCTCTCTGCTGATGTATCTTGTAGAAGCTGCAGGATGGAGCCACTTAGGAGCTTTGCTTTTCCCAATATGTGATGTTGGGTTACTCACTGGACAGGAGAGTGATGCAGAGAGCTCGGACCTACCTCGCTGGGCTCAGCTGCAAAATCCTACTTGCCTTTTATTCTGGGACTGCTTGGATGAAATAAAAAGTTCTTTTTCACATTGAAGACTGGTACAGTATGTTTCACCTGTAGGGAAGAGACTTACTGGAATTAAATCCTCTAGGAGAATAGAAGAATGTGTTCCTTTTTATGGCTAACCAACACAGGTGGGTAGAAGTGAGTGGAGCCTTCCTGGGAAGGTCCTGGGCTGCCCTCAGCGGTTAAAGAAGAAGGACTTGAGGGTCTGCAGAAACTGTGACTTCTGCCTCTGCTTCTGCTTCTTCCGGATGATGGGGATCCAGACAAGGCCACAAACGAGGAGCATCAGTCCCAAGGACAGTAAAGCTGGGCCACACATTTTGTAGATGTGTTTGTTCTTGATTTGGATGCACGACAGGCTGGTGATGACCATCCCGAAGAGGAAGATAGCTGCTCCGACAGACACGACAATGACAGGCTTGTGGTATATGTCCCACTTGCTTCTGGATGCACTGGTCCAGACGGACTCACTCCGGGAGCTGATGCAGAGGGTGCTGGCCGTGTTACTGATCGGCAGCTCCTTGGACTGAGGTGACTTCTCACTCCCGTCTGGGCTCTTGGGGGGAATTTCCATGGTGACGGGATCTGAGACAGAGACCTGAGATGGACAAAAGAGAAAGAGCAGAGCAAGGCTAATGATGGAGGATGGATTGGCTGCTTTCTGTTTGGTCATTAATCGGTGCCAAGTCAAATGAAGGTGGAGAAGGCTTTGTGGGTCACTGCAGGGAGAGAAGAGCATCAGCTCACCAGCTTCCAGCTCCCACAGGGATTCAGTGGTGGGATGAGTAGATTTCCATTGGAAACCACTACCCTGAACCTCCCAGGGCTCCCAGCTGCTTGCAGGGGAGTAGCAGGGTACTGCAAGCAGGGCTGGTGATGCTGGCTGATTCCCCAGACCCGCTTTCCCTCCCAGATGCAAATTACACCCCCGTTACACCTTGTAGCAAGGTCATGTCTCCCTCTTGCAGGTGTGGAAACTGAGGCACAGGTGTTCTGTGTCAGGGCCACTCAGTAAGAGAGCAGAAATCCCCCTCCCATGGGCTGAGTGCTTTCTTTGTGTCCCTGGGGCTGGATTTTTCTTATTGCCACGTCCAGCCTAGATATGCCAGCCTTGTAGTAGCCACAATGCAGGAGCTTCTTGTTCCCTTCTTAAATGCATAGATGGGAGATGGGGAAATGCTCATCACAGAGGGGAAGTTTTCCAGCTGTAAGTTGGGGCAGGCTGCTGTGGGAGGGCTCTTGAGCTCGGTAGCAGGAGCATGCTGAAATACTCTGCCTTGTGACAGCTGGGTTGGCAGTGTGGCTTTTTGGTGCATTATTTTTTCACTAACTCGAGGAGGAAATATGCTTTCCCAGAAGCAAAGTGCCTTTAGCATGGAGAAAACATTATGGTAAGTAGGAAGGGCTGAGCATTATGTTAACCGCTATTTCCTCAGGGCTCTGCTGAGGAGACAAGGCAGGAGGCTGGATCAGGGAGTGCTCCTGATGCCCTGCTGCTGGGAAGCCCAGCAGAGATGAACCTGTGCAGGTACCAGGGCTGAGGAGGGCAGGAGAGGCTGGGGATGCTTCACACCCAGGAATCAGTTGGGGGTTTTTTTGCAAAGCTAACTCCTGTTTTATCCCCCAGGTTTTCCTCCAGGGGCT
The DNA here is from genome assembly GCF_015220075.1 of Falco rusticolus. Taxonomy (NCBI): domain Eukaryota; kingdom Metazoa; phylum Chordata; class Aves; order Falconiformes; family Falconidae; genus Falco; species Falco rusticolus. The sequence continues at coordinate 10,101,106 of NC_051187.1, read as the reverse complement.
CAGTGGTGTCAGAAGGGCTGGGACTGACCTGTCCTCTGCGGGTGGTTGGGGCTGTCCCCACCCTCAGGGCATGCAGCAGGACTACAGCAACGATGCCAGCCTGGAGCAGCCCAGGGCCCCTCATTGCCCTTCTGCCAGCACCACAAAGCAGAGCCCCTGGTGATTGCTGCCAGCCCCACAGCTGTCCTCGTGGAGCTCCCCCATGCAGGAGTCAAGTTCAAGCCACAGCCGTGCTGGCCTGGGCACAAGATCCCCGTGATGCTCAGATGTATGGGCAGTGCCACCAGGGCTCTGTGCCCGCTCCACTGTCAAGCACAGCTCTTAAGTACCACGCAAGCTTTGAGCCTAAGTTGGCTTAGATCCAGAGCAAGTAATTTAAAACCCTGCTTCAGCCCTCGTTTGGCACACACAGCACTGCGGGCTGCGTGTTTGCTCAGTTCAGCCCTGCCTACACCCAGACCCACTGGTGGCCCATGGGATGGCTCACCAGGAGGTGCACAGCATGGGTGATACCAGGCTGGATTTGTATCTTGTGTGTGTTGCGAAAAGGTCTGTAGCTGCCGTGGGCAACAACAAGGTGTAGATGAGATAAACGTGAAGCCCAGCAGCCCCAGCTCTTTTCCTGTTGCTGCTGATCAGTGTGGGAGTGTGGTACACACCAAGAAAGTGCTGCTGCACGGAGGCTGCAAGGCTGGCACAGCTCCAGAGGCACCGTCTTAAGGAAACCTGCCTGGGCTACACTGAGCCCAGTGCCCGTCTAGGGATGCTGATGCACCATCTAGGGTGCCAGCCAGCACCTCCCTTGCTCTTTCACCTGTGTCCCCTGCCAAGGTTTGTGGTCTATTCTGCAAAGAAGCAGATGTAATTGTTCAATTTAGTCCCCCCAACACAGACACTGTTGCAGAAATGCAGATCTGGTGGTATTAATGTATTTTGTGATGTTTCAGGTTTGCCAGGCTTAGACCAATATTCAAAATATGAAAACCAAGAGCAGTGGACGTTATCTGCATCCCTCCTGTCCTCAGCTTTCACCCCCTGCTCTTGAACAAGGCAAGACACAGCAGAGGAGGGGACATGTTTCTGCCATCCTTATATATCTCCTACAGCACTTGATCAGGGATGATCAAGCACTTGACAAGGCAGGTAAGTCTGGTCATAGTAGCAAGTTCTGGTTTCTGTTTCTTTTGAGCTGGTGATCCTATCTCTGCAAGCTGGACTGATTGCAGTGCAGCATGCTGACCCCTTGGCTTTGGAGAAGGATGAGCTGCTGTGAGATGTTGTTTTGATGGCTACAGCTGTGTTAGACATGCGGGTGCTCAGGTACAACTTCCCCTGCTGTCAGCTTCAGTGATGGAGCTCACCTCACCGCTCTTAAGCTGTGGCTCCCAGCAGCCACAGGCTCCTGAGGCAAAACCCAAACACTGCCAACAATGTCCGGCGTTCTGAGGAGACGCTGAGGCTGGCTGTGCAAGGGCCAAATTCTTTGCTCTGCTTCCACCTATACAACCTGCCCAGGCGTCAGTCCAGGCCTCCAGAAAAACCCACCAGCTGCAGTTTTGCAGAGATGAGCCCAGATCCTGGGTACCTCCTCGCTTGGCTGGTGCGTGCAGCCCTTGCTCACAGCGTTGCTGGTTGTGATCCCACTCTTCTAGCTCAAATCTTCTGCAAGGCTCTTCCTGAAACTTCATCCTAGGTATTTCATCTTACGGCATGTCTTGGCTTTATCCTTGTAACATCCATTGTGGAGAGGTTTTATGATCAAGCCACTGTATAATTTTAATTTGGCTTTGTAGTTGGAAATATGCTTTCTTCTCTGGAATAATGCCAAGATCTCATATCTCAGCAGTCTAGTGCAGTCTGCCCTGTCCCATCTTTCAGACACCCCATTCCCTGCTTGCCTGTGTGCTGCCGCCCTGCCTCCACATCGATGGGTACTTGGAGCTCTGCAAAGCACCTTCCTCTTAATTTTGCAGAGCATTAATGTCAGGTTCCTGCAGAAACCATCATCTTCCTTTCATTTACACTAAAGTGCATTTTTCTCCCCCCTTTTATTTTCTGGCAGAACTACTCCTCTCGCCACAATTCCCAGACACTGATCAATTTTCTGGCACTTCCCGGCAGAGCATGCTTTTTCTGGTCACACTTTCCCCCGCTGTTAGCTAGTGAAGGATTTCACTCCCTGCAAGTGTCTGGGAGTTGGTTTGTGAGCAGTGCATGTATCTGCAGCTCTTGGGAGAGCTAATGCAATTTCAGTTCCTGCTCTGCCCATGCTCCATCCCTAATTCATCACAGATGTGCTCATATTTGAAGATGCAATGGTTGTACTGAGCAGCCTGGAAGGATAATGCTATCAGATTTCTTCCAATTTTCTAAATCATTATTGTTGTAAGGAGAGCATCCGCAGATGACTGTTTGCTGGCTTGAAAATGCCTCCAGAGCACATCTCAGATTTCATGTCTGGTGTTGTGCTGCCGCTGCCTCTGAAATCTTGGGCAGCTGTTGGCAGTGGAGCTAATACTGGGGTCTTTCTTTCTCCCCTTCGTAAGGAAGAGCCTCCTGTGATTCTATTCCTCCTCCCTTTGCTCTTTCAGTGCTCTGTGTGGTGATGTTTGCTTTCTGAGCTGGGAAATATGCTGGGCCCTGTTTGTTAGTGCTGCTGGGGACCCCGGTGCCAAAGCGGCACAGCACACACCTGGGTATCTCCTGGACCTTGGGGACATTATGTGGTGGTGCTGAGGAGAGAGCTTTTGACACACACACTTCCCCCACCTGTCCCCAACCCAGCCATCTAAGATCTGGATACTGCCCCACTAAAGCCACAAGCTGTTCCGCAGAGAGGGACCCCAGACCCTCCCCACTGCCCCACGGTTATCTGGGGTTTCCGGTGGCATCCAGATGGCTTGGGATGGTCCCCTGGCAAATGGCAGCATCAGGTGCTCTGCAAAGTCTTGGGGTAGAGACCCAAGGGGTTTGCTTGGCCTTCAGCCAGAAGGTGTGTCCTGCCTGCCACCCCAATGGGTGGGCAGCAATGTCTTCCATGGGGGTCCCAGCTGGGAGGAAACCATAACGTTGGTGAATGGAGGAAAAACGGATAAGTGCTTTTTGGGGCATGGCTTTTCCTGCTGCTCTGGGGTGTCTCAGTCTGACTCTAATTGGTCCTGATGTTCAACCCCAGTACAGAACCGCCTGAGATGACAGTCGTGGGTCCCTGTTTGCCAGGAGAAGGGGTTAGCTGCTCTAGAGGACTCATGTGTGACCGTGGGATGGGTGGGAGAGGAGACTGCTGCACTAACAGACATACACATGCATGCACTTTGCAGAAACTTTTTGTTAGATGTTTAAACCTGGCCAAACATAGTTGAGAACGGCTATCAATCAGGTTCAAAGTGGATAGGGGTGAGATGTATACCCAGTGAGGCAGTGTGCCTGAGGTCCTCAAACCAAACCAGCTGGGAACTGGGGGGCTGTTTCCCGGTGGAGATGGGGGACCTGCCCTGCCCACACCTGTCCCACAAAGAGCATCCCCACAGCCGCACGGGTGGCTTGCACAGGGGACTTGCACACAGGGAGGTGCTGGCGGGGGACAAGACCCTGTTCCTTGTGTGGGTGTCGGGGCAGGGAATCCCCTGGGGAGGGACCGAGCGCTGGGAGATCACTCACCATGCAGTGCCTCTGTCGTCCCGGCTGTCACGTCACTGGTGTGTAGTGGTTTGCTGTGGGAGGTGAGCCGGCTGGTTGCACTGAACATGCCCTGAGCACACTGTGGAGGGACCCGGCCACCAGCTCCTGCAGGCACAAGAGGAGCGGCTCACAGTATCCAGCTTTCTGTTGCTGTGTGTCAGCACCAAGAGGGCTGGATCCTGCTGGGCTGAGCAGACTCAGCTCTGGGAGAAGACGGGGAGGGTGGTGTTCATGCCAGGCATGAGTGCTAAAGCCCCATCCTTTCTCTTGCCATCCCCACAGCCCTGCTCACCTCGGAGCAAGGAGGGGGCTGGCAGTGGCTACGTGGGCAGCCATCCCTGCAGGCTGACTAGCTCAGCTCCGAGACCAGGGGTGGAGAAATAAGGCGAAGTGTTAGAGAATTTCATGTAATTGAGATGGAGCCAGTGTCCATTTGCTGGTGTAGTGGAAGTGGGTTGGGCCCAGCCACCTGCATCCTTTGGGAGCAGCTTTCCAGCATCATCCAGAGTTTAGATGGTCCCAGCAACCCGCTCAGGGTCTTGCTGAGCAGACCACCTGCAAGTCCCTTTTTGGGGCTCAGCAAGAGGATGACCCCCAGTCTTGCCCTGCTGTATCCCCTCTCCCTTTCCATCACCCCCAGAACCAAACCCATGGAAATCCATCCTACTTACGTGGCGAGTGGTGAGGGACGTTTGCCCACCCCACCAGCAGTGGGACAGGCTGCAGCAGAAGGTCCCGTACTCCTAAGCCAGCCTCACCCCAAGCCCCACATCGCTCTGGATGTTGCCTATTGGGCTCTGTTGAGCCTAATAAACAATGGAGCGCATCCCAGCTCTGATGATCTCACCAGCCTATCATTATATTGTTTAACTCTTTGTTTCCCTGCCTTGGGCCCCTGCAAACCTGACTTCAGGCAGCTTGCCTGGGAGGGCTTTATAAAAGGCCACAGTCTGGGAGGCAGCTCAGTGGCGTGGCAGGAGAGGCAGGGTGAGCTGGTGCTTGGGGCAGGGATCCAGTACTGGGAGCTGTTGCTGGTCCAGACTTGGAACACCAGCAAGTTCCTGAAACATCTCTGGACTGTAGTTTCTGCATTGTCAAAGCAGGGGATCATAGTCAGTGTCTGCAAAGCACTTTGAGGCTCCTTGGTGAGATGTTAGAGGGATGCAGGATACTAGCAATTAGCTATTAATTAACATCCTGAGTCCATTATAAGGAGGGGGATGGAAGAGGGAGGTGGTTCTGGCATATTGCCTCCTTTCACAAACTCTCAGCCAAACTTTAATACCTTCTTACACCAGTGTGAACCCACGTTGCTGCAGGGAAGGGATCCAGCCTGACACAGACATTACCAGAGTCCAGGGCCAGGTGCCAGCATCAGTGGGGCTACCTCCATCCCAGTGGGCTGTTTGCTGGTTTGGTGCAGTAACTAATGGTATCTAAGCTGCACCACAGACCTGGCCAGGGAGCGAGACGAGGTGGGATGGACAAGCAGCTGTGGAGCTCTCAGCTCAGGCAGGAAGCCCGGGGGCTGTTTGTCAAGGTAAGGTCCTTCAGCTCAGCTCTGTAGACCCCTGGTCAACAGTACGTAGACATAGGACAGGTTATGGAGCTTTTCAGTAAGGGGCAGCTGGGGCAGCATGCTCACGGCTGGGGCAGAGAGGGGCAGAAGTGGGATGAGCTCAGCATCCTAGTTTGTGGTCTGTCCTCACATCTTGATGGGAGGTGGTAGGCGAGTTAGCTGAGAACAACGGCCAAGCCCTGGGGTAACAGGGTGAGCTCCATTGACCTGGGAACCAGCAGCCAAAGGAGCCAGGTGTTTTGGGGGTGTTCAGGGAGTATTTATTTGAACAAACGAAAAGATTCTCTAGAAATGGGAGAGTTGAGTGGATTTGGGTTCCCTAGTGCAGGTCCAAGGGGGTAAGTCATTTGGCCTAAAGGAGCAGTTTGGGTTAAAAAAAAAAAGAAAAAAAGAGGTGGGAAAGCTTCTTTTCAGCACCTGCAGCAGGATGCATTTCACACCCTGGTTCTGCACCATTTCCAGGCTGAACCGAGCTGCTTCTGCCCTGTTGGGGAGCATCCAGCCTACTACCCCATGCTGTGGGCTGTATTCATTTCAGCCACCCCCAAACTTCCCCCATGCTCCTGGCACCTCCTTCCTGCCCCAAGGACTGAGCCGTGGTGGCAGTGAGCAGGCAGGGGTCAGGTCACAGGCAGGAGTGCCTTTTGAACATGATGCCTCATTTATGCCAAGGTAACCTGAACAAGGCACGAGGGGCCAAACATTTACCTGGGATCGCTCCTGCCCCCCCCCCCCCCGCCCGCCTCCAGGGCTGGGGTGCATCCCTGCAGGGCTGGGGTATGATCCATGGGCTGGAGTCTGCCCCATGGCATCATCTGTGGGCTGAGTGAACAGGGAATCCCTCCTGGGCTGTCCCTCATGCAGATGATGCTGGGGGTGCATTTCCCACCCCAGCCGGGTCTCCCCGCCCCCCCCCCCCCCCGCCCCCAGCCTGCAGCCTCCCTGCCTCTCCGCGGTTGCCGTGGATGCTTGCTGCCACCTCGCGGGGCCGTGGGTTGCCAGCAGCCTTAGGGACTCCGTGGGACAAGGGACAGGCTGTCCCTGAGCCCCCCAGCGACAGAGCATTCCCCAGCAGCGCTCCCTGCTCGCGGACACATGCACACGGCATGGGGCTCGCAGAGATGCGTCCCTGCAGCTGGAGCCGGGGGACACGTCACATCACTGTCCCCACGGGGGCAGAGGGGGCTCCAAGCACCTTAGCAGCGCAGGTGATGGAAAAGCCACAGTGATTTGGCTTGCAAAGATGTCTGGGCACAGTGCTGGGGGAGGTGGCTCTGCACGTACAACCCTGCGGGGCTGTCAGCTGCAGTGCATCCCTCCGGGGACCCGTGTGCCCTGTGCTGCCCACCGTGGCTTGGCCACCAGCGCCCTGGCAGGCACAAAAGGTGAAGGATTTAATTCACCTGCCAGACCCTTTGGACAGTGAGATATGATTGCCACCCTATGCAGTGGCAGCAAATGAAAGCCTGGTGAAGGTCTTCTCCAAGCGGCATCATTGCACTACAGCAAGAGGTGGGGAAAAACATGTTGCTTTTGGCTTTAGCTGTCGTAGTGTCACAGAGCTCCTGTGGGCTTTTAGTCAGGATCCCGGCCCTGGACAGACATCCCTGGGAGGTCGCAAGGATACAGGACAACCAGCTGCAGGCATTCAACGAAGGCACTGAAAGCAAATTGTGAATAAAGCTGATCCCCTCGTCTTCTACAGGGCCAGTGTGTGGTGTGGGTGGCAGTCCAAACCTTCTGCCCCAGGCTCAGGGGTGTGTGTGGGCATGAGGGGTCTGTTCACAGACACCCTTGACTCAAAGCAGCGGTTACCTACTTTGAGCAGTGCTGGTGCGCTCCACGGGCCCCAACAAGCCCATCCTGGGGTTTGTAAAACTGACAGAGGCAGACCGTAGGGACTGGCTGCCAGGGCAGGGCACGTGCCTGTTCACATCCCAGCTCTGCCCCAAACAACATGAGAAAGTCTCTTAATCTGGGTCAAACAAAGAAACCCAAGCCTTTTCCTTCCTGTTGCTCCATAGAACAGAACAGGGACCTTCTTGGGAGATGCCTGGGCAAGGAGGAAAGGAAAGCTGCTCTGCTCCTGGCTCTCTGCTGTGCATCCTATCTGAGGCAGGACATGGGGTACCCTCACCACTCTCCCCGTAGCTCTGTCCTCAATGAGAGCATATTTATGCTGCTAAAAAAGCATCTGTCCTGGCACAACCGTTTCTGGTGAGAGAGACCACCACTTTCTTATGGCTGTGGAGCTGTTACAGGGTATGGCCAGGACGAAGCCCCATGCTGGATGAGCTGTGCTCAGTAAAACAGCGCTGCTGGGGATGAGCAGGGAGCAGGTCTGTGTAGCATTTCTGGGTTTTGCAGCAGTAGATGGTGCTGTTGCCCTGTCAGGATGGTGCTGACATGTCCGGCTGCAGAGGCAGGTGGAATCCAAATCAGCATCTCAGGAGTTCTGGGTCCATCCAGGCTTCTGGCAGCGGAACCTGCACCCCAAAAAGCCTTTTCCAGACCCTCTTTCCCTCTCCCCAGTACTGTCACTCAAAACCTGCCATGCAGCCAGCAGGAATAGCTTTTACGGGGCTTAGCTGTATGCAGGGCTCTGCTGTGCTGGATCAGCATCCTCATCCCAAGCATCCCAGGACACAACATCCCTCTCCCAGTTGTCTCATGACAAATGGACTTTGCACGGTCCAGAGAGTCACCAGGGAGCCCTGAGCAAGCCTGGTGGCAGCCAGTGGCCCGGTTGCACATCACCTTCCTCCCTTGGGATGCAGTTGAAGCTTTAACCTCCAGCTGCGGCATGTGCAGCAGCTCTAAGGCCTGTGCTGAGCACGGCTGGGGCGCCGATTCCTGGCTGGAGCAGCTGGGCATTGGCACCTGTAGCACACCCAGGGTAAAAAGCTCTGCAGCTTCAGCACCTCTGAGCGGGAGTCCTGGTGCTGCAGGGCATGTGAGGCTGGGAGGGAGCAGCCAGCCCCTGGGCAGGTCTCACTTCATGGCACAGCTTGGCCCAGAAGTGCATGGAGGGGTTTGACCGTTGGTTTGTTGTTTTTTTTTTTTTCTTGGCTGTAGAGACAGTATTGCAGAACTCACATTATCCTGTTGGAAAATCCCGGACCTGGAAAGGGAAATAAAGCAAAGCAATGCTTTAATTCACACCACAGTGAGAAACCTAAAAGGACAATTAAAAAATTGATTTCAAGATAATTAAGGACCATTCTTCCATGAGCCTATTATATGGAAACGGGACTAGTGGTCAAATGCAGTCTGTCAAGGATGTTCAGCTCTTATCATAGTAGAAGCCATGTGAGAGGGAGCCCAGATGGGTCAATAGTCTGTCTGGTGTTTTTGTTTCTCCAATGGTGAACTTTTCCTGCAGCAAGAATTGGCAAAATCTAGGAGAAACCCCTGGTGTGGGTGGCTTAATGGCCCAGTTCAGTGCTGTGCCCATAGCTTTGAAGCTGCCTCTGTCCTGGACAAACAGGACGAACAGTCTGTGCGAACAGGGCTGTTCCCAAACAGCAGCTCATCTGCAGGCTGCCCACGTCTGCTCCGCTGGCCCCATGACTGCTGAGGCCAAATCCAGCACTGTCAAACTGCAGCTGGCATTATCCTGCATGCCCTGGTTTCATGTGATCGCAGTGGTGCTGCGCTGATTTGGCCCCAAGCAAGCAAGCAGAGACACCGGACCCTGTCTGTGCCCCCTGCCAAGGCTGGGAGAGCCAGCACTCCTGTCCTCTGGGCAGCGTTTCAGATCCTCACCAACAGCATGAGCAGAGGACAGTTTGGAGAAGTTCATCAACAGCTTAATCTGCCAGTTTTAATCTGTGCTTTAACAAATAGTTGGTGCTGGGGGCTCCCTAAATGTTATTTTCCATTAAGGAGTTGAAAAGAAAATATGAACAATTGGTCTTTTCTACTATCATTCCTCCTGTGTTGTGGTTTTATGTGTGCTGTGCTCTGAAAACCTGTACAATGAGGGAAGACGCAACTCAAAACAGCTGGGAAGCATGCTGGCCTGCAGCAACCCTGGAGCCCCCAACCACTGAAAAGAGATGGCCAAGGGGGTCTGCTCAGCCTCCCAGAAAACAGCAAAGTGAGCCTGAGCCCATTTTTCAGCTCCTTTCCCTGCTCCCAAAATCCTGCTGTGGCTTCAGCCCAGATCCCTAGCCTTTGCATCAATAAAGACCAGTTTACCTGAAAATCCAGGGTGGGAAACATTGGGTTTGAAGGGATCTGGGTGCAAATAGTGGCCATGAAGCACCTTTCGGGAGGATTTGCTGGAGTTACTGTCCTCCGCAGCAGCGTGGTGGGGATGTACGCAGATGCTCGGGCTTTCACTTCTGAACCAGCTGCAGGACCTTGATCCGAGTGCAGAGGGAGCATTTGTACTTCAAATATTTTTGATTTTGCTCATGGAGGCAGGGAAAATATCTGCATCCCTCAAACCGTGCTGGCTGCTGGGTTTCCGCCTGAGCTCTCAGCCCAGCACAGGCTCTCCTTGCCTGGCTCTGGCTGCACTGTGCTGGAGCTCAGCAGCAAGCAGAGCAGGCAGCGTCTGGCTGCAGAGGTGGGGCAGGAGCAAGAAGGTGAGGGCTTTCAGCCCCCACATCCCAGGATAAAGGAGCGGGCAGCAAAACTTGGATGAGTTTTGGGCTCCTTTGTGAAGTGTTTGCAGAGCAACGAGGGGACCTGAAGCATCCTGCAGCGCTGCCCACAGGAGCTTGCTGCCCACAGCAGAGTCAGCTCTAGCTGACCACACTGGAGCTGGGCAGAAGGATGGGGAGACCTGTGTCAAACCAGGCTGTGTATGGCATGGGGGAATCCAGCCAGAAAACCTGGCAGGGGAAAAGCCTGGCAGGAGCAGCCTGGCATTGCTGCAGAAAGGTCTTGGAGGACCGTGGGATGCCCCTACCACTGGCATCAGGTTGTGCCTGTCCTCATGGCACCAAATGCAGTAGAAGGGCTGCAAGGAGAGTCAAGGCAAAGGTATCACTGGCCTGCAAGTGATGGAAGGAGGTGATGTGCTGGGAAGGGGATGGGAGGCCCAGTCCTCTGCTCATGGGAGAACCGGGCACAGGTCCAGGCTGTGCCCTTGGTGGAACCGAGCAGAGTGTGTGCGTGAGGGGTGCTGAGCTGTGGTAGAGTGCTGTATTCCTCAGGTTCAGGGTTTCAGATGTGCACTATGGTCCCTTAGCAGCCCGTGGGGAAGTATTCTTTACGTTTGAATTACTACAGGGGGATAGGTAACAACTCCGTAATTAGGTTTGCACCTTTGAAATCTTATATTTCTTTTACAGCTTGAATATTTATGCAATCACAGAGCTTAGTGTGTCCCAGTTCTCCACATTATTTATTTATTTATGTTCAACAATGCCTGCAGTTGTTAAATCACAATGTTTTCAATTAAAAAAATAAAAAAATAAATCCACCTCAAGCCCAGAAACATTCTTTCCTCCTCTCCCCCAAGCTCTGAGCCCTTACCTTGGTTTCTTTCTGGTTATAAGCCCTGGGGATCTGTTAGCTCCAAATTCATGATGCGTTGTACAAATATATATAATTTGTTTCTCTAAAGGAGAAAAAAGCTCAGCCAAAATGAGAACTGGGGACTTCTCGCTGAAGAGTTTCAAACCCGGATTATGGAGTGATGGATCTCAGCCCTGGACAGGTGGAGCGTTCCTGTCGGTGCAGCCAGGAGCAGGGCTGGGATCCTTGGTACATTGCTGGGAAGGCTCTGTCACACTGGGCCAGCAGGAGGTCACGTCCCACCTCCCACAGAGGCACCAGTAACCTCAGCATGATAACAAATTCCAGCCACACCTGTTACCAGCATGGAGCTGGATATCAGACCTTGGGCTGTGGGGGGGTGAAGGTGATTGCCTTGATCCTCATCTACGGGGTGATAGTAGCACCGGTACAGCAGGGTGAGACCTGAGACAGTGCACACACACACGCACACACTTTTGAGAGGACACGAGGTTACAGAGGAGTGGCAACAGGCTGCAGGGTTCCCTGGCAGGCTACAGTGGATGCTCAGTGCAGGGAGGCTGTAGTCAACAAGAAGCAAAGCTGGAGGAGGATCAACCATGTCAAGACCAAGACGGATATAGTCAGCGGTGAGAAATGGGCTTGCTTGGTCCTTCAGCTCCAGCAGGTGTAGCTCCAACCAGGGCTGAATAGGGCTACTCCATGTCTTACTCCATGCCCACGGAGTAGGACACAGCTGCCTTTTTTGCAATAAGGGAACATCAGCCATAGTGTTGTGATGTTTCTGCAGCTTCCCAAGCAGACTTGTGCTTCAGGATTCCTTGGTCCCCTCCCCACCCTATCCCCCAAGGCAGGAGGCTCACCTGGTCTCACTTGTTGGCCACAGCCTCCCTTACTCTGCTCATCCACGACCATCACTTGTGCGGGGTGCAGAGCAAACAGCCAGTGAGAACGAAGAGCATTATTGTTTGGGATGATTTCTGTTTGGAAATACTTTGTACATGGATTAGGGATTAAACGAAATTTGTGAGACAATTACCCACTTCAATTAGATGAGGACCTTAAAACATATTTACCCATTGCTTGCTCTTAGCTAAGTGGGCTGCAGAAGGACGTGGCTTCTTTGAAGTGTCTCATGTATTTATCTTTTCAATCGCTTTTTTAAGGATACATAGTTTATTGCTTTATTGATTGAACAGAACTTTGAATAATCAATACGGCTGTAAGAATTCACTGGGAATGACAGAATTGCAATTAAGTAGAGTATGTGGAGAGAGTGTTAACCCATCTCATTAATTAATGAGGTCACTTTTTCAAGTGTTTCATAGGAGCCTTTGGGAAGAAGATGGCAATTTATTGTAATCCCTGGAGATGCTTTTTCTCCTTCCTCCTGCAAAATTATCTCAGAATCCCTACTCTGTGCTGGTGACCTTCCTGTGTCCTCCTACAGCTTCTTTGTGCAACACAGAACAGGACCGGAGTTGAAAGGAATCGCAGCCTGTCTGGGTGTCAGGCAGTTTTCCTTGGTGCCAGCCACATCCCTGGCCCTGGGTATGCACCCGTGGGGCAGCACCGACAGGGAGCCCTCGGTCGCTTTACCCTGTCCTGGGAGATCCCCCCTTGGGCCAGGGAAGGGGCAGCGGCTGCCAGCACATCTGCAGGGTGAATGTGCGTTGTGATATTGAAAGGGCTCAAACAGTTCAGGTTATGCAAGTTTATTCATATGCTGCTTTGGAAAAAGCAGGTGCCTGGCCCGCTGCATAGCACTATAGCAAGTCCCTAAGCACCATATCTACATGGTTTTTAAACACTTCCAGGGATGGTGATTCCACCCTGTCCCTGGACAGCTGTTCCAATGCCCGACCACTCTTTTGGTGAAGAGATTTTCCCCAAAATCCAATTTAAACCTCCCCTGGTGCAGCTTGAGGCTGGTTTTTTTTGTCCTGTCATGTGTTATCTGGGACAAGGTCCCCCCGAGCCTCCTTTTCTCCAGGTTAAACACCCCCAGTGCCCCCAGCCGCCCCCCATCAGACTTGTGCCCCAGTCCCGCTGCCCATCTCTGGACACGCTCCAGCCCCTCTGCATTCCTCCCTACTGAACCCAGGGTCTGAGATGCAGCCCCACCGGTGCCAGCACAGGGGATGGTCCCTGCCCTGGTCCTGCTGGCCACACTGTTTTGGAAACAAGCCAGGAGGCTATTGATTTCCCCCTGCTAGCCCTGCTGGTCCCGGAATGTAGTGCTATATGAGTTCCAGAGTGCCAGGATCACGGAGACCTACACTTCATCTATAGCCCTGGGTAGGACCATTTTGCACGTAGGGCAGACTTTGATCTGTACTCAAAGACCTCCCTTATGCCAAGCTCTTGCACCGGAAAAAAATCGTCTCCATGAGTGGGGCACCTTCTCAACCTGATGCTGGATTTGGCTTCAGAAAGATGGGACCTTGTGAACCCAGCTGTGTGTCTGGGGCTGCCACCCAAGTGTCCTGCAGCCCCTGCACGGGGCTTAAGGCGCTTTTCTGGAGAAGCCAGACCCACCATGCATGGCACGGTCTTGGTGCCCTTCTTACTGCCAGGTACAGAAGACCCAGCCCCAGCCCTACTTGGAATGTTTTTGAAATCAGATGGAACCACTTGCCAGCTCACGGGACAATCGCTTATAGGACACGGTTATGTCAGAACAATGATAACTGATTTTCCTTGTATATATTCCCTTCCCCAGACAGCGGGACTGATGTAACCAGCACAATTTCTACTGCTTTGGCAGACTGACATAATTAAAACAAGAGAGCTGCTGCGGGTTGACACACTTTAAAATGGGAAGGGCTGGCGATAATCTGAGCAACAATAAAAAAATATTTATGTAAATTTTTTATTTATTAAAATTCTTCCTGAGTGACTTCCAAGTCCCTGGTATTTATTGATGGCCATCAGAGGATTAACTAAATGTAATGGAGATTTTTGCATATATATTGTGAAGGCACACACTTCTTCCATTTGAGTGACAAGATGGGTGATAAATAGCATGTATTAAATCCATAGTGGTTGCAGAGAATCATTTCGGCTCCTCTGGGAAATTAGCTGTGTCAAGGAAGGCAGCACTGAGGGAAAGGCAAGCAGCAGGCACGACGGGGGAAGGACAAGGTCTCCAGCCCTATCGATCCGTGGAGGTGCCTGTTTGTGGCCAGGAGAGGGGCAGGGCTGCTGCAGGGTCCTGGCTGGGAAGGGCATTCCCAAGGGGGGCCACAAGGACCATCCTCTGCTGGGAAGTGCCTCTTAGAGCCACGGGGTGATTCAGGTTAGGGAGGAGCACCAGTGGCTGGTTGGTCATTTTCTGGCTGCCCCTTTTTGATGCAAGCCTTATCTTTACCCTTTCCTGCTTTTCTAGAACATCACTTCCAAGTCTCATATTCCCCATGTATTTACACTGTTTTATCATCTTGGATTTCCACTTCTCCCTGCTTACTGCTTATATTTCTAGCGTGCATCAATGAGAACCATGTGAAAGCTAAAAGCAGGTCAGTGGGACAAATTAATTCTCTCTGCCCTCTGTGCTAGGACTTTATGACAAGTGGCTAATCATCTTTGATTCCTCTGGTACTCCTGATAATAACATTAGCCACGATCAACTCATTTAACTCATCTGTGGATTTAATATCTAATTCAACAGCACATGAGAAGAAAACAGGCAGAGATGTTCAGGGAGCAGTAACCCCTCTTTCATGTGCTTGCACTTTTTTAAAGCAGTTCACAATAACCTTCTGAAATTAACTTATCAGTTGTGAGAATCTGTTAGACCTCAGTCATCAGGTTTTTCTTTGGGGTCCCTGCTGATGAATAATAGAAATTCCTGCTTTCCAGTAAAGAGCGGGGCAAAGCAGCCTTTCTTGCTGCCCTAGAAATGTCTAGCTGGATTCAGGCAACCTCTCCTTCCTTGTCCATCATCTGTGGAGCAGGATGAGACCTGTTATCTGCCCATCACTAGCAGGTACCTAACTTCCCATGGACTGTAAAGCCTTTACATGCTATTACATGTAAAGAAATGCAATTTCTCTTTGTACTACAGGTCCACAACCAACACCTTCCCTGAGCAGGCTGTGTCCTGTGGAGGGGTGGTGCTGTGCCCATCTTCACTTAGCCAGAGAAAGCACATGGTGGGGCTGAGATCTGCAGTCTGCACCAGGCATTCCATGACGGAGGATAACGCTAAGCCTATTTCAGCTCCAAATGGCTCCATTGTATCTGGTTTACATAAGGAGCTATAAATACGCATCCCTGCTCTCCCGTTTGCTTGCATGCTGTTTTCCTTGTTTGCATTTTTAATTGTTGTGGCAGCTGTGGCATTTTTAAATTCAGTGGTGAGATCTATGTGACTGGAACGTGCTGGGAGGATGTCTGACACAAGTCCCTTCAAGCCAGGGAGACGGCTCCCAACGTGATCAGGTCGTGGCCACTGCCCTTGCTCTTCAAGAGGAGAAGGATTTGGAAAGACAGAAGGAATGTGATCATTCAGCATAAGCAGCTGTCCCTGTCCAGACAGATCCCTGTTATGGTGTCTTTTCTTCCATTTGGGCATAAAGACTGGTCTGAGGAATCTTCTCTAGCTTGCTTCAGACCCAGGAGCCTTTTCATGCTGGGTGTTAAAGGGCTTTGCTTTGGCAGGCAGGTTCAGTCAGCAACAGGAGCACTCTGCCTCTGGTACTGGGAACTTGACCTTTATGTGGTTTTATTTTGCAGTTGAGGAATGATGAAGAAGGCTGGATTCTGCTGAGGAGTTGTGTTTGTAACAGGTTCTGACAAGAGAGAATGTCTCCACCACATTGCCCAGAGCAATTCATGGGTACCAGGCCATGGAGGTAGTGGGCAGAAGTTTGGTTCAGGGTGGATTTGCAGCTGAGCTGAAGAGAAGAGGGCTTTTGGCTTTTGGACACTCTCTGCCTTTGCCAACACCCACAAGTATGCCCCTGCTTTTCTTTCTCTGCAGCCCTACACAGAGGACAATTCAGAAGCAGCCAGGACAGTTTAGGTCAGTTTTGGAAAGAATGGAAATGAAGTTGTTTATATTGCAGCCGCTGAAGCTTTTGAGGCCACCTTGAGCTGCGTTTCCCCTAAACCCACCCCTAGAGCTATGCCTGGGCGCTGAGCTGCAGCATCCAAAGCAGGAGCAAACAGCCCCGTGTACGTGCATCATTTCCTCCCTGGCTGCTGCCAGCTGAACGCTGTCCAGCCACTGCAAACAGACTGTCCCTGCAAGGTCCCCTGTCCCTCTGCTGCAGAGATGCCTGAGCCAGAAGGAAAGGCTGCATGTGGAAGCAAAGAAAACAAAAACTTCCCATCAGCAGGCGATGTCCAGCCACTTCCCGGGAAGCAGGGCTTCAGTACGCATAGCAGTTCCTCTGGAAAACAAATGCAATCGCAGATGTCTCCCTGCCTTCTCCTTTCTCTCAGCTTTCATTGCTGTCCAGGTGTCCTATGGTGTGGAACAGCCCTTTGGTCAGTTGGGGCCAGCTGTCCTGGCTGAGTCCCCTCCCAAGACCTTGCCCACCCCCAGCTGGTGAGGGGGGAGGCTGGGGGGACAGCCCTGGTGCTGTGGGTGCTGCTCAGCAGGAGCTGAAGCACCGCTGTGGTGTCAGCACCTTTCTGGCTGCTGGTACAGTGCCCAGCACTGAGGGCTGCTGTGGGGAAAAGTAACTCCATCTCTGCCAGACCCAATGCGATCATTAATTAATATTCTCCTGTGGCCTCTTGAGAATTGATATGTTTAATTTGGTTTGAGCTGATGTTGAGGCTGGATGTGCAGGAGTGGGGCTTTGCTCTAAACAGACTCTTCTTGTCGTGTGTCCTCAGCCCCCCCCCCCGCCCGCCCCGGGTTCACATTCCCAGGACCTGCCACTACTGATTACGACCACCTTTAGGTCATCTTTGACCAAGTGGATGCACACAAGCTCTCTCTCCCACATATATCATTGACAACATCCTTCATCATACCAAATGCTATCAAGTACCTTTGGGAGGTGGCCTCACATTTACATGCGCTTTTGCATTAGCCAGCAGTAATGTAAAAAAATAATTAAGGCTGGTCTCAAGGGCCAAGAAGTAATGCTCGTGTCTCCTTTCCTCTTCAGCAGTGCAGTGACAGGCAAGTATCATTGGTTTTCAAGTGACCAGCTTCAGCACCCCCTCCCTGGAGTCCTACCATCACATCCCTAGCCACCCCACCACCCTTCCTCTGTTACATCTCTGAGCTGGCTCCTGGCAGAAGGAGCTGTGAATGGCTTCTAGAACTGTACCTGCTTTTGTGGCAAAGTGGGGGGCAGAGGGCTGGGAGTTGACAGGGACCCTGATGTATTTATTCTTCAATCTGACGTGGGCTTACACAGGTCCTTGCGCACACTCAGGTACTCAAGTACTGCGTAAGGAAGGCTGGACTCTGCCCTGGGACCAGTACAGGACACTGATCCTTTGCTGGTCCTCCATGTAGGCTGGCACAAGCTGCTCCCATGCAGCGCTGGCTCAGTGCATGGGCAGGGGCTGTCTCCGATGGGCAGGGACCACCCTGGGGACCGGCAGCGAGAGGACCACGTGCCTGTGTGAAATCACAGCAGTGACAGGAATTTGTTTGAGAATGGTGTTAATAGCGATATCCTTCATAATTAAGACATCAATTAAATTCTTGAAAATTAGGCGGAAATATCAAATAGTGCATTAACTGGAAAATTTCCAACTAGTGTAATCCTATGGCCTTGTGATGGGTGGGTTAATTATCCCTCATTAAATAGACCTGAAATCAATCTCAGTATCTTTCCATTATTTCAGTTTGGCAAAGGCGCTGAGAGCTTATTTCTTCCCCAAATTTTCTTCCTGCCGTACCTGAGGTGGGCAGGTGAAGTTCTTAGGCATGAACCCACCACTGTGCCCTGTGTCCCCCTTTGTCCTCCCCCACCCTTAGGGTCTTGGCATCCTTTCCCTGAGGGACAAGTGAGAGGGTTGGAGGTCCCATCACGCTCATGGGAAGACCAGACCTGGAGAAATGGAGGAGTATCCCAGTTCCCGTGTGCCGACAGCACCGAGGTCTGCATCCACATCTCCCCTGGAGTCCCCAGCTTCTGCCTTTACAATAGTGCCTGTAAATCACACCCTTCTTCAGGTGTGGTCTGGAAGGGACCCATGGGCCACCAAATCAGTCCCTTTCTTCAAAGTGACCGCTCCAAGTGATCTATTATTTGAATAATGTGCACAAAAAGTGCAGCACCCCTGGGCAGGAGCTGGAGGCTCGCTCTCTTGTCTCAAGCCTGATGCTCTCTTCCAGCAGAGCTGGGAGTCTCTGTTAATCAGCACTCAGCTTTTAGTAATTACATTATTTATTGCAATATGAAAACAGAATAATAATGATAATCACAAGAAAGGAATTAGCCTGGCCAGAATGAGGCTGTTAATTTTGCTGTGTCGGGTTTGACAGGATCACTTTCTGGAGGATTTTTTTCTTGGAATGATTCTGCCTCTGCTAAACTCACTTATTAAGAACTGGCTGCACTGCCCCTGCTAAGCCATTGTCTCAAGGTCAACACCAAGCATCACTCCATGGGGAGTGTAGTAATGCAGGACCTGAGGTCAATGGATGAATAAACACACCTTTCCCTTGTTATAAATCTCCTTTATCCCATGTGCTCTGAATACCGCTGCTTTCCTTTGGCTCCAATTTGCAATTTATATGCCAGTGTTTTCACTGCTGGAAGAATCAATACACCTGGACAAGACTTGAAATCAGCAGGATCCGGTACTGGCCAAAGGAGAAGACTGGAATTTATGTGGTTAGTGAAATCCCAAGCTTTATCTGCAAATTAAAACTGTGTGGAAGAGTTCAGAGAGTGGGGGAGGATGCAGCCCCTAGCCACATTCTGGGCCATGGAGACCTATTGTCAGGTCCAGCAGAGTCCTGGGTCCCATTCAATTCCGCTCACTTTTTAGTGTTTTTCTTGTGGGTCCCCAAAACAAATTTTCCCAGGGCTCAACCCCTCCCCAATTAGCCTGAGGTTGTATGATCCAGCAACACCTAACGCTGATGCTGGGGAGCCTCTCATCCACCAAAGGGCATGTGGAAATCACATACAAAAGTCCTTCCTGATCCACTTAAAAGTCCTTCCTGATCCACTTTTCTTTTTATCCTCCTTTCTCCTGGTTCATGGCACATGATGAAGTCAGTGTTTAGTCAAGAGGATCAGTATAAGAGCTACCAACCTTCAAGCAATGACAATTTATCCCCTAAATCAAAAAAAGCCACGTCATGAATCACCCGCAGGGGCCCTCCCTTTGAGGTGAGTTGTGCGGAGTGAAATGCAGCCGGTGTTCACTGGGAAACAGCCTTTCCTTGAATCCAGGCTGAAAAAGGAGCTGGCTTTCAAATGACAGGTTTGCAGCTTTCCCAGTTAGGCTCCAGTAATTTAGTTCAGCAGTGATGGGTTTAAGGCACCCCCTGGCTAAGCTTCTGGACCATTGGGATGGGAGTGCAATACCCAGGTAAGCTCCCCTACTCCCCCACGCATGGTGATTTTTTTACTTCTTTCATGCACAGGGCAGCCTCAGCTTTCCCAGACGGAGTCCAGGAGTGGGATCAAGTTTAGTCTTAACACTGCAGCATTTTCAGAACACCCAACAGAGCCTGTATTTAATCATCACCCGCATAAACCGGTGAAGTGCAGGTAGCTATGGTGGGGAGATTTTGTTTCACACCATGGGGTCTGTGACAAATGTGACAGGGCTGGGGCAGAACCTAATTAGTCTTAACCTGCCTTCACCTCTGTTTGAGACTTTTAACTGGGCTGCAGCCTATGCTGTGACTGTGACTGGGTTCTTTCTGTGGCACTGGGTCCTGTATCAGGTTTGAAACACATCTCCTGATCTCCCAGCCCCACCTCATAGCCTGTGAGTGAGGATGCATGGAGGCTTTTCCTCCTGCAAGGGGACAGGTTCCCTCTTCCAGGGAGGACCATAGCCCAGCCCTGACAGCTCAGACCTCTCCTGTGGGCAGGAACCCCCAAGCCAAAGGTCTGCCCATGGGGCAGCAGGCTGCAAATGGGAAGGGAGAGTGGGGCCAAGTTAACACTCCGTTACCGAGCATCATCGCATGCCTCCAGCCCTGAAGAGCAACGTGGCCCAGCATGCTGTTCCTAGCTCTGCTGGATGGTTTAGCAAAGCGGAACTGTTTTCCCAAATCTGCCATATGACTGTCCAAGGCAGAGCAGTCACCACGGGGGATGACTCCTGTCGCGAAGCCTCATGTCTCCACAGGGGTTATGAGGCACAGGAGCTGTGCTCGCCTTCCTGACCAGGCATGCGGAGAGAGAGCTTTTTCAGTTAAAAAGAACCAAAATAATTTTAGCTCAACTGCCTTTTGGGGGCAGTTAATGAATCATACCTCAGCCCAAACAAATTTTATGTTCCCACATGGTAAACAGGAGCACACATTATCCTTGCAGTGATGAGTCCTAGGCAGAACACAACAGAATTGATTTTTCTTGAACCAAGCTTTGCTTGCAGGAAGGAAAGTTACGGTACATAGATCTTGCTATTGGCAAAGCGGGAGCCAATGTTGGTCTCTTCTGTTGGCGATACCTCACTGGTATCACAGAGTGAAGTCTGGAGCAGGTTGGAGGAATCTGGCAGAGTTTTTGACAAGACAGATGGACCTCTGGGAGAGCACAGCAGGGTTACTGTATAAGGAGCAATTTTATGGATGTTGCTGGCTGTCTAAGAAAACAACTTTCCCTCCTCTCTTTGATTTGAGGAATCACCAGTCAGGTCATATTCTTACCCTGGTCTCCTCCATTTTTATCTCAATCTAGTTATCCAGCCCCATGTAATGAGATGTAGTAAGATGGTATTGTTGAAATGTGGGCAATGACTTCAGTTCCAGCCTCATCAGCAGCTTCACAACAATTTCTCTATATCAGTGTTTGTCACAGAAAAGGTAAAATGTAGCATGAAGCAAGGCACTGACCTAAGTCTGGAAATGTGGACTCTGAAATCATGGTCCACGAGATCTCTCTGCCTCCCTGGTAGTCTGGGGACACTGAAAGGGAATCAGGATCTATTTTTCTGGGTAACCAAATTTAACAGCCAAAGTTCAGAGGTGGTGGTGGAGCAGAGTTTTTAACAAAAATCCTGCAAAAATGTGGGAATGGCAGTAAAAGTATAATTAATACTTATTTTTATGAAATGAAAGAAAAGTGTTTTCTGAAATTTATAATACAGAAAAGTACACTGTCACCTTTGAAGAAGTAACAGGTTTGATGCATTTTAATTGTGGTCAATTCCACTTAACTGACTGGCCAAGCTGTTACAGTTTGACATACTTTTGAGAAGCTGTGCATCTCTCGAGAAAATTTGTTCAAGCTCTTCAGATCCTTTTCTTTGCATTCAGGAAAATTGTAGCAGTGCGGGCAGTTTGCTCTAATCTATCTAGTGGTGATGGAGACCTCGACTCAGGTATGTTTTGGCTGCCCAGCTGTGTATCCTCTGCCCTGGGCTGATGGGAAAGTCTTGTGCTAAAATGCAGACATTACCCAGTATCAATCCTGCTGTTCCTCATACCTTCGGGATTGATGCTAAGTCGGTGTGGAGCTTTCACGCCTCCTGACTGCAGGGTGAATGCAGTCCTAACATCTACAGCTCCATTATTTCTGCAGTGGAGATCTGGCTACCCCAAATTGATCCATGCTGCACCGCAATCTGAACACAGTGGGATGGTAACAGTGGAAAAACTGCTGGGTTATTATTAAATTTGTCTCTCAAACTTGCGCAGCAGGTGGGGAAGCAAAAGGGACAGCTTGTTTTGAGGAGATAGGGCATCACTTGTTCTGGGAGTTACAGCTGAGGAGGAAAAACAAAGCATCAGTTCTCCTCTTGGGAGAAGAGAAAGCTGCAGGCCTGTAAGGAACCTGCAAAGAAGGGCCATCAGCTGTGTTATCCTTCAGACAAGAGGAAGCATTCATAAAATGAGACATCTCAGCCTGGCCCAGGCTAGGAACTACCCGACTGGACCTATGTCAGCCCAAACCTAAACACGAGGATGTGTTTGTGGCATTGGAGATATGTAACCCCCAGGTACCCCTCTGGAATTGTGCAGCCTTTAGCTTTGAAATGTCCCCCTGCTACGGCCATTTCTGAGAACCACATTTTGGTTTTCAGCTACCCACCACACCATAAGCACGATGTGGTAGCCTGTAGGGCTGGCTGCTGCATCTGAAAGGCTTTCTTTGCTAACGGGGCAGGAGCACATCGCTGGTGTCTGGGTGCAGAGCGAGCAGGGCACAGCTGGGCACGCTGAGCACATGCCACTGCTAGCTCAGGACGTATAAAGACATAACCCTGAGCCTCAGAGTGGTGGGAAGGAAGAGGTGATGTTTTTAATAAAGTGCACATCACCTGTTTCAGATGAAGCAGAAAGGCCCCCTAGGGATTTAATTGTATGCAAAGAGCAAAAGAACATCCATTAATTTTCTGCCAGCTCATAACATACCATTTTCCACTAATATGAAAGCTTTAATAAGACTACCCATAAACTTTATGTGTTCTGTAGCAGTCCAGGAAATTACAATTATCTTGTGCTTGCACCAGAATGGGTAATCCCAGCAGCAGGAAAAATGTCACCTCCTGAGAAGGTTCCCAGCCAACAGCCATCATTAGTGTGTCGCGTGTCTTGTTCGGCTGTAGTGAATACAGAGCCATGGTCACGGTGGGTCAGGGGCAGGATTTGGGAGGGGAGCTGCAGTGCTCTCCCGAGGGAGCCTCGCACAGGGAGGTTACCGGCGCCTCGTGCCTGACCCGTCCTCCTACAGGTGGTGGCTCTTGCCTGACCCATCCTCGTACAGGTGGTGGCTCTTGCCTGACCCATCCTCGTACAGGTGGTGGCTCTTGCCATCGCCGTGGCCAGGCTAGTGCTGCCGGGCTGAGCATCCCGCCTTCCCTCGCCAGCTGCAGCGGCGCGCCTGCTCATCACTGCATTGATGCCATGCTGAGACTGTTGGCAGAACAGCTATTCTGACATTCTATTTAACTTGCCATTTAATTGAAGACCATTTTTCTCGCCTTCTGCCTGCCTTCTCGGGAAGGCTGCAAACCCGCAAGCTGTCCTGTTACTCCGTTTCACTAGGTGGAGATCTTTAGTTGTCCGCTAGCGCTGGGCTCTTATTTTTCAGTCTGTGCAATCGGGATCTGCTGAGAAACTCAGCTGATGAATTTTCAGATGCTCTTTCAGATCTTTAATTTTCCTCTGGGATATACAGCTCTCTTTGCCGAGAACATATGGGCTGGCAGGAAATAGGTCTTTTTGTGGTTCCACTTTTAGAACATTCCGTGTCTGATTTTTATCATTTATTGACGGATGAGAATGAAAACACTTGAAAGAAGATTTGCCTAACAAACTAATGAAAAGTAAACGAGAGCATACATAATGAGTGTGAACAGCTCTCCGCTACCAACACCCTGCAGTGCAGAGATCCTCATCTCTGCAGCCCTGCCAGAACATCCCACACACAGGGGTGCTCTGGACAGCCTGACCTAAATAGGACCAAAACTCAGCTCAAGCCCTCTGAAGATGAGCTGTTGCAGAGTTTCACCATGTCATCTTGAGCAGAAATTTTGTTGCTACTCTAGCTTTTTCTGAGCAGCCCTCAGCAGGCAGAGTAGTACACGCAATCATATTTCTTTAGGGAGAGGTGGGGAGCTAAGAGTGGCAGGGCCAGCAGGATTAAGCATCGCTCTGTTCCAAATTTCTAGCTAGCAATAGCAAAGAAAAATTAGATCCCATGGGTAGAAGGTCAGTGTTTCTTCTCAATAATTCTCTCTGCTACAGCCAGTAACTAATTAGGAGGCTAGCTGAACCCTGAGCAATGTCAGAAGATGAATGCTAAATTGGCAAAACTTGGATGCACACAACTAGACGGTTAAATCTGACAGTAACGTTTCTAGTAAAACAAAGTAGTAAATGATAAAAAGGTCAAAAGGATGGGGCAACCCCACAGGGCAGGTTTCTGGACTTTTGTTTAGGGATTTCCATAGAAATTTGGATGAAAAATGCAGATTAATTGAAAAGGAATGTTTTCATTCATTTTTGCCACAAGGGAGCATTGAAAAGTTTCTAGATGTTCACTAGAAAACAGAGATATTCATCTGGAAATTGGTATTTTGTCAAAAATATTTTAGAAATATTTAAGTTCGGGGCAAATCTGTTCAACTGATTGCTGAAAGCTCTTCAAGCTGTTCTTTCAAAGAAAGACTGACAAGTGTCTTGCAGAGTGATGTTTTTCAGATTAAGCGTTAGCAGAATAGTGCTGAGCGGATCATTACGACCTGCTCTCACTTAGCAACTTGCATTGTGAGTTTCTGTTCCATCTCTTCACTCCTACCTGAAGCCTCTGCCTAGGGCTGGCTGCATTTCTTGCTCAGGAAGGCCTAAATGTCCGTAGGTGAGACACAGACAAGAGCAGAGCTGTGAGCGGGGGCAGCACGGCGGGTTTCTTCTCCACCTGTGGCGGGCTGAGATGGTAGGTCTTCCACTGGCCTGGCAGCTGGAAAAGAGGGATTGGGATGCAGAAATGCTGCAAGACAGAAATGCAGAGAAAAGGAGGCAAAAGGAAGAAAGGCAGCAAAGGAGGCAAAGCATGAGATGAGGGAATGGGAAGAGAGTGGCAGGGATCTGAGTCTGGGCACAGCTCTGATGTGGGATGAGGTTGCCTGTCAGATCTCAGGATGGCAAATCTTGCTTTGCATACTTCTCAGCATGGGAAAGAGTGCATATTCTTCAAAGAAAACAGTATTTGCTTGGGAAGATTCTCTTCTTTGCAGGGAATCATTGCAAGCTGCAAAAAAAATTTTTTTTGTCCTTTTTTCCCTTTTACTCTTCCTTTGCCATTGCAATTACTCTTTTGCTTTCATCGTCTTTTACTTTCTTTCATTCTTTTCCCGCCTTTCTTGTTTCCTTCCTTCCTTGGTCATTCTCTCCTGGAATCGGATGTGATGGTTACATTGAAATACTCCGACAAGGCAAATGCATCTATGCTCTTTGTAATCATTTCTGTCAGAAAGACTGATGGACACGTGCAAACGAGGAAAGACTGAGAAATTACTTTGACTCTGTGCCACAGATTTCCTAAGGAACCGAGCACAAAACGCCTGGCCTCTGGAGATAGAGAGTGGACTATGGATGGGAGGGTGAGGGACTTACATATTTAATTTGAAGCAATAAGATGAAGACAGGGAAATGTCACACCTTATTACAGGAACAAAACCCATCAGAGTTCCCCACTTACTTGTGCCGGGTTTGATTCGTGCAGCTAAATGCAGGGAAGCCGTTAGACTCCCCAGAAATTACACATCCATCTACACTCGGTGTCTGGAGTGCCATACGGGAGGGACTCAGCTCCTTCTGAAGGGCCATTCCTCCATGTGCCTTTATCAAAGAAAACCTTTGTACCACCAGATTTGCTCCTTGGAGGTGCCCATCTCTCTCTAGTGACTGCAGGGGGAGCCTTGACACCAAGATTAGGCTGGACAGCTAACAGTAAAAGAAATTACCCATTCTGTTGGAAAGATGTGAATCAAGCCCCAAATGGGGGACTTCTAAATCCAAGAATAGTCATTAGCCCACTGTCTGCTACGTGGCAACTCACAGTACAGCTTCTCCCAAGACAAAGCAGACCAAATTTTTTAGTTTGCTCTGAAAGCAAACTAGTAGGTGCCTCAGAACACCTTCAGTTAAGCTCAGCATAAACTGTCAAGCCTTAGGAGGGGGAAAAAAAAAAAAAAAAAAAAAAAGAGCAACAGGTCACCTGGTATTCAGCTTCCAACAGCCTACAGCCAGAGAGCTGGTGGAGGAGGAACATTTAATGGGAGACACAAAGAGGGACAGTGACCCGTTTTCAGGGTTACTGATTCCTAAGCATTATCTGTCACCTTGGTATCGGTTTCTTGTGGTACTCTGGGAAGATATTTCTTTGTTCCTCTAGCTTGGCTTCCTGCTTCTGGTAGAACCTATGGAGATGTATCCTAATACATGACAGCCTGGACCAAAGCTCTAAGAAGGAAAAAAAACAGCTTGTGTTTAAAATCCCAGCTGGTTTCCACCAGCAGAGAGTAGTTTATTCATTGTGGGCTGCACAGAAGGATATAGAAAGAAAGCAAAGCTGCAGAACAGCTCTCGGGCAGTTTGGTTTCAAATAGAACTGTACTTTAATGAAGAAACAGATTAAACGCTAGGTAACACAAAGTGAGGGAAGAGTTTCTTTTGAAAGTCTTGATATGGAGAAGTTCCTGCGCTTTTCAGACAACTTCTTTCTTCTACAGAAAAGCAAGAGACAATCAGAAATAAGGCACCAGCTTAGATCAGAGTGGGACCTCCTAGACAAAGTCACCAGAGAAGAAAGATCAGCATTTGAGAGTGGGAACCTGAGATCTTCCTTCTTTCTCTGGAGCAAAGTAGGAACAAAACAATCTTAAAGAATCCCTTAATACATTTATAGCTAAACTGGTGAGATAATTTGGTAGAAAATTGGCTGAATCACTAGGCTGGAAGGATTGCAATCAGTCTTACAAGGTACAACTGGTGGCTCATTACTTGCAGCATCCCTTGGGCTGAGGTCAGCACTGTTAAATGTCTTCATTAACAGCCTGGATCATGGGATGGAGTGCACTCTCAGCAATAATGTAGATAAAAGCCAGCTGGGGGCAGGGGGAGCAGTCAATACCCTGGGAAGGGCAGGGCTGCTCTTTGGATGAACCTCCTGGACTTCAGCAAAAGCAAATTCCAGGCTCAGTGCCTGCGATGTAATAACTCCACACAGCAGGACAGGCAGGCTAGAAAGCAGTTTAACAGAAAAGGGCTTGGTGATCCTGGTGGACAACATATAGAGCACAAATTAGCAGTATGCTGTAGTAGAGACAATGGCCAAAAATATATTGGGTTGTAATAGCAAAGGTGTAGCAAGCAGGGTGAGAGGAGTGATCGTTGCTCTCTACTGCTGATGTGTGAGACCACATCTGGAAACTGTGTCCAGCTTTGGGCTCCCTGAAGGAAGATGTTGACATACTGGTGTGAGTCCAGTGGAGGCAACCAAGATGTTTAGAGGGCTGGAACGTGAGGTGTGGAGACAGGCTGCAAGACTGGTGCTTGTTTAGCTTTGGGAAGAGACAGGTAAAGGAGGAGAGATATGTTATTGCTGTCTTCAGCTCCAGTAGGGAAGAAAGCTCCTGAGTTTCCTTGGAGGTGCCTGGAGTTTGGCCAGAAGGCAACAGGAAATACTTGTAAGGCAGGAGATGCTGATTAGAAATTAGGAAAAATTTCTTAAGTCTGAGGTGCTCAGACACTGGGACAGGAGCCCAGTATGGCTATGGGATCTTGATTCCTAAAGATACTCAAAGTTTAACTGTACAAGGCCATGAGCAACCTGCTCTAGTTGAGAAATCTGCTTTGCCTATATAATAGTAGGTTCTGATGATTCGCACCTTGCAAGCACCTAGCAGAAAGCCAACACGAGAAAGAACAGGAGACAGGGTTTATGTCTGGATGCAAGAACAGGCTGCTTGTCAGTCAGGCTGGGGTATCCTGTCCTTCAGAAGCTCCACAGATATGCCATTCAGAGTGGATATGTTTAGTGAAGTTTGCAGAAAAGAAGATGGACCTGACACACCAAGGTGAGTCTTTGACTTATCGTCATGGATTGGCAGATGCAAAACAGGGTGAGCAGTGCCTCTTCAAGGCAATATATTTTAACTGAGAATGTTTTGGGATGAAAACCAGCTGTTAATCATGGGGAAGAGTTAGACTCAATAAGAAATTGTACTTTTCTGGAAAGAAAACATCTTCAGAAATGCCTGGTGAAAACACTCACTGCCCTCTGAATCTTCTCTCCTGGAGATGCAGCAAATCCCAGTGTCCAGCAAAGGGCACATTGGTGGTGTTCTGAGCTGGTGTCAATGTGGGCTGAAGGGAGGTAGAAGAGGTTTCTCTGTCACTCCCCACTGCAGGACAGGATGTCTGCTGGAAGGATGCAAAGCCCCCCATGTCCTACTGCCTCATATCCCACAGGGATATTGCTTAAGAAGCTGAACTAAATGCTAATCTGTCTCTTACCGAGGCTTTGCCTTTCTTTTATCCTCAAACCCGGCAGGCTGCATTCATGTAGTGAGCCAAACCCTGAAGTCCTACTTCAGCAGATCTAGAAAAGGTCTGCAGGAATTCCTGGTGCTCTTTCCTTCATCCTTTAATCCTCACTCTCCTAATGTCCCCAGTCCACTGGGGGCCAGGGACTCGGACTGATTTCTCCCCTGTGCTGTAAGCAGGCAGCTCTCAGAGCACTGCCCGCCTGCACACAGGGTGCTGCTGGCTGAAGAAGGGTGTTTTCGTTGGGTGCTGGGCTGTGGGTCAGCTGTCACCCTGCAGCAGGATGTGCAGCGGTGGCTCTTAGCAGGATGGATGTTCAGGCATAGAGTGCCATGCCCTTCGTGCAAGGAGGGGTGCAGTGGAGAGGCAACTCCTCTGCCTGCAGGGAGACACTGTAGACCCCTTGGAGTCTGTGTTCTTCACCTTGATCAGTAAAATCAATGTTACTGTGATTCATGTGCAGCCACAAAACATCCTGTGCAATTAATCCATCATCATTCTTTTACCATATCCAAGAATTGAATACTCCAGTCATGGAGCAGGTCCATTTGCACAGAAGGTTTCTCCAGCCTGCTTCCATGGCTCTCCTAAGATGCATTTCTCTGAGGCTGAACTAGGCAATACCTCTCCAGTGTGCTTTGCATGAGCACACCCTCCCAGAGTCTCAGCAGAGCAGACCCTCACCTCCCCGCTGCCTGTCAGCAACTGGGATCCAAAGGTTTGCTCAGCCCAGTAACAGCCCAGGTCACAGAACAGGAGAAAAGATCTGAGGACTCAGGAGGCAGAACTTCACAAACCTGGGGGTCTGTCTCTCCCAGGGCAGATGGAGTTCATCCCTCCAAGCTCACTAGCCTGAGGGCTCAACCGGCCTGTGACATGGCTGCTTCAACCATTATTCTGCCACAGATTCCCAGTGCCACCACGGTCATGTTGCTTAGCCGTCTCCAGCTGTGTTCTGCAGGTGATGGAGTTGGGCACATGCAGAAAACAAGATGTTGCCACATCCAGAACCTCAGTGAGCATCTCTGCACAGTGCTGGGATGCCAGCCAGACCAGTTCCCTCACAGTTAACACGGGCACCTGCACTGTACAATGAAGAAATGCCCTGAACCCTCTGCATCCTGCAGGTGTGGAATAAGCATCTGTTACCTCTCTGACAGCCCTTTTGGGAGATACCAGAGTGCAATGGGAACAGAAACTGGCCTGTGTAAAAGAAGATGAAGAGGTTTGGAATGAAGGGTTGTTATTCTCTTCCCTGTGTCACCTCTCACTCTTAGGACCCACATCTCAACTCTTCCTCTGTCCTTGCAGCTGAGGCGAGTCACCTCACTACTGCAGCACTGGGACAGCAGCAGAGTGGTTGCTGAAATGCACTTTCCTTTCTCTGTGTGTCACAAGGAGGTGATGCAGCTGCTCCCTGCTACTCTGCCTCAGAAAAATCCCATCTGAATAACAGTGTCAGCTTCCCCCAGGGTCAGAGTGTGGGGGAGTGTGATTGTCATTCGGAAGGCAGAAATTCAGCCCTAGGATGGGGCACTGGTTGTCCAAATGCACCACCAACAGCATCTGCCTTGGCTGGAACCCGCTGCTATATGGTTCATTGAGCGGCAAAGCCCAGCGACCTGCCACAACCCTGTAGAGACCATGCAAGCACCAGGCAAGGAGATGCCAAAGAGCTGAGTCCACTCCTCTAAATTGTCTGCCCCTGCCAAAAATCCCTGTCATTGAGGAATAACCTGATGTCTTCAGATGCTGAGATTCCTGCCAGGATTAATTTTCCAGTTGGCAGAGAAGGCCAATGACAAAAGCTTTTGCCAGGAACAGCAGAGAGCAATTTCTAGGGTGGTCCATCTACTATTCCAGTCAACAGTATTGTCACAGGTGGTGGAGAAAGCAATTATACTGCAAACATAAGAGCAGAGACTGAGATCCTAGCAATCAGGCCAGGAAGGGACAGAGCTGGCTTGCACGGCCATGATGACTGCATCTTGCTTCTTAACCCTGCAGCACAATAAAAACTCAGCCCAAGTTGCTGCAGGCTCCCTTGTGTGCCGGGGCTTCAGCAGCTCCCATGGCCCATAGGAGTTCACAATTTTGCACAGGACTGGGTCTAGAAGGATGTTTTTTTCCATGCACAATCCTTCTGTTCTGCTTCCTAGTGTTTTATAAAGATGCTGCTGCTGCTGTAAAAGACAGCCCAGTGTAGCTGGAGGTCTCTGCATGCAGGCAGCTCCACCGAGGTTCTTCCCAGCCGGAAAAGAACAGGTGAGGGCTGGCAGTTGTGTAGGAGTGGAGAAATCAGACTTCAGTCTGCAGTACTGGGATGCAATCTGCAGGCAGGGGTCTCTCACCAAAGCCCTGTGTTGTTCTTGCCATCCATTATACGCACACACACACTAGCTCTGTGCCATATACTCACACGTGTCCTTGGGGTAGATGTCAGTGGATCCTGACAACTTTGTTCCCAACAGGGAGCCCTGGAGAGACTAGTTCACTACATAAAGGAGGGGAGACTTTCCTTTCTAATGACTGAAACACCAAGCTAGGCCCCAGTTTGGATTCATCCTTGCTGGGAGTCACGTACCTGGAATTTTTCAGAGCATGAAGCAACGACCTACCAGGTAACTAGCAGAAGCTTTTCTGCTCGGGGTCCCACATGGAAAGCCTGCTATAAAGCTGAATCCAGGACCCAGTGAAGCCTGTGAGCCATCTGCAGCATGAGTGGAAGAACCCTCTTCCAACCCAGTGTGTCACCCTGCTCCTTCATCTTCTCCTATCCCTTGTCCCTGCGACTCAGTAGCCTTCTCAGGCTCCCTGTGGTCTCTTGATCCAAATGTTGAGACCACTGGGTTCCTTTTTGCCTTACGCTGCTTTCCAGTTGGATATTAGCTCCTGGCAAAGGATAAAACAGAGCAGCTTCCTTGCCTAACCTCAGAGCTTAAGACATCTGTAAAGAGTAACTTCTCTGGGACACCTCCAAGAACAGGATGTGAGCACCAGCGGAGGCTGAGACAGCTACCTAGCATTTGGCCCGATCTCCTGCCTACTCTCTCCCATCAATGCATTTCTGCCTATTCCTTCTTCTTCCCTTTCATTCCTGAGAAAACCAGGGTCTTAAATAACTCCATACTGGGGGCAGCGTGACTAATGTTAGCTCCTGGTGGGTGACAAGGGGGACATGAGCTGGCAGCATGTCTTGCATCTATGGAGGTCAACTGCCCGCTGGGCTGTGTTAGCAAGGGTGTAGTGAGCAGGCTGAGGGAGGTGATTATTCCCTTCTGTTTAGTACTTGCATAAATACTGTGTTTAGTTGAGGGGCTGGAGCACGTGATGGCTGTGCAGAGACACAGGGAAAGGCTGAGAGCTGGTGTTAAGAAGAGGAGGCTGGGAGACATGTTGCTGCTGTTGCCAGCCGCCTGAGGGAGGTTATAGAAATGGTGGGGACAACTCTTGTTGTGGAGATGCATTGTAAAAGGACAAAAGGCAATCGACTTAGCAAAGAGGAGTCTCACTAAACGTAGGGGAAACCAAAAATTTCAAAATGAGGGACACCCAGCCCTGGTGCAAAGGTGTAGAGAAAGGCGTTATCTCCATCCGTGGAGCTTGATGGCGTGAGGCCCTGAGCAACCTCCTCTGTCTTTGATGGTATCCCTTCTTTGAGAGGGTGTTGGACTGAAGACCTTTGGCTATCCACCCTGTTATGAATTTTCTATGCATCTGTGATTTTCAGACTGTCTGGGGAGATGAATGATACTGGAGACCTGGTCCCAGCAGGGGTGAGTTAGCTCAGCCGCTAACCGGAGAGGAATTGCTTTCTTGGTGTACTATCCCAGCTTTACACCTAATCTGCATCTTTGCTGCATGAGATGGGAAAATAACTGATTCATTCATAGAGGAAATTCAATTAGGCAGCAGACCCAGCCTCGTGAATATTTAAAGGGCTGGAGATGTGCTGTGAAGGGCATTGGTTGGCCAGCTGTGCAGTAAATCCCTTGTAAGTCTTTAATACAACTTTATGAGGCAAGGAGCAGCACAGCACTGAAGTTAGATCGGTTTTCCTTCAGGAAAGGGAGCAGAGCCTGTGCCCCACCCTGGGGCTGGGATGGGGAGAACATGGGGTCCCAGACTGGGCACTAGCTGAGCTGGACCATGTGTTTAGCATGACCATGGCTGTTAGAGGAGGGCTTCCAGCAGGAAAATCTGCCTGCAGTGGCTTCATCCACAGAGGCACCTTGACTGCGCGTTGGCTCTTGCCTGTTGAGAGCGGTGCTCAGACCGTTTTTGTCTGGTGCTCCCCAGTTTGGCCTGGATTTTATGTATTTTCATGCTGTAACTGATGGTAACACCTTGTGGTATGTAGGGTCAGAGAATGGGAAGAAGTCCAGGCTTGAGGACAGTGGTATCTGAGCTCCTCAGCAGGTCCACATCAGCAGAGCCATAGAAAACACCTTCACCTGACTGCAACCTAAGGGATGGGCTTTAGCCCCCACCCCTCTGCTGACCAGGGCTGCACACAGATGGGCAGTGCAGGGCACAGCCTGTCCCCCAGCGAGGGAGGCAGGGTGGGATACAGCCACACGAGGATTCACCTGCCTCTGCAGGCGCGTTGGCTCCACTGGAGCAATGTGCCTGATGCACACTGGAAAGCAGCCCCCAGGCAGGGCAGAGCCCCTTGGTAGCTCTCTCTCCCCTCTCCTTCACCTCTTCTTTGGAAATTTCAATTTAGGGTTTTTCCTGAGCTTCTCTCTCTGTCTTGCAAACTCAGGAGAGTAGAAACTCCCCATCAAAGGAAAAAATGGCAGCTCTCCAAGGACAATGCAGCAGGATCCCGAATACGCTCCTGCCAGCTCCAGCTCCTCTCCTGCCCATGCCACAAACACAGTGACCCAGTGAAAAACTGTCCCTGCCAAGCAGAGCCCTTCATCGCTGATACAGTGTGGCTGGGACGCATCCAGAGCTTGGTGAGCTGTACTGCCAGAGCCAATATGAGGAATTTGAAATGAGAAAGTCCCTGATTTTCTATCAGTGACACATCCAGAAGCATCATCATCACATGTCTGCGATAAGCCCAGGATCCTTCCTTGAGTGGCAGTCACCATGGTGGCACTGGTGGTACCACCATGGACAGCAGTGGTTGCCCGATGTGTTCCTGTGTGGACACACAACCCTTAGCACTAATCAGTCATAATTCAAATCTTATTCAGTAACCGTTAGAATTTTTTTTTCAAGCTGCTGAGGTGACTTCGCTGGTGGGTTAACATGATTTAAAGGTCAAAAACTTCTGCTGCATGGCAGAAAGCAGCTAGCAAAGCATTACCTTGTGTTTCTGTTTAGGCACCTGGGGTGCAGGCACAAGGAGGCAGCACCACAGGAACCAGATAATCTTTCCATTATCTCTGTTTACTCTTCCCTTGCCCTCTGTTGATAGCAGTTTTCAGCCCTAACTGCACTTCTGATTCCAGAGGGGGCCTGTGCACCAGCCTCTGTGACTAATGCTTGCTGCTTGTGGTTTGAGATTTTCTTTTTCTGGTTTTTTATTTGTTTGTTTGTTCTTGTTCATGAGTCTCCCAAGGGAACAACCTGCAGGGCAGTATTTGTGCTCATAGCTATGCCCACACTGATCTGTACCTCTACAATGGTAGCACAAGCAGGTCCCAGTGTCAAGTGAGACCAGTGACCCAGCCAGCCCAACATGCTGTCCCTGAGAGGCCTCCGCAGGACGTATGGACAGGACTGGCATCTGGTCATACTTTTCCAAAGCACTTTCCCAGCCTCCTGAGCCAGAGTTTAGGATTTGTTCCAGTCTGCTAGGAAAGCTGCGTTTCTTGCACAAACGAGATCTGACCTCGGTGAAGAAGATTCCATCATGCTAAAAGAGCAGAGCTGTCTGCTTGAATCCCCATCCCAGCAATCTGTGTGAGATTTAGAATTTGATATGACAAAAGTTCAAATTAGCTGTCATGTTCCTTCCCAGAAATGCCACGGTGCATGAAGTCCTGCCCATGTTGCTCATCCACATCCACCTGTAGAGCTGTCTGTCAAAGCCTAGCTTGTGAGGAGAATCCTTTGGGTTGAAAGGTGCTGAAGAATATCATAATTATGTATCTGTTCCTGAAATTAAAATCAGTGTTCTAGTGCTTTGGAGAATTTTGCCGTATTGGCCTTTGAAGAATCATGTCCAGGGTAAATCCTTCTGGGATGAACACACAAATGCTGCCCTTAGCTGGAGAAGGGAATGTCTAGGAAAGGAACCTTGAAGAAATGAAATAAGTAAATGCAGCAGTTTCTCCTGGTGTGCAGCTGCTGTAGCAGAGAAATATGAAGGACAGGCTACCGTAACATACGAGCTCTGTCAACAAAAGAAATGTCATGTCAGCCTTGGATGAACACACTCAAACCAACAATGGACATTGGATTGACTCAGCTGGTGGCAGGATGTCCTATTGAGAGATAGATGACTTCAGGGGGAGAATTTCTCAATCCATTTATATGAAGGATTCACTTCTAAATTCAAAAGGAGGTTCACAGCAGAATTGCTTTAAAATTTATAACCCAGCATCTGTATCTCTTTTGTTTCCCCAGTGAAGCAAAAGGCAGGAAGGTGAAATATTCCCAGAGCATGTCTGGACCTCACACCATTGCTCAGACCCTCCACACACAGCAGCCCCTCTACTGCTGGGACCCACAAGTCTTGTCTCTTCCCGTCCCTGGCACTTACTCTGGTTGAGCCAATATAATCCAGGGCTGGATCCTCATTTCTGTTATGGGCTTGAACTCCAGACAACTATGCCAGAGTCACAGGCTTGGAGAGCTGCAGGTATCTTTTGTCTAGCATGGCTTTCCTCTCCTGAAGGGTGAAGTCAGGAGAAAATCATTTGTGTTGGCAGGCTGGGGAGGGAGGTGGGGACCTGCCACCTATCTCTGACCCGCTGTGTTTTCACATGTGCTTGCTCTTCTTTCCCAAGCTCCCCGGCCACCAGAATTGTTTTTTTCACTCTTCCACTGGTATAGATCAGCAGTGATATGCTGAAGGCAATTGACTGAGTTCACATGGCATTTGGACACCTAAACGTAGGCATCAGTGGCATTCCTCTGTCCTCATTTAATCCCCTTGAGAGCTGGGCTTGCGGTAATCCCAGAGATGCCTGAGTCCCTGCTGCGATGTGTGTGCATGGTAAGAAAAGCCCTGGCTACATGCAGAGCTGCTGGAAGCCTCATTCCTGCCTTACCCCACCGGTACTTACATCTCTCACCTAAACAGGGTAGCCACCAAATGTGATGACAGTCACTAAGGTTTTCATCTGACAATAGACCTTGGTTCATGTCCTTGTTAGGGACCTTGAGATGGTCTGGGGTGTAGCATACTCCTGCCATCCCTTTCCATGGGATAATTAGTGCTTACTGGGCCAGAGGGAAGGTCCTCCACGTGCTAGCTGAATGCAGTTCGAGAGCCGTGGGGAGGCGAGGCATATTACACCTGGGCTTTTGACCTTGCCCAATGAATATACTAAGCGCTTGTGAGTGGATCTCCTCCAAAAAGCCAGCCCACCCTCTTGTTTGCCTGAGCTTTTCTAGCAGGCAATTCCGGACTATTTATTTCCAGTCCCTTATTTATCAGTTGCGATCTCAGCACAAGCTGGAGTGGTATCTGCATGCCCTTGTCTTCTGGACACATCCAGTTTTCCTGACTTTACTTGTTTTGTGAGTGATCACGTGGCATGTACCGAGCTGGACTCCCACGGCCTTGGGAAACCTATAGCACAGGTCTTTTTCCATCAAATGATGGGCACTGACCCCTGCCGTTTCTGCTGGTTTTGTGTTATGTGTTAGCCTAAACCCTGGTGCCTCCAAACTCACCAGGAGAGTGGTATCTCCACCAGGACAAGCTTTTCATCCAAGGATGGCTTTAAATAGTGCTGGTCAAGATCAGTCTCAGAATCAGTAATGCTTTGTGAATTTGTCAGACTTTCAGGTTCCTAAAATCTGCTTAGGGCTTCAGTTAAACCAGTTTTAAGTTGGATTCAAAAGATGTGAACAAAGCTCGCTCATCTGCACAATCTCTGGCTTGGTATTCCTCTGTTAAAAGCAGAAAGCTTCCCCTCTGCTGTCATCACTGTTACAGCTGTTTTCCTCCGAGTGAAGGGTGTTGTAAAGAAGATGTGGACCACCGCAGTTGTTATCAGTGGTGCCCTAATAAAAATAGATGGAAATGCTAAATGGACATCTTTGTGATCTGATTTGGGTTTAGTTTACCCAGTATGTGTGTTCCAGGTGTGGGTGATGGAACAGAGAGGACACAGTCCATCTGCAGGTGAAATCAGGTGGGCAGTGCTGCAGAATGCTGGAGCATGGGAGGGTTTGGAAGCTTCTCAACAAAACAGAAAGACTGACCAAGAGTGGGCTGCTTTTCTGTTTTCTGTGGAAAAAGATCTGAGGCTGCAGAGCTGGCACGATCACAAGCCAGGAAGATCACATTGCTGCAGGAGCACAGAGGGGCTCTGCCCCATCCCTCAGCCTGCACCAGGGCAGTACAGTCCGTTTCTGTGGGTGAGGGATGTACCCAGCACCCTTAAGTCATGTCTGGCCTCCAGCCATGGACATTGCTCTGACCATCACTTGGCTGCTAGTCAGGCATGCTCACCAGGTCTTTGCTGATCTGGGGCTCCCCTGTAGCTACACAACACTGTCACATCTCCGTGGGCAGCGGTGAAACCTCCGTCACAAGGAGTGACAGGCTGGCCGTAGGCAGAGGTGATCACCTGTGTGACATGGGACCTGGGTGTGCAGGAGAGCAGCTTCCTCAACAGTCTCCAGAAATTCATGGTCGTGGCAGAAACAAGAAGCCTCACAGATCCCTGGTTGTACATCTTAGAGCTTTTTCCTATCTGTGGTGTTTAGAGCTGGCTGCAAACTTGGAGCTTTATGGTTCATTTTCAGGGGGAAAAAATAATCATCCTGGTTTAAATGCTTGCATGGAAAACACCCATTTGTCTTCCCCCCCTGCTCTCTGGGCTCCTCCTCATCTCTTGTGTCAAGATCACAGTAAGAGGGAAGTTGCTCTTTTTACAACCCCATAAGCCCAGCTGCGCCCTGAGCTGAGACAGGGCTGCTGTGCCCCAGGAAAGAACTTGTGCCCTCAACCAGCTCTTTGCTGTTTGGAATTTCTTAGTCTGGTTTTGCTGCTCAGAATGAAGGCAACCACTCCCAGGGGCTGCCAGATCTGAAAAGAGTCATGGGCATGGTTCTTCATCCCACTTCTGCCTCACAGGAGAGTACGGGGGGCTTCACAGCAGCCTGCAGGCAGGTGACAGCACAGGGCACAGCAGTTGTTACCCCCTTCAGGAAAGCATCTGGGGGCACCGCCGCAGCCAGAGCTTTAGCTGCCTGGGAGACTGGCTGTGCTGTTGCTTCATCTTTATTCATTAATTCATTAATAACAACTTGGTTCTTCCCACAGCTTGTCACCTGTTGCTGCTGTTCCATAGATGTGCGCAGGTAGCACCCAGCATCCCCTCCCGTCCTGTTCTCACCAGCGGTAGATGCTGTGAAGGTCTCAGCTTAAGGTCCCTCGCTCCGTGGCTGGGCACAGGTCTTGCCTGGGGGTGGGGATGGGGAGAGCTGGCAGCTGCCCGTGACCACGCAGAGACCTGTCGGCCAGAGCACCAACACCCTCAAAAAGCTCACCCATCGGCTTGTAGGCTGCTTTGCAGATGTGAGCCCCACGGGGAAGCAGAGGGGGTGGCAGGGGCTGTGCTACCCCACGTGTGCAGGGGAAGGGGGTCCCTGGGCATATGTTACCCTCGTGTCTCCACCGCTCCCCAGCGCGTTGCCTTTGTCTGGTGATTCCTCTCCAGCACCAGACATGCTCTTGGGGTTTGTTCCCACATGATGGTAAGAAACTAGAGATGACCCACTCCGGATCGGACTGTGCAGTTGCTACCTGTGTTGGTAGAGAAACACCCAGGAGTGCCAGGAGGTCCCTGTGCAGAAGATGTGGTGTGGAGGCTGGGCTCTGCCCGGCCCCACTGGTTTTTGCCATTCTTCCCCCAGGGGCTGTCTGTGGAGAGCAGAAGCAAAGTGCAGACAGCAGCTATACAAGACAAAAATAAAGAATCAAACAAAAAAAGCCATAGAAATGCTGATGGCAATTAATGTGTGTTAGAAGTTATGAACTGAAGGTAACTGTCAAGCTGAAGCACCTGGGAAAATCTGCGGCTGGCACAACAAAGGGATAATAAAGCATAAATGTTGATGTATATAAAGAAATAAATCAGTTCTGCATTTGGAAAGAAGCGGGGTGAATAGTACATAAGGATGATGAACAATTTTCCAGTACTTAGACAGGTAAGGATGATGTTAAACAGTATTTGTCATCAGTGGAAGTATCTGTATCAGCAAGCACAGAAAACCTGAGGAGTCCTGAATGAGCCGATTCCCTTGGCCAAGAGTGGGAAATGCTGGGGAGATCATTAAAGGTCAGCAGGGTGCTAACGGTCTGCCAAATTGCAGCTGGGTGAATGCCTGCAGGCTTGAGAGACTGACCCCAGTCACAGAAACACTATAAAGGTGGAGAAGAGATTCTGTCAAGAAGGAGTTGAACAGATTTACACTAGTCAACAACCTTAGACAAAGTGGGTCTCATCTGACTAACCTGATCTCATTTGGTTTTGATGATCCACGAGACCGACTGAGAGTGATATCTGCAGAGCTGTGGTAAAGATATTTCAGAACACTGAGATGGAAAACCTTCCCAGGCTGTGGCAGTGATGGATCCAGCATCTTCTGAAGAAGGATGCTGAGGGAAGAGTCTTACCACAAGGAGACCTTTCTCACAGGGCTCCAAAGGAAACAGGAATTACTGGGTATTCCAAGGGCTTTATTTCAAGTTATATAGTGGGAACATAGCTTTAAGAGTTAAAAGATACAAGGCAACAGGTCTCTGGTTCCCTTCCCAGCTTGGCCACATGATTTCTTGAAACACGGGGCAAATATTGTCAATTTGCTGTTCTTTAGTTTTCTGTACGCCAGATACCTTTCTGAATAGGAAAGAGGAAGACTAAGGTTCATGTACCCCTGGCCTGGGGCAGAATATACTCCACAGCCTGGAAAATGAAAGTAGTGTGATCCACGTTCGTTCCTGCTGGATGGAAGTGCACCGTGGTCCAACCTGCCAGCAGTGACGTTCGTCTGGCTTTTCTATGAACTAGAGCTGCGGGGGATTAGTGGCACACATGGTGACTCTGCCAGGTATTGTTTGGTCCTGGAAATCAGGACCCTGGCGCTGTGTTGAGGGTCAGCAAAGAGCGGTGGTAGCCCAAGGCTGTTTCAGCAGGTTCAGTCCACCCGTGGTCGCCTTCCTGAACTGCTGGTCTGCAGGGGAGACTCTCACTCTGTGTGAGATCTTGATATTACGTATCATGTACCTCATGCAAGGATTTTTTCCCCATTACTTCTGCGGAAGGCACTAAAAATGGCATTTGTAGGTGTGCCCTGTTTTAGAATCTGGATAGGACTGGCCTCATTCAGGCAGGAGTATGCAGTAACTTTATGCAAGTGCCTTTTCTCTGCTTCCACTTTGACATGTCATTTGTCACTGTCTCAAGGCTGCAAAAGCTTCAGCTGAAGAGGCCTTTTAACACAGAATATTTTCTTCTCCTATTTTTTGTAGCACTCACAAGAGCCCACCATACCTCTGTATTTGTCACCGGTGTTTGTGTGATCTGGCAGGTTTATTCCAAACATAACGATTTTTTAGTAGGTTGTCAGTGCCAGTTTCAAGGGTGCTGCCCCATAACCTAGTAAAGCCAAACTAGATCCTACAAACCTCTCAAAAGTCCTTTTTAAGAACATGCACCCTTTTCCCACCCAGCTGTTGGACCACATTACCTGGGCTGGGTGCAGGAGGCTTCGCACCAAATTTCTGCAGAACAAGTGCTGACATGGGAGCCCAGCGCTGCCTGCTGCTGTCACTGCCACATCCAGCATTGGCTGTCCCACAGGGACCTCCTGTCTGCACTAAATGCGATATTTAGGAATCACATTCCCTAATAATTCCGATCCTCACTATTGGGAGCAGCAACACCACTCTGATTTTTCTTGCATAACCAAACAGCCTGGGCTAATCACAAAGCTACCTCTTTCAGAGCCTGTTTGCCTACATAATATCACAGCTTGGAGTTAGTTCTACCTTTGTGTTCTACCTGGTTCACAGCAGTATCAAAACCTGTTTTGTGTTCCTTTTGTAGTATTTGTCTCCTTCCCAGGAATTCAACTTCTCCCTTATAATATTTTTCCTTAGTTCTGCTTTCTCTTCATCTCTGTGTTTTCTTTCTTGCTTTGTGAGGTTATGTCCTTAGCAGTATAATTTCTGTCTGAGAGACCCACGGCATGATTTATCCAACAGATTTAGGTGTCTTCAATGCAAATATTTACTTCTGAACTACTCCAGATTCCCTTTATAGTTGACAGCAGCTCTAGGTATTTCAATGTACATTCATCTCATCCTTAGGTAGGCGTCTCCACCGGAGCAGATGAATCATGCTCCAGAAGTGTCTGTTCTCTCCCCTGGTTGTCAGGGAGTCGAGGGTGACTAGCTCAGATGTTGTTTTCTACAACAAGGTGACATGAATCCCACTCTCTGTAGAAGAAACATTCTCAGCCCTGAAATGAGTATTCTGCTTCCCCAAACACTTACCTAATTATCCTCATAAGATTTTGTTTTACCTCGAAGTCAGCTCATAGAATCCCACAGTGGAAATTATTTTCTCATTGTCTGAGCTGAATTTCAGATCTCTTCTGTCTGACTAACTTTTCTCATCCATGGCTTTTGCACTTGAAGGTGCAATGGGAAGTCCTACCCCACTGGACAGTGCTGAAATAAAAAATTAAGGTCTGATGCCTGTCCAGCGTGATGCCTGATCACTGGGTACAGGTATAGCTTGAAAGGTTTCTGCACATCATTTTGTTCCTTCCTTCATCCTTTGTGATTTCATTCTGCTTTGGTATTTTCTTTCCTTCAGGCTTTTGTAAAGTGACCATTTTTTTGGTTTTGTTTGGTTGTTTTTGGTTTGGGTTTTTTTTTTTTTGGTTGTTTTCAGGTATCATGCCTCTGTCCAAAAGCTGGCACTGTCTATGTTGTTGGTTTTTTCTTTAAAAATAATGTACAATCCTTTCTTTAGCTTCTTGCAGGCTTCTTTATTTGTTTGTTGCTGTCCTGTCCTTGGAATATGCTCTTTGGATTTTCCTCTGCACACTTCTTGCATTTTGATAACTTAGTCACCTGCAGCTTCATCATCTTTCCCTCACAAAGTCTTTAAGAAGATCTGACACTGTCTTCCAACCAGGGAACTGTTGCAGTTTTGCTAAATCTAAGTGACAATCCAGTTTTCTGGGGTTGGATCCTCATGGTGATTGTCTCAAGTTCAGAACTCCACAAAACCGGGACTCACTCTAGAGTCTGCTCTGTGTCATCTCTCCAACTGCTCGCATGGCACTCGGCTTTACTGTGTCTTTACTGAGCATTACTGTGGTCTGTGAATTTTTCGAATATTTCCATTAATCTTCATGAAAAGACAAACTCTTACTTGAATGTCTTCCAGTTATCTGCCAGATTACCGGAGAGCATCAGCTGTGCTTGTGCCCTTAGCTTCTCCACTGCACTCTTCTCTCTCCATCCTTTCCTCTACCGTGTTTCTTCTGTGTGCACTTCTCTACCCTGACCTCCTCCCCGTGCCGCGTCAGGGTCTGAGTTGATGTTCAAGATGTGTCAAACAGGAGAAGGAGGAATTTGTGAGGGATGAAATTCCTCATGAATCAAAGATGCTCAGATGGAACAGTATGTCTCTGTATCCCGGTGAACCAGTTGCCTCTGCACAGCAGAGATGAAGAAAATAATTTTCAGTGGGAAGGACTAGAGGTCAATCTCTTCACGAATAATAATTATCCCCCCCCCAGTCAATAATTTTTAGGATATGTTAATAAATACCATAATGCAGTCTTGCACTTCATACTACTACCAGGAATGAAACATTTTCTTTATGTGTATTTATTTAAGCAGTTATATAGCTTCACATACATTTACTGGGATTTTTCATTTGTAAATTTTTCTTACAGTAAATTATGCATCTTTAATTAATGATTTGTGCCAAGCTCAATTGAATGCAATTTAAAACTCAAAATATATTGAACTAATATTGTTAAATGGACTTTAACTGGATACAGGGAAAAATCTATCTAAACTTGACCTGCATTTAATTTATATATATCAAAATATTGCTTTATTGTTTGCAAAGATGTGTAATCACTTAGTTTCTTGTTACCATGCTCTTCAAGACTTGAGGACTAGTAGAAGTCATCCTTGGGCATCTGCACCCTCTTGCAGGGAAACTCGCTTGCTTTGTTGATGAATATTGCTGGCTTTGCCTGCTCTGGGCGATGTTATGGAAACTTGGTGCTCCCAGCCCTCCCTGTGGGAGGCTCCTTCCTCCACCTTTGCCAGGAGAGCTCTCACTGACTCCTCAGGTCCTTGGCTGCAAGGATTTATTGCCACTTTTTAAAATATTTTGAGTTTATTAAACCATAATATAATCACACCTTAGGGTTATGTGTCATAATTTTCTTATTATTTTAATACCTTAAAAAAAAAGTTGTGGGTTTTTTTTTTTTAATGTTTCATACATGCAACACGCAGAGAGCGGGGTCCATTCACCCAGACTCAGCACTCGAAAGGAGAGGGATTAAGGTCCAAGCCTACTGCTGGGGAGTTCCCTGTGGTCACTGGAAGG
Source organism: Falco rusticolus (assembly GCF_015220075.1). Lineage (NCBI taxonomy): Eukaryota > Metazoa > Chordata > Aves > Falconiformes > Falconidae > Falco > Falco rusticolus. The sequence continues at coordinate 10,058,415 of NC_051187.1, read as the reverse complement.
AGGCCACTCTTGGGATGGTGTGTCCCATCCTGTGGCAGATGTGGGAGGTAGATCAGATGGGTTGCCATCTCAGGTTTCTATTTTTTTTGTGCCAGAACTTCCCCCCACCTGCTGCTGCTGGTGGTCTGGGAATGGCTGAAGGCTCTGCACACCTCAGAGGCTTGCCGGGATAAAAGTCCTTTCATGCCAGCGGCTGAAGCATGTCTAGGCATCTACCAGAAGTCTGACCAGCATCATCTCACCCATAAACAAGCCACAGCAACCTGATGCAAAGCACCTGCTGAAGTGGGAAAGACCCTACAACACGCGGCAGACCCTGCAAGAGTTATATTTTATAAACCATCCCCGCCTGCAAGAGATGGAAGTAAAGTGCTTGGTTCAGACTTCCCGAGCTCTGGCAGCAGACTTTTCTTTGCACAAAAATCCCAACGCTTTCATCTAAACCTGCTCGTGAAGGACTGCTTGAGAGTTGGTCTTAAGGGGATTTATTTCTCAGTAACACCTTGCACTCTCCATTTTTCATCTTCTTTGGGAATTCAGAGGAAGAAAATGTTTTGAAGGAGATACCAAGTAATTCTATTGGATAATTTTAGGGCTTAATTAGATGATAATGTCTTTTCCTCAGTGTGGCAACCTATGTTCTTTATCAAATGAGAAGCCTCTTCAAAGAGGTTAATCTGGGAATATTTTGTAATAAAGATGAATATTTGTATAATAAAATCTGTGTATCCGTGTCCTGTGAGGGAGATACTTACTATAGGAGTTTAGCAAGGTCACTTAATGCTGCAATTGCTTACTAAAATAAGGAGTCAGCTATGTGTAAACATTAGTTATATTAATTGGGGAATGAATTAGTTATCTGACAGAGCTTAAGCAATTTTCTTACCAAATTCAGCAAGGCCAGAGAAACCTCTGCAAAGATAACTAAGATGGGACAATGCCCCCTTTAATTATCATTCACAATTTAGACTTTTTAAATAATTAATTATGCTCAGAAAGATTATACTGAGATCTGGTGGACTTTACACATAACACAAAGGCCTAATCTGGTGCAGAACACCAGCTGTCAAGACCTGATAGAAGTGAAGCCAGATCTCAGAAAACTGTGAACATGGAAAAAGCCTCATTTTAAAGATGTTCCAAGGATTTCTTGCAGAAACTTCTTAGAAGCCAGCCCCAGAAATTGTGCTGAGGCAATGAAACGGTGGCAGGACGCATCTGGCTTGGAGATGTATCTTCAGTGAGCTCATGAAGAAGGAGCATAAACCTCTCTGAAGCTGCATGTGGCAAACTCCTGAGCATCCCTTAGCCTCCGGAATGGGTATCCCATCCTCCCCAGCCCTGCGAGCCTGGCCGGCTGCTGCAAAGCGCCGGAGCTGGAGCAGGCAGAATGTGGGCATGGAGCCAACTGCACCCCCCCAGCCTCCCAGCTCCTGCTTCAGGGCCAGGAGCCAGAGGTATTTGTCACCGCCGGGGTATTTGTGCCATTTTGCTTGTAGTGCTTTCATTGGGATATGATTTGTGGTGTGAGCAGCTCCCCTGCAACAAATTGCTTCGACAGGAAGGGAGCTGGGCTCCCCCTGGGTGAAGGGGAGGCTGAGAGGAGGTCTAACGGCAGGACCACACTGCTCAGCAGGTTGTTATAGCGAGGACAGAGGCAGCAGGGCAGAAGGAAGGGACAGGAGGTGGTGGCTACAGGTTGCAGCCAGGGAACATCTTCACCATGAGAGCAGTTAAGAGTGGGAAGGATTTACCCAAAGAGTTGTTCTGCATCCTTGGGAGTTGTCCAGATCCATGGCTGACCTGACCTAATGCTGATGACCACCCTGCTCAGAGAGGGATGCTAGCCTGAAGGTCTCCAGCCGTCCCTGCAACCAACACTTACATATTTCTATGATACTTTCACAAGCATTGAAATATTTTGTGCCTTCCCATCACCACACTGCTGCACTCATCGCACTCCTCTGCACTTCTTGTAAACCAGTGACAGTACAGAGCGACCACAGAAATGTTGGTCAAATTTTCACGCCTCTGGGGAGAGAGGGAAAGGTTTCTGCTTCCTTTCAAGACATAGAAGCACAGAGGCACAGGAAGATGAAGGTCATCTTTCCAAACAGTGACTAAGCCAGGGACCAAAACCAGGAGTCCTGCCTTCCCTGGGAGACAAGCCTGTGCTGGCAAAAGAAACAGGATCCAGATGTCCTGTCTTTTGAAGGATGCACCATCAGCTGCATTTTGTACACCAAATTTCACATCACAGCCCGTTTCATTCTAATTAATTGTAGTCCAACAACCTTATGGTGATCACATCAGGAAACCACTAAAAATACAACCTGGACCAAAGTTTTGCTCGAAGGTGCTGATGACCGTGCACAGCAGCTCTGCACCTTCCTTCACCATGATGCAGAGCTCCTGGCTGTTGGAACGGCAGGGAGCAGCTGGGCTTCCAAGGTGAGGTTTCCAAGCAGTGCATGAGAAAGGGTCCCTTAAGGAGGAGCAGCCTTGGCTGGGAGCTGCTGGCCCTGGGAGAGCAATGGATGTTGCAGCTCTCACCTCCCATCGAGGGATGAGGCTGCCGTGAGCCTTACTGTGGGCAGCAGCCCTGCCACGGGCAGCGCACCCTTTGCAGGGGCCACTGGGTGAGGAGCACGATGGTGTGGGCACGTTCTCTAAGAAGGAGGCAGTCTGTGGTGTCTGTTAAGAACTACTTTACAACAGAGCATAATCTACTGTAACACTTTATTATGCCTAATGCAATGGGAGAGTAAACAGGGCTGACGAGAATTAAAATCAATTGCATTCTCTTCTCAATAGCGATATCAGTTTGTCGGTAATTACTTGTTTGTTGTCTTCATTGTGAATCCGAACAATTCCAAGGTTGTTAATGCTCCGAGAGAGAAAATGAAATTACATATTCAATTTATTCTGTGCAGAAACAAATTACCAAGAAGAAAAGAGGGGATTTATTTGCATTCCTGCAGTGGAGTCGGTGACATCCTCTCTGATGGAGCTGCCTCCCTGCCGGGTCCCTGGGGACTTGGCAGTCGCCTCCCAGCCATGGTAGGCTCTGGATTTGGTGGGGGCACCAGCTGGGGGCTTCCCCAGTGCCCAGTGTGCTGGAGCTCCCTGGGGACGGGATCCGCGTCCCAGCCCCTTTGCAGCAGCGAAGGGAGGCTGTTTGGGGGTCCCTGCAAGCCCGGTGCTGGTGTCTGACATGGTGCAGTGAACGCAGGCTATACTGGTCACGGCATGATACCCAAAGAGACACAGGCCCAGGTGTGCTTGGTGATGTCCAGAGCCACCCAGAACCGCTTTCCGGTGCACTGGTGTCATGACTCCAGAAGCACCATCTGCTTTTCTACGGGAGTAAGAGTGTGGGGACACGGGGATAAGGGAGTGTTTCTGCAATAAAGTATTTGAATTAGTTGAAGCTCTTTACTGCAGGAAATGGTTATCTTTATCCAGTTAATTTCTACAATGCTTAAATTTATCTTTCTGCAAATCTGACTTAAATATTAATGATGCTTTGCATTTCTAGTGCCTTTCATCTGATGAGCCCAAATGTACCTCTGGAAGTAAAAGTTGTTGCGGGGGATGGTGTTTTCTTTTATCATCTTACAGATGATAAAATGCAACAAATCATTAGGTGGACCTGCTTCTACTCAAAAACACAGTGGCTGTGTTTCACCCTCTTGGTGCCAAGGTCCAGCCTCCGTGAGCATTACAGTCTGATGAGCAATGCAGAACAGAATATCTCAGCTGAGGAGGGCACAGTGCTTTAATAGCACCTCTTATAATTAAATATGGATGTTACTTGAGCTGAGATGTAATTGAGTGAGACACCCACTGTAAAAGTGTCTGTTCTGGAGAAGAGGTCATTTGTTTGGTGGCCAGGAGCAGAGACCTGGTCTGTAATGAGACTCAGGACAGCTTTGAGCCTGTTTGGCAGGAAAAATCAGGGTACAGAGTGGTAAGAGACAGTCAGGGAGGGTGAGATATATTCCTCTGGGAGGAAAAAAAGGTTTTAATGTGTCATACAGCTGGGGGAAGAGGCTGGACGCTGGCATGCATGGGGCAGATGGACAGGGAGTGTGTTCATTAGGGACAATGCTGAGAAATGATCTTGTAACAGTTATCATATCTGGATGGGATGGGAGGAAGGTGCCGTGGTGCATTATTAAGAAAGGAGATGTCATTTCCATGCTGGCAGAAAGGTTGTTCCTCTGGCCAAGGCCCATCAGAGCGGGAGGGATGTGTGTTTATGCAGGAGCAATGTGGAGTAGGAAGCGGGACTTGGAGACTGCATCTCCCCAGATCCTACAGCTGAGGCTGGACTGGGACTTGGCTGCAGTGAGGTGGTGCCGATAGCTGGCTGCACTGGCCAAGCCGCCCCTGGCAGAGCAAACAGCTCAGCCTGGCCCCTGCACTGATGGCGTGTGCCCAGTCACTGCTAAGTCACACCCCCAGCCCCTTTTGCAGTGGTCCATCTCCTGCACTGTACTAACGCTCACGCTCGTGGGACCCCTGGATGGGTGTGGGTGTTCTGGGTACCCTCTCAGGGTGCAATGACTTGTGGTGGCTGATGATCCACCCGTGAGCAGGGAGGCATGGACAGCCTGAGCCTTGTCAGGTGCTTGTAGTGATTCAAGAACAGCAAACAGCACAACCTGGGGTTCGAGTGGCTGTTAAAGCAAAGCAGCTGCAACACGTTGAGTCTGCTCCAGGCCCAGGGAATATGACAAAAAGGGAACGTTTGCCAGAAAAGAATGCAGAGCTAAGTGGGGAAAATACATTTTAATGAAATGCAAATATGTTTCCCAGCATCTAGGAGAGAATTAAAAGCATAAATAAATAAATGAAAACTAGGAGCAAGCATTTGGCATCAGACTTGAAACTCTGCTTAAAGAGACAGCCGCAGCTCACACTGCCCAGGCAGCTCCCTGCCTGTCCTCCTTCCACTGCGCTTCACAGGGTGTTGGAGAAAAGGAGCAAGCGCCGCTACTGACTGCAGTTTGTTGTGTCTGTTGCCAGCACCCCAGTTCTGAGGGGTCTTTCTACCGCAGCTGAGCCTAGGTGATGCTAATGTTTGACTTTAAAAACTCACTCAAGTGAACCTTGCAGACTCAAGCAGGCATAGGAGAAGCCGACGTACCTTCACCCAGACACAGACCCTCCCGACACCGATTGCTGTGGGTTTGACGTGAGCCCTGCTCGGTGTTTTTGTGGTATGTCCTTAGCAGGGCTTTATGCAGTTCCCCACCTCCATGCCATTCCCAGAAGAGCTGGGCAGGCACTGCAGATGAATCCATTTGTCCCCGTCTCTTTTTTTTAATGCACATTTAGCCTCTTTCTCTCCCTGGACAGAAGACCGGCTCACAAAGTGCTCGTGCCTCTGGGCTAAGCCATAACTCGTGCAGCGTGCCCCGTGCAGCGAGGGACGCTGGATGCTCCGGTCCCCACCAATTGCTCCCTGCTCTCCCTGCCAACACTCTGGCTTCCCCGGGTGGGAGGCAGGGCAGGGGCTGGTGGGGGGAGGAATCCTCCCCTGCAGCCTGGCGGGGGCACACTGCAAGCCAGAAGTGCTTATTTTTCTCTGTAGCTCCTGTGAAAATGTTTTGCCTCTTCCACCCTGATTCAGCACTCCTGCAAACCCCATGCGGTGCCTATCTGGAACTTTAGGCCCAAATAACTTTGCAAGCGTTATTTTCCTGAGCAACATTATTCTCATTTAAGACTACCCTGTGAGCATAAAAATCTCTCATAATGATTTCCCCATCAGCTGTTTCTTTTCAAGACCTTTCTCTCCTTCCTAGAAATGCATGACACACTATGGAAATTATGTAAAGCTCCTGCTCTCTGTGGCTATGAATAGTGGTTTCTATTCTGTGTTGGTTTATATTTGGGTTTTATAATCACACTCATATTTTAAGTTTAACCAAGGCACAATTTCTCTAACAAGGGCAACAAACAAAGGAAAGGAGTTTAAGCTGAGCAAACGAGTGCAGTAGTGTATCCTTCACTTTCTTAATGCTTTCCTGCTTCAAATTATTCCCTGCACGTTCCATTTAGACAACATATACAAATGATTTGTAGGAGTTATTCACCCTCAAAACATAATAACACAGCAGGGCTGTGCCGCTCGTAGATCCGTTCCCGCTCGTTTCAGCGCAGCTACGTGCTTTTGTGTGGAACTCCTGCCCATTTGTTCTTTATTAAAAAGAAAATTAGCATGAAACCCAGCTCTCCGCTGAATAGTCTCCAAAGCTGCCTAGCAAATAGTTTTGTTAAACCAATACAAATCTCTGCTGTAATTCTGCTTTCCTAAATGGAAGAGGCGCACGGCGTAAATTTAAATGTTGACCGTGACCAGGGAAAAAACCCAAGGTAACGGTGCTTGGTGCTGTGCGTCATTAGTGCAAAGCAAGGCACGGCTCCTGGGGCTAATGGGAGTGGGAAGGAAGTGAGGGCTGGGGCGAGGAAATAGCATCTTCCACAGCATGCTCTTGCTAGTTGGGTTGCTAGTTGTGTTGCTAGTTGGGTTGCTGGGGTTTTGTGTATGGGCCGTGAGCATTTTGGGACACTTCAGAAGGTCTTTGCTAGGTCTGCCATAAAAACGACCATGATCCAGTAAATCAACCTGCATGCCGGTTAAGTGCATCTGTAGGTATCTACGAGTCTGGGCTAAAGGCACATTGCGCTGCGTGTCACCAGGACAGGCAGACTTCAGGCAGTCTGTCTGCAAAGGCAAAAGCTGGCCAGGGAGAACGGGGCATCGGTCCTTAGAGGTAAAGCTACCCAGCTGCGCCAAGGATGCCAGATTGCCTGGGGTATTCGATATGGAAAGCGGCTTGTGATGCTCCAGGCAGCCGGTGGCTGCATCGCCTTGCATGCCTGTGGGAGAATCTCAGGTTTGCCCTAGCCACTGAGGGAATAGAAATGCTTTTTATTTTTTGGATCTTAAATAAATGCCTCTTACCCAAAGCTTGTGGGACAGCGAGTAAGACACTTCAAACAGTTTGGACATTTTTGCTGGGAATTTCAGTTCTATAAGGAAATGGTTTGTGAAAGAACAACAATTTAATGAAAAACTGCTTTCATCAATTTTTTTTTCCTTTCTATTTTTGCCATAAGGAAATTCAAACTTCGTGTTTTCTTGGCCAAAGTTTAAAGCCAAATGTGATTTAGTTCTGATTTTTGTGGATGGTTTTGATCAGAAAGTGACAAACTACCTTCTTCATTAAAAGTGAAATTTTCAACTGTGCCTTGGGAGGATTTACTCATCTCAATGATACTTTTACAAGAATACATCTCACAGGACCTAATTCTGCACTTTAATGCTGACAAGACAAAGAACTTTGGAGCATTTAACCTGCCTCTCCTGCTTTATGCTCGGGTTTTCTGCTGTAGCATGGCCAGGTAAATCACTTTGTAAGTCAGTGCCCAGACGGGTTTTTTGTCTCCTTCTTGCCTTGACACAAAGTTGACAGCAGATCTTTGAAAACCCATTTTGGAAGGTCTGATGAAGGAATTCCTCATTTCTCTTCCCTGGTTTAAGGGCAGCCTTTGCCCTGAGATGAGATCCTGGAGGTCAAGTGTTGTCCTGAACTCGTCTGCCTCTGCCACCTGCAGGACTCAGGGTGTTGCCCTTGCCTCTGACAAGTGCTGAGATCTGAAAGTGTCACCAAATGTAGAGACTGCACCAGCCAGACTTGGAGCAGGAACATGGGAACTCACCAAGGGAGGGCAAGGGTCAAGGTGATTAACTGAGGAGGATTAATTAAGAGGAGCTCCTCCTCCTCATGCATGGTTCATGCCCAGCTCAGCTTCTGCTTCTTTGCTGGAGACTTGTCCTAGTGGCAGGTTTTTGATGCAGAAAAGAGCAGATGAGCTGAGATGGTGCAGTGGTGAGGATGGGGAACGGGTGGGCAGGCAGGGACGTGCCATCTCCTCTCCCTGCTGCCAGCACGCAAGGGGCTGGGGGTCCCCGCTGGCCTGTGGGGGTGCCTGGGCCCTGACATCCAGTGGCATGTGGGTCCTGTATGTGAAGAGAGAATGGGGCAGAGGGTGCCTGGCTCTCGGGAGCCACAGAGCACATTTTATCAGGAGGTATGTCATAACTCAGCAGAGAAAATGAACCAGCAGTTGCTTTAATGGTTGTGTTAATTACATGAGTGTCACCACTCCCTAGCAAAGGCACCTAATCAGGGGAGAATGCTGAATACATGTTTTTAGATGCCTCATTATGGAATTTGCAGAGAGCTGGGTGCACTTTAATGAACAGGTTTATTAGATGACAGGTTTATTAGATGGGGAGAGCCAGAATTCCTGCAAGTCGCAGGTCTGCCCAGGACTGTTGGCTGGTGACAGGGGCAGCAGGAGTCTGGGCAGCCCCAAGCTGTGTCAAGGCAACTTTGCTATTCCAGACCTTCCTCTGTGGTGCAGCTCAGCTACTGCAGATGTGGCAGGAGCATGGAGAGAGACAGATGGATACGGCGACAGCAGGTGGCAGGTTGTTTTATTTCCCTTTTGGGCTGAAGCTCTTCTAGTTTTTTCTCCCTGTCTGCATACACAGGGCACGTCAGAGGCAAAATCCCCACTGCACAGTTTCAATCTGGGTGCTGCCTCTGACGTGCCAGACAAGAAGGTCCAGTTTGGGGCCATGGAAATGTTGGGCACTGAGGATGCGGTGGGCAAATCAAGTCATGTTGTTTGTGGGAAGGCACTGTCTCAGGAAATACAGGGACGTGAATATTTATTGCTTTCTTTACTCTGCTGGCTCTGAGCACCGAAGCCTTGGCTGGAATTCTTGAACCCTCATCAGGAAAAAGTCTTTGCTTGAGTTTCAGCCACTTCCCACTTGTCCAGTATGTCCCACAAAGCCTTTGAGGGCAGCGCGTCCATCACTGGAGAGATGCAGACCTTTCTAATGCACATGAAGATCCCGCTTGCTCTCGTATTTGCTGCAGGTCTTGGGGTACCCCCAACCCCCTGCATAGGTGTGACCTGTGATTCTCCTTCAGCCCTGACTGTTAACAGACGCTCAGGCTGGGCCAAAATTCGGTAGCCTGCCTATTTCTCAGTAATTACTGATTCCAAACCCTAGGGGCAGAAAATCTCCCCTATATTCTTTCATAACAGGCAGGGGAGGTCCCAGCAATGGCTGCCGTCAGGGAGTGAGGAATGGGATCACCGAACACATTTCTGCTCATTATTTCTGTGCATTTTGTACTGTAGCAGTTGGATCTTCATTCAGGTGCATGCAAGTTTTAGGGTGAAGCTGCTTTCATTGTTCAAACAGATTTTCCAGTAACCCTGGCTCTTTTGTTGAGATTTACAGGAAAATGACTGAGAAGTATAATGGCAAAATAAAGATGCCTTTAAGCAGACAATAGAAATGTGTTTCCTGCTCTTGAAAGGCCATGCATGGCAAGTGGGAAGCGGATCCCAAATGGCTCTGAGTTAGGTTGACTAGCTGGGTAGGGAGGGTAAATCACAGCTGGAGGGGTATCTTTAGGATGAGCTCAAAATCCTCCCCCGAAAATCACATTTACCAGGTTTATTCTCAGGCTAGAACCCCCCCCCTACCCCCGCCACCCCCCCACTCCCCCGGGTGTTAGGCTGTTTGCTGAAGGTCTGTGGCTAGTGGCCAGGAGAAACAGGCAGTTTGTAGAGGACTTCTTGGGAATTCAAATATGACCTGGAAAATGTCCACAGAAAGTCACAGGTAAGACTGGCTGAGCAGAGGGAGAGAAAGCTGCTCCCCACCATGGGCACTGTTCCCTAAGTCACCTGGACACTTCTTTGAAGTGGTTTGATGTCTCCTGAGGAAAGGTGGCTGGGCCAGGCACAGCCTGAGGTGTGGGTGATGCAGGATGCCTGAAGGCTGAGGGTCAGAGAGCGGCTCAGGCTTGGGGCTGACACCCGAGGACCACCAGCTTTGGAGCCTCAAACCTCAGCCTGGATGGACCCTTCTGGTCCAGGCCAGTGGTGAGAACAACCTTTCCTTGGCACTTGACAGGGAAGAGGGTCATGCTGGGGATTCCCTCGCTCACATGAGGGCAGAGAAGAGGGGAGCACCAGGGTGACCCAGAGTGACAGTGAAGTGACAGCCACAGCCCTCCTGGTCCCAGTACTGTGGGGTCACTTTCTCCTGGGAGTTTTATCGTTTTATGAGTTTTACCATCAGTAAGAGCACAGGCTGAACTGATGCACTGATCCTTGCAGGTCAGCAGGCGCAGCCTGGCCACAGCAGAGGACGCAAATCCTGCTTCCCTATTGAAGCAAGGGACACCAACACAACAAGGCATCGAATCATAGAATCAGGTAGTGGGAAGGTACCTTTGAAGGTCGCCTGGTCCAACCCTGCCCTGCAGTGAGCAGGGACATCTCCAACCAGACCAGGCTACGCAGAGCCCAGTCCAGCCTGACCTTGAATGTTTCCAGGGATGGAGCATCCACCACCTCTCTGGGCAACCTGTGCCGTGTGTCTCACCATCCTCATTGTAAAAAATGTCCTTATACCTGGTTTAAATCTACCCTCTATTAGACATGAACTATTCTCCTTGCATTCTCCAGGAAGACTGACTAGTAAGGACACTGAATGGTTCCCTGCTCCAGGCACTATGTTTTTACAAACCACCCATCTGGAGTCCCAGGACAGTGGAGTAGAGCAGCTTTCTCCTGCAGCAAGTGATGGGCTTGGCTGTTCCCTGGAGGAACCAGTTTTTGCAGCCACTGCCACACTCCTTGCCAAGCAGCCCAGCCACGTGGCCTCCTGGTGTGTTTTCAATCTGCTTGCTGAGCTGCCCGTGGGATTTGTTTCTGCTCAGGATCCTTTGGCAGCCCCGTTATTTTGTGCTCGTGCTCTGCGTGTGTCACTCTTTGTAAACTGGAACTGCTCAGTGTTGAGATAAAGGCTGATAAATACTGCAATCACATGTGGCTGTCTGAGGAAAGAGATTTGGAACAACTTTTTTTCCCCTTTTTTCCCTTTTTTATTTTTCTTTAAGTGTCATGTCTTATACTGTTTTAGCTCTCCTTTTTGCAGCCTTATTCCCTCTCTGGAAACACCTGCTGAAGCAAAAAGGAGGAGGAATGAGGATGATTTACAAGTCATATATGGCTCTGAGGACAGAGAACATGACAAAGTGAATGTCTCTCTATAATAAACTGTGTCCCGGAGTTAGGAAATCCTCATCCTAAAGGACTTCCCTGAGGTTTGGAGACCTGGGTCTCACAGACACCTCCTGTTAGCAGCTATTTTCCTGGGCAAGGCTTGCCAGCCCTGTTAGCAGTGGTGAATGTGCTGTCACACTCTGGACTCTTCCACATGGGTGGCCTCTCAGTTGCTCATCTCTTGAGCATCTTGGTCTCAGCTCCACCTGCAGCCAAGGATTCACTCTGGGCAGAGCCCAGCTGTGACACAAACATCTGCAAACTCTTCTCTACCTTGCTGAGAGGCTACAGCAGAAACCTCCTGCCCAGTCTCCCACAGTGCTGCCTGTTTTGCTTCTGCTCATCTGTACCATGAAGCTCCCCACTGGAGTCATCACCCAGAACAGCAACGGAGTCACTCAGAGTGGGAAACAAAGGAGAACAAAACATGGCAGAGGCCTCTTGTCTGCCCTTTCAGATGCCTTTTCATCTCTACTCCCTGTGTTGGACCGGAAGAGATCAGGTCATACCCTCTATTGATCCCATCTGCTTTCTCTTACATGATACTACTTGTGCCCTGCTCCATTTGTACCTCCTCTTGCCTGCCATATTTCTCTCAAGACACAGTGGTAAAACTTGCAGACCATGAAAAACAATCATTTGAAAATACCTTATTAGACACGTTGATTCCAATCTGAGATGCACATGCAGACCATGCGTGATGTACCCCAGCGGTGACATCGGGAAGAGATGCTCGGTGGGGGAGCACTTTGCAGTCAACAAGCTTGGTCTAAGGAGAATCCTTCTGGGGATCTTCTCACAGGTTTAACAGATCTTTTAAAGGTAGCTCTGGTTTTTACACCTTTCCATAATTCAGTAATGCTTCTCCACTGGAAAGATGAAGATTTCTGGGAGCTGGCAGATTTTATTCCTTTGGCTGCAGAGAGAAACTGAGGTACTTATCAAACTCAGCATCTTTCTGCATCTGTAGGAACTTTGCTACCCATCCTTCAAATTCAGCTTTTGCCCTTCTCTGGAGTTAAGTCTCCTTAGCACTTGCACAGTGATGGGTGTCAATTCACATCTAAGCACAATGGTTGTCCCCATGGTTTAGTTGCCTCTTTAGGATCTGTTTTCCTTCTTATTAATTGTCTGCACGTTTTATTGGCTCATTTACCCCCAGCTCAGTAAGAAAGGAAAGCCTTTGAACAGGGTGCTGACTAAATACTTCTGGATCTTGTTCCTTTGCCTGCTTTGTTTTGATCCCATTGCACGAAAGGATCAAAAGGGAACAAGTTTAATCATGGAAGGTGACAGCAACAATGCTGAAAGTGCTGGGAATGTTACCTCAGAGCCATAACTTCACTCGGGAAGCTGTAAACATCCCTTTCAACTCCTAAAATAATGAAGGTGCCTGCCACCTCCTTGTCCTCTTTGATCTTTGCCATCAGTTTCAACTCTGTGTGTGACAGCGCTGGGGGGGATGTGACTTGTCAGAAGGGTGAAATAGGGAGTGGTGTGGAGGAAGGCAAAGAGCCGCTGTCCTGTTCTGGGCTGCTCCTCTCCTGACCGTGCTGTAGAGGAACCATCCCCACAGAGCAGGGACTTACCTAATGAACAAGCCTCAGACCATCAGTCCTAAAGATCCAGGCTCACTGCAGGCGATAACACATCCCAGGCAAAGAAGAAGGGTAATAAAGACTATTGCCATGTCCCTAGTCCCTGTATTGTCAGGGTTACCTCTGAGGTAAAAAGGACAGTGGAAAACGCTCATTCCTCTCATGCTGGAGAAAGACAAAAAATGAAAACATGACCCACAGCACCTGCCAAGCTGCTCAGCTGGGCAGCCTGGGGCTGACACCGAGCTGAGTCATTCCCACCTGGAGGTGGGAGCAGGGGCAGCCTGGGCTGGGGGTAACACTGGTGGAGAGAGCAGGATACCTCTGTCCCAGGACACATGGCGAGGGACACATTAGCCCGTATGGAAGTTGCTTCCTGAAGGTCCATGTTGCTTCCTGAAGCAAAGCAGGCAGTGAACTAATTTTCACAAACCCATAAACTTCTGCTGGGTAGAACCAGGGCAGATTTGGCAGCAGTGGAAAGTGCTGGCTGTGGTGATGATGGTTATTAACAACCGGCTGTTCACTTACAGGTGAAAACTTCTGTCTGCAGTACCCTGACAATAAAACACGGTGCTCATCTAAAGGAAAACTGCTCCTGGGGGTGTTCAAGCTGGAGCACCCAGGAAGGCGCTGGCTCTGCTTATCCTTCCTTGCAAATCTCAGCAGCAGTCTGGCAGGAGGGAGCTGGGACTTTGGCACTGCAGACTCATCTTGAGACAGACCACTTTTTTTTGTTAAAAGGGAACAACTCTCATCTCCACCAAGCAGGATTCAGCCCTATGTGCCTCCAGGTGAGACATTTGTGAGCTCATTAGCAAAGCCCTGAGGTCTAGATAATAAGTGCTGCTTGCTGTTCCAGCATGGGAAATCAGGTTGCCTTTCTAGGCAGATACCTTTATTAAATCGAGCTGTGACCTTCGGGACACTGAGACAGACACAGGCTGCCACTCTCTGCACACAGCAGAGGTGGGTGTCTGCTAATTGCTTCCCCCGCGGGTCCTCACACCAAGGGTTTTCATTTTTCCCTCCACTTAAGGGTAGTTAGAGAGGAGCTGAGCTGCAAACTCCTGGGCTGCTGCTTTGCACCCTGCCCCGAGCGCCAAGCAGGGAATTGTCTTTGCTCTCTGTCTCTGATATTCCTGGCAAATCTAAGAGCTGGGCTATGCCTGCAACGGTGTCGGTCGTTGGAGTAATGCTCAGTCAGGAGGTCAGGGCATGCTCCATCTCACACGAGTCCTCACCCTGGAGCAAACCCTCCCTGGGATCCAGGGCATGGTGACTCTTTGTGGCTGAAGAGCTCAGGTGGTACTCGAGCGTTGCACACAGTCAGATGGATGGCAGGTGGGTTTTTAAGGACTAGCAGGTAGGGAACAGAGCAGAGTACTTGGATGCTCCTGGAGCAGCTGCTCCAGTGAGCAGGACAGGAGGCAGGAGGGTTTCTGCAAGGGGTGTCTCTGCAGGGCAGCCCCAAGGAGCAAACCCTGACACAGCTCATGACAGCTGTGAAAAAGTCCTGCGTTACCAAACACCTGCGATTAACAGAAACCTTTCACCCCTCTGTATCCATCCAATGTCTGTTTTAATCTTCTGGCTGGTTTGATGGAAAACAGTAACCCTTTAAACCCTGGCTGTCTGCCAGCTCCGACGTTCAGAGTCGCTCCTGGTGCATCATTGTGGCGGCTGGGTTGAGAGATGGTGTCACTTCCCATCACCTCAGCCATTCACTAATAAATGACATTAGGCATGTCAGGCAGGCATGGTTGTCTTTCTCTAGTCATCCTCCAATTTAGTAATAAAAACCCTTCAGCCTTCAGCTGCAAAGGACCTGGCGTTCTTCTCTACCTTGTTGCTAGCCTGACTTTATCACAGCTCATCGTGACTCAGTTTCCCCATTGCAGATTAAATCCAAGACCTTTACTAGCAAAACATGTCTACTACAGAAAAGTGCTACGCATGGCCAGAGGGTTGTCATTCTGCTTGGAGATTAAGAGAACTGGTCAAAAATTAATAACTGCTGGGGAAAACCAGTCCAGGTTGTTTCTCTTTCACAATGTTCAGATTTTTCAAATTTCCTGTGGGAGGATATTCTTTAAGTTCTTTACATTTTCAAGTACCAAAAAATGCTTGTTTCTTTCCCAGCTTTTGCAATTTTTCTTTCCACTGTTCTATTTTCCTGCAAAACTTTGCCAGCACTGGAAGACTGACAGATTTGTGCAGTATCAAAGCTCTCTTGTCACTTTGCCACCACACAACAGTAAGGATTTGGAAAAGGGAAAAGAGGGGAAAAAATAGGGAAACAATTTCTGCTAGCAGAGTAAATGGGTGAGGAAAAGATATAAAAAAAAATAACTTCAAAGAAATGTAAAATTAAAAATAAATCTAACAATCATGATTATTTTTAAGAAGTTTTGCACTGAAAAATATATCTAGCCAGCCTCAAGAATCAGGTTCTCCAGCAGATCACACCCCTTCGCAGCTCACAAAAGGCCCTTTGCAGCTGGGTTCATTTGTATTTTTAATAGAAGTAAAAATGTTTACTTGAGAAAGCTTCTTGTCTTGAAGTCTTGGTTTGCAAATTATGTCTGCATGTGACTGTCTGCAGGTGCAGATAGCATCCTCTAGAACAGCCCTGGCAAGAAATAACTGCAACTACACTGAACAGCTTTTGGTTTTGTTTTCTTTTATTTTCTTATTTTGGTTGTGTCCCCGTCCCCCGTCCCCCCCAGTTATGTCTTTCTGGGACTTTTACTTTTGGGGTTTAAATCTTTTATTTAGGGCAAGAGAGTGCATTCAGGAAATCGTGCATTGCTGCCTGCAAAGCGCTTCAGGACATGCAGTGGGAGCAGGACCGTGCTGTTTTAAGCCTTCAGGGTGACAGCTCTGGAGATGAAGCCCCTCTGTTTGTCCCCACTGCACTGGAGTCTGTCCTGGCCACGGGGCTCAGCCCTGGGCTGGTGCTTCTGCCTTGGGCAGGTGATGCCGACCCTTCCTGCAGGGATCTCTGCATGTGTTTCAGGCTGTGGCGATTTGCAGGTGGCTCATCTGAACCAGAGAAACCTGAACTGTATGTGAGAAGAAGTCACTTCCAGCATGAGGTTTTTGCCTGCAGAGCTTGTAGGAGTCACCAGTTCCCTTTGGCCATGGTTCACTGAGGCAGGAGGAGCCCACACCACAGAGACCCCCTGCAGCACCTTGCTGGGCTAACCAGGCTCCCGAGAGCAAGCCGAGGATGGTGGGACTGAGCGTGTTGCAGACATGGGGAGAGGGTCACACCCCAGCGTTGCTCCAGAGCTTGTGGCACCTCCTGAATGAGATACAGCCATGGGGCCCCGTGTCCCACAGGAACCCCACGTGCACCAGCCAGCACACCCCGTAGTGCACAAGGTGGTTAGTGTGCAGCATCACACACGAGGCAAAGCTCATCGTAGCGTTAGTGACACTTTCCTAACACTGATCTTTTCATGCCTATCTTAACCCTCCTGTGCTCAACACCGCTTTTCTTCAGTCCTCATGAAACCCACCATAATAATTTGAAGAGCATCTCATTCAGCCCCTGAACGACCTTGAGGCAGGAATTTTCTGGATACATTCCCTACAAAGCTGATGGTTTTAAATCCACTTAAATCCATACCTTTAAAGGTCTTGTGGTGGAAATGTTGAACCCTAAACCAGATAAAAATAGACCTCTGTAGGTTACTAAATGCATTGCAGATACCATCCTCAGCAGGTTTTCCTCTTTTTTTCTCCAGAAAAATGCAAAGTGATGAACAGCCTTCCTGGTAGGACATGAATAAACCAAGTTGCCATCAGACTGTTGGTGGGGGGTAAATGATGGAGTGAAGCATGTCCCAGGCTTTCATTCAGTGCCACAAGCTGTCTCCTGGCAGGGACCAGGAAGATGCCCATGTGTCTATGGGACGTCACGTCTCCTTGGCAGGGTGGCACTCGTGCTCGCTCTTAGAGCATCACTCCAGGCCTCTCCACTGCATCCTTGAGGGCTGTGCTGCTGGGACTGAGGCTTTCCCTGTGCTTTCATACACACCTCCTGCACTTCAAAGACACATCTGCAGTTCTGCACCTCCCGAACTGCTGTCCTCCTCCACCTGGATGGCTGCTGGCTGCATTCTGCCTGGTCTGGCGCTCTGGTGACCTGACAGTTGTTTCTAGCTCAGCAGGGAGAAGGTCTCCATCCAGCTCCTTGACTGCACAATGTACAGGTAACCAATAACCGCTCCCAGGGAGCTATGTTTCTGGTGAGCCAGTGCTCAGAGCACCTACGAAACCCTGCGGCTATCATTGCTTAACCTTCTCATTGCTACTGCTTCTTGCGGGGGGAGATCTGTTTCTGGCCCCTGCAGCGGTGTATCACCCCTTCCAGGCTGTGCATGCTCGCTGGCTGGCTTGCATTGCCAGAGCTTTATGAAACATGGTCTTTCTAGGAGCTGCTGCCTTTAACAGCGACTGCACCAGCTGCTTCTCCATTCTCCTCCTGATTTACCGGGAGTTTTGTCTGGCAGCGTCTGTTGCTCTGCAGACACCCGCTGCTGTAGTTAAGACTAAGTCTCCACTTATCTAAATATCTCCATTATCTAAAGCTCCATGAATGCCCCTCACAATGTGCTTACAGACACTAGGAACAGTCCCGTTTCTGGGTTTTGGCAGTACCCCTGCTTCCATTAAGTAACGAGCATACGGGTGGCATCATGTGGCAGGTGAGCATTTTAGAAATGGCACAGCAGTTGTGTGTGTCTCGTGACTCATTTCAAGTCTTTACAATCTCATTTCCACATGGAAACGAGAAAACCTGCCTTATGACACCCTTCCCAGGAGTGATCTCCATCATGCTAACACTTTTTAGTTGCTCTTCTTCCAGCATATGCCAGCATACAGAAATGTTCTTGTTACAGCAGCTTTCCCTTCAAATCTATGGCCCTTCTTTGCTCACAAACTCTTGTTTCTCTTTTATTGATGCCCAGCAGGGTTTTTTAGTACCAGCTCTGTGCTGAGGCTCTGGCCCTGCTTAGCAGAGGAGGGAGGTGTGCGCTGGCTGTTGAGGGAGAGCCGTGGGGTACCGCAGTGGGGAGGCAGGCAGCAGCTCCAGGGTGGCTGGGGACCCGCGGGGGGAGGGATGGAGCTGCAGAGTCCAAAAGCAGCACACACAGGACAGGAGGGATGCTGTTTGACTGCATGTCTCTCTCTCTTCCTGTTTCTCAGGAGATTTCCTCTGGCTTGTGAAGTGGAGAGCTGGGACACCCGTCCAGCACGGCTCTGTCTGGACAGCCCTCGAGAGAGGGACTGCGGTCCTTGATTCATGATCACAGCTGATGGACACATCTCCTGGTACATACCACTGCTTTCTGGCAACTCTCCCTTCATTAGATTTCCTCTAGCAACATTTAATTAACCTTCCTAACCCCCCTGTATCATATAACTTCATCTCGATTCATGCAGTATATCATAGATGTTCTCTAAGTGCCCGGTGGCAGCAAAAGGGTGATCCATGGCAGAGGGGAACCCCTGCAGCACTGGAGCAGTGGGTCACCTCCTCTCGGCTTCCCCTGGCTCTTGCAGGGGTCTGCTTGCCTGGGGACAGCACACACCCCAGGGATGGGCTCCCAGAGGAACAGGGCAGGGGTCTTCCTGCTGGCTGGGGAAAGCAAGACAAGGTCCTTGCGAAACACCAAGGCCCCACCGAGTGCAGGCAAATGCTGCAGGTGGGTGTTTATGCTCCAAAATACCTACACGCTGGTACCCCCAGCGCCTTTACAAGGACAGGAGAGCTCTGAGGGTTCATCCATCACTGCTGTGCGCTGCAGGAGTGACCAGATGCATGGCTTATCCTGCTCTCTGCTCTCTTGGTGTCATCCTAAACAGCTTTTCTCCTTCTCTCCCTCTGAGCAAGGGCCACCTCATCCATGGCTGGGGGGACCTGAAGAGCAGTCAGTGCTGTGACCTCGGGTCTTCAGAAGACAGCACGTCCTCTGCCCCGGTCTCTAAGCCTGCTGATGGGCATTTGCTGTGTAGATCACATCAATTTGTGTAGCTGCTGCTGTTCACCCCTTCCTGCCTGCTATGTGGGTGCAACAGGTCCTAACAGGCTGTGAGACCCTTTTCCCTGCCTCCCCCAGCTCCTCTGGTGTTCAGGGCTGGATGATTAACCTTTTATGCTTACCTCAATTCTGCCGCCATCCCCCCGCCCCCCCCCCTCAAAATAATAATGCAATGCTTCAGCTCTGAGCCTGCTGTCACACCTCAGGTTGCTTCTTCTGCAGAGCCCTATGTGATGTAGTGCATCCCCCTGTCCATCCCCCGCCCCACCACCTTGTGAACAGGCTACAGGAAAAACTGGGAGCTGCAAGTTCGAGACAACCACCTGGCTGCCGCAGAGCGTGCTCCTGTTGCAATGGGTTCTCTCATATTTTATTTTAAATTAAAACAATGCTTAACCTTGATAAATTGTGATTTAGGCTTATGAGAAAATAGACTCAGGAATAAATAGCTTGCTCCAGCGTGAAATTGAATAAATCTGAGTTGAATCACAGAGTGTTACTTACAGAATAACAGCAAATGATGTGTGTGGTTTATTGTTAAACAAGAGCAGAGCTCTGGAAATGAGGTTAAAAGGAAAGCTGTCAAGGCTGCGTTTCGCAGCTGGTTCCCAGGCAAAAAAGAAAACTCTGTTAAAGAGGAATTAGGAGGGGAGCATTTATCAGTTATTGGCTGGAAATAAGCCTTAGCAAGGCAAAACTAGCAATATCAGAAAGAGGATGGAGCCAAGGGACAGGATCAAGTTAAAAACCATACACAAGTCTGTGGGGTCAGAGAAATTCCAGCTCCTGGAATATTTGCAAGGCTTACAATTTACGAGACCTCTCTCCATACATCCCGGCACCGGTCCCCATGAGCCACCAACAAGGGACAGCAAGAACTTGTGGGAGCTGAGTAGGTCTGTGGGTACGGCCATCCAGCTGGGAAGTGACAAGGAGGCTGCTGGCATCGTGTGCCTTTGGATACAGCCCCTGGAATGTGGCCAGGCTGCTGAACCCTGCCCTCATGCTGCCCTCTGCCATGGGCGCTTATGAAAAAGAGTCTCTCTGCTCTCTCCAGCAGCCTGTGTGCCGGCTCTTAGCAGCATCTGGTCAATAAATCAGCTCTGAAGTTTCTAGGCCATGTGGCATTTGGGATGTGAGTAGACTTAAAAGATCTTCTAGGAGTTTTCCAATTGGACTTTATAGGTTTTCTTCCACCTGAGGAGCAGCTTAATGCCAGCCCTGCCTCTCGGGGCTGAAAGGGAGGCCACACAGATGTTCAGCTGGTGGGTGCTTACAGCAAAGTTTGGGTCACAGTGTAACTACTGCCAGATAACAGCTGGCACACGGGGGACAGGAGCTCCCGGCAGGCAGTGCCAGCAAGGTGCTGCAGCCCTGTCAACAGGAGACCAGACCAGGGAGCCGTGGGTACCTCCTCACGGGAAAATCCATGGATACAGTCACAACTGCCACTGTGGGAGCCTGGTGCATCCTTGCACAGGAGCGCAGGCAAGGAGAGGTCTGCTTTGGAGACAACATGTCTAGGGAAGCCACCCCTCACCAGGTGGGTGACAGGACAGGGGTATCGAGGACAGCACCAGCGGCTGCTGTGGCAGCACAGTCCATTTCATTCTCACTGCAGTTCTTTGCACATGAATTTTAAACTTGGAACAGGGAAAAAGTGGGTACTCTAGGTCCTCTGTCTCTGTCTCAGTACTGGAATCCTGTAACTCAGCTTTATTTCCTGGAAAAATAATTAAGGAGAGTAGTACCTGGAAAATATGTGGAGGTGAGTAATAGTCAGCCTTGGCTGTCAAAAACTTATCATATCAAACCCATCTAATTTCCTTCTGTAAGAGGGTAACTGATCTTCTGGACAATGCAAAGGCAATAGATTTTATCTGTTCTGATGCACTGGCATTTTTAACTCTCACAGTCATTAAATCCCCATAAACAAGCTAAAGAAATATGTATGAAATTAATCTACCATATGAGGATACAACTGGGCAGCCAACCAGGATTAAAGAGCAGCTACCAATAACTCTTTTTCAGCCTGGAACAGCTTATCCTTAAGGCCTTCCCCGGACCTTGGGCTATTCAACTTCCCTGCCCATGAGTTGTACTATCAAACAGAAGATGCTCGTGTTCCTTGCATTTGCAAAAGGCTTCAGATGGCAAAGGGCTGAAAAAGACTTTAAATGACTGAGGAAACAGCCCTAAAAAGCTCTAGTCCAGAGTTCAGTAAGGATGATGTAAAACTCTCCTTTTAGGTGGGATCCAGCTAGGGATGGAAGAGGAGATCACACACGTGTGTGTGACATCGCAGTGTCCCACCACCACAGAAGGGGCATGCTGTCCTGGCTGTGTGCAGGCAGGGCTCAGGTCACCAGGACTGTCTACCAGGAGAAGATCCGGCTGGGACACCATGCCCAGTTTGGAGCACTGCACAGCATGGCAGCTGGAGTAACCCAGAAGATTCCAGAGGTAAATGCTGAGGACAATCACTAACCTAAACCCCTGGAGTGATTGGATGAATTGGGGCTGTTCAGCTTTGGGAAAGAGATGGCAATTCCACACCTAGACTTGTAAAGGCTGCTGTAAAGGTGGGCCTTGTGCCGTGTCCTTGGTGGCCAAGATGCATTCACCTAATGGTATCGTCACAATAACACCTGATACATTGCATGGAGAAGATCTGAATCCATTACCAAAATCTTCATGAAGAAGCTAGACAAGAACTAGAGCTGATTTTATCTTGGGAAAGGTGTGGTACGGGTGGCTAGGGTCTATGGGTTCCTTTGCAACCTTGTAGGTCTGTTCCCTCATATGAAATGCCAAGCATCTGTCCCAGTGTGGGGTGAAAAGTGCTGTAGAGCAACACAGGACACAACCTAGGCCATTGCTCATCTACTGAGTCAATGAGTTTAATTTTTTGTGGGTCTCCAGGGTTTTGTCAAGTCCCTCCGCCGTATTCACTGAAAACCAGGTGAACAAACGTACGCTTGCAAATCAGGGCAAGCTCAGCTCATGCTCCGTGTTAAGCTATTAAGACATCAAGTGACCTTACACCTCAGCATCTGCTACTGCTGGCAGCATCCCTCCTTGTTGGCTACTGGGAGGAAAACATAGGAACAGTCTTTGGCAGTGGTGCCTTTTGCCAGGCACTCTGCAAACGCCAAGTGCCCTGCAGCCCCATTCACTGCCATGGTGTCCCCTGCACAGAGTGGAAAGGGACAAATCCTGGAGTTGTCCAGGAGGTACTGCTAGGACAGGACAGCCCAACAGTGAGCTATCTGACCCAACCATTCCAGGTTCCCCGGGAGCTGCAGAGAGGAGAGGTTACCCCTGCCACCTGATGGGCTGAGCCCCCACAACCCACCAGGGAATCTTACCAAGCACTCACTCCTTCCCAGCTGCAGCTCTTAAAGGAGGGAATGATAAGGCTCGTAGTATTTTCTACTCTTTCAGTGACAATCCAGGCTGGACACCTGCTATGCAGAGTCATCTCTGAACTACTGGTAGTTTGCTGTGTTGGGCACTGACCCATAAAATTGATGGCATTTACTTGCCGTGCAGTCAGAGCTTGGCCACACGCTGCTTCGGATGTGGCTGAAAGCACGGCTTTCCTGTCCGTCCCCACTTGTGCCTCATGTGCCATTCACGCTGCAAATGCTCACAGAGGTGTTGCCAATGGGTTTATTTAAAATTTGTGTGCTATCCTGTCCTGCTTAATCCACCTGCAAAGGATGAGTGTGTTTTCTTCATGCCAGCTTTACCTTTTCAAGTGGCATCCCAGGTAATACTGCCCTTTTACTCCTTGGTTATACATTGTAACCACTTTGCTTGCTCACATCATTGCCTTTAGGTTAAAATTGCACTGCAGGTAACGGTGTAAGCATGGAAATTGTTTAAGGGGCCATGGATGCAGCTGTCTGGGTTGGTGTCTCTAAAATATATCTAGTAGCTATCTGCAGAGGAAGATAACCATTTTCTTGCCACATTCCCTCTTGATTATATTGTGCTGAATCTTCCCTGGAAATTGCTCTTCTGGGTTTTAGCAAAAATATAATAAAAATATATCCTGGGCAGTGAGAAATCATGTGGAAATTACTCCACAGTTACATTTATGCCTAGGGGCCAATTTCAGGTGGAGCTGCCCACATGCCCTGGAGTGGTGCCGGCCCCTGGAGCGCAGCAGGGCTTGCTCCACATTTATGACACCTTGGTGATTTTATGCCAAGGCTGGAAGTGGTCAAGAGGGAAAAGGTTGTGGTCTTCCACCTCTTCATCTGACTCGGTCAAAGCTGTGTTTTCCCACAACATTATCATCTGGTCCTTCCCCTCCTTTAAGAATTCTGGTGACACCCACCTTTGTCTGAGCTCTGGTTCCTGGTTTCAACCCAGTGGGAAGACTTGTCAATATTCCTGGTGCCTGGAAGTGGTGGCATTTCACTAAACTGAGCAAGACCAGCATACTGCTGTGATGGTAATACCTGCTCCAAAGGAGCTCTACAGCTTCCATAGCTCTGGTCTGTAGCATATATAGTAAAGCAAAGCTTCAAGACCGTGTGATATTTTGTATTGTCTGGGATGCTCTCTCCATTGCTGCTGAGCTAACTTGAGCAGCAAGTGTGTTTGGAGTTAATTGCCTGCTGTTTGCAAACTAGCCGATGAGTGTTTAATTAGTTTCCTTAATTTAAACATGATCATCTAAATCTAAGGGGGAGCCACTGAAAAACTCTCTACAGATAGAGACTCAGAGCAATTAATTCACTTTGGTATTTTCTTTCTCAATTTCTTTTTAACTGCATACAGTGTTGACTTTGTTTGGTTTTAAGGCCCAGAAAAAAAACTCTTCCAATTTGGCTGTGGATCTCCATCCACAACATCTACAGCAGCAGCGAGTAAGTATCCACACTGGCTAGCTGATGTCTTCACTCTGTACTGCTCTTCAGCGAGGTGCAAAAAGAAGCAAAAAAATTCTCATTGACTCTCTAGCATCTAAGGTGACCTCCACTGAGCAACCAGCCTTTGACAGGCTGCAGCTGGGTAGGCAAGACGCCAGTATGTTTGAGCATTTATCATCAGCCACGTCTGTGGGCTTTCTAATGATGACAAGTTCAACCAAAGGGGTAATCCGTTCCATTGGAAATGTCAACCAAGATTGTATTGAGTTTCTCTACTCCCAAAATAAATCTTCAGGGAGATCCACTTGTGCTCAAAGATCTTTTCTTGTCCCTTTTAGATATGGTCACGCTCACATTTTAAACTTCCAAAAAGTGAGTTGTGCACGCATTAAACAGGCATTTGCTGGAGTCTGATGTGCCTCAATACCATCTGCCCTGATTGTGCTCCACCTCCTACAAGCCAATGACTGGTTCTCCTGAATGACCCATGAAACCTCAAAGTCATTATCAGACCCCAATAGAGATAGGACCTAATCCTGACACCACGCAATGGAAAGACCGATTCTCCAGTGTTTTCTGGAGAAGGTCCTGAAGTATTTATTCTTTTAAAACCTTCATGCAATCTAGAAACAGCAAACTTTGAAGACTGGAGAGAATAATTATAAAACCAGTCTGCTTGGGAAGTCAGCACCGTGCGTTGGTCAGTGCTCAGCTGTCAGTTCTGGGTAGAAGAAGCATGGGGGTAGAAGAAGCATGGGAATATCGGGAGGATAAGCAGGGCTAAAGCCAAATGCTCCTTTAAGACCACAGTGAAAAGATCAGAACTGTGCAGTTTCACAGCCAGGAAGGTGAAGATCCTTGCATTCCAGAACAAACGCCGCTGCTCTCTCCAGGGTCTTGGTGGCTTCCTGACCCTTGCCAGTTAGGGCATGCTTTCTCAGAACGGCAAATCAGCGTCTGTGCTCTGTGTTTAAATAAGGCAGAATTGTGAGAGATCTACATGATCAGGCTGTCTGACCTCCTGTGCAGACAGAGCAAAGCGCTGTCCTGTACCAGGGGCGATGAGAGCATCTCCCAGGTGTGGCTGTCACACATGCTGACACCATAACTTGGGAAACTCACATGACATCTTCACTCAGGTGAATGGCAGAAGGTTATCACTGTACTCCCTTTCAGCAAGTGACAGAGGTCAAGAGTGGAACAGAAGAGTGAAACAAGACTTCAGGGAGTGAAAATGGTGCAGCCAGGCACCCCCCAGGGCTGCCACTGCATCAGGAGCAGCATTTGATTGACTTGGAGCCTTGCAGCAGCAGCTGGACTAGGGGATACACAAGCCACAGCTCACACCCAGGACTCTGGATGGACCTTAGCTTCTGTGGGAGCTGGTCAGTGACAGGCCCCATTGCTCTGCAGCCTGCTCAGCTCCAGGTAGGGCTCAGCTGGCTCAACGTTGGTGTCTAATGCCATTGGAGATGCCATAGGATATGCTGCCTGCCTTCCAGCTGGCTGTCCAGGAAGACACTCTCCTGGACATACTTTGTCATATCTGTCAGCCTTGGGTAGGTGTCTTGCTTATTTCAAGATTCCTGAAATAGGACTAGACCCCTGCATTAATGAAGCACTTCAATGACTCAGTCACAACATAGGAGCATCAGTCCCAACTCGAGTGAGGCAGAGGCGTTTTGCTTTAAATCGCCTGCTGATCACAAATGTTTATCATATATGTCTTTAGCCCTTTTACAGCAGAGCTCCTCAGGGATGCTCATGACTAATTTTTTTTTTTTTTTATTGAACATATTGTGAGCAGCTCGAAGGCAGCTGAGTGCTGTGAATTGGAAGCTGAAGTCAGCACACTTCCCTTCCTGTGGCTACCACGACCCTGGAGATCTCATTTAACCTTTCTGTGCTTAGGGTCCTGGCAAGGAGGACGGAGATAAAGAAATGCCAGACTTCCCTACTTCATGTGCTTGAATGGCTTCAGAGTCCTTGGAGGAAAGGGCTAGCTGCTGGAAACCTGCAAATCCAGTCGGCAAATGGAGGTGTTAAGCCTAGCTCTGCTGCTCCGTGCAAGGTTTTCATTCTTTAGTTGACAATTGGCAATAACAGCCAGAAATGCTTCAGCTGCAGCTTAAGTATCTTTTTCCCTTTAATGAGACCAAGTGCTTGATCACCTTTGTGCTCCTTCTCCAGCACTGGTAGCTGATATACCTGGTGCTGACCAGAGACTTGCAGAAACTTCTCCTCCCTCTGAAAGGAGATGTGAGCGTAGTCCAAACCTGTATGAAAATGACAGCTAGAAACATTATGAACTCTCATTTGGGAGTTAATTTACTTTCTGCTGATGTTGCAGCAAAACCGACCTCCCACTGGCAGAGGCATCATTTTTCTTCTGTCAGGTTGTGAATGACCTCTCATATGTCTGAGAAACATAAATATTGTATAAAACACTCCTTGGAGCCCATGTTTTTTTGAGACACACAGCACTCTATAAATGAACAAAGTGTGTGTGTGTGTGCAGATCTTACAGCAAGACATCACATTCTGCATTGCAGGATGGCCCAGGGCAGCAGCTGAGACTGGGCCTTGGCGGTGCAGATAAAGCAGGAAATTCAAACAGCAGTGAAACTGGAGAATTAGAATGAGTAATTTTTGCAAAAGTTCCAGGTGTGAATAAACAACTCCACAGGTCTTCAAAGCACACAGAAAGGAGGTAGATTATCTGCAAGATGTGCAGTGACAAGATTTTTTTGCATTTCACTGTCTTCTAGGAATTATTATAATTTTACTATTTAGCTCTTCTTAAAAGGAGAATTCACACGTTTACTATTTGAAGAGTTTTGAAGTTTTCCCTGCTCACAAAATAATGAGCTATTACTCTCACATCCACCTAAGCTGCCACTGCTGTTGCTAAAAGATTTTATTCATGCGCCTCACCTTCAGCAGGGGGGCAAAGCCCAAAGCCAGAGCGCCTCTGGGTAGACACCCCTGGATCTGACCTACATATGTTGTCTTAGACACATGGGCATAAGTAACCCTGAAACATCTAGAAGGATGGTGGGTTTTCTCCTTATGAATGAACAGCAACCCTCAGCCAGGTGGTGCCAGCCTGGCACTACAGCCAAGAGTCTCAGGTGCCCTGTGCCTGGTGCAGAGCGTCCCTGCACCCAAGGGTACCATCCCAGCACAGCCGTGCTACTCAAGCAGGTTGGTTGTAAACAACCCTGGTGAACAGAACTTCATATTCAGCCCAGGCTGTGAGGCTTATGTTACCGAAACAGGATCCTGTGATGATAGCTTTCTACTTCAATGATTGTAAATATCTAGGGATTTATCCTTGTCTAGTAAATAATATCACTCTAAACTGACCTTGACAGATCACACAGAGTCAGTGTAATAGAGCATCATAAACAGGGCAGTGTGCTGGGTGTAGTGGAAATTGAGAGCTTCATTAAACATGAGACAGTCATTTAATTAAAGCAAGTCAGACATGCAGTCCAGGTGAGAGTGGTAATGTAACTGGCCTCACACCTCAGGCACTGGCTCTGTGCATTTTGCTGAGGCCTGATTCAGGCTCCCAGACATATTTTCAAAACCACCTGAGTCACCCGCAGAGAAGCTGCCCCTGCAGACTTCAGAAGATCTGCCCTGCTAGACATCAGAAGCAGCCTACAGGTGGACATCTAAGTGCAGATGCCTTGATCTGGAGCTGAATCCCACTCCCCATGCTGACATTTCAAATGGCCACAAGGAGGTGGATTGAACCCCTTGATACGAGGTCCTGACCCATGTCTGCTGGCTTCAGTTTGTAACATCGCACCCCGCTGTTGTATTTGTGAGACTGGTGCTGATATGCATAGCATGTGCCTGCTGCTCCTCCTCATGCCTTGGTCTTTCACAGGGCTAGAGAACCCAGCACACCCGTTTGTAGCAAATTGTGTTCCGGATGGGTTTAGCCCCTTCTTACTCCTTTGCAATGCTAATCTTACAGGAATGTGTGCACTAATAATGGACAGTTAATAGGCTGTCTAAACTTGCTTAGGTCGCTTTCAAGGATGAAGTTTGCAGTGATAACAAAAGCTGAAGCAGTTCGCAAGGTCAGGGGCAGTGGCAATTTGCCAGATGATGCTCTTTCCTCAATGCGAAACTGGGAACAGCGTGGGTAAATGAATCTTTAAAAACTCCTGGTTCTTATTGCTGAGGTTCATAGAACCTGGTCTGAAGGCAGCAGTGTGCCCTGCTTTGATTTTATTGCGCTTCTTTCTTGTTGTCTTGCCTGGAGAATCTGTTATTTGTTGGCCTGTCAAAAAAAAGTGTAGATGTGGCGGCACTGAGTTTGCTTCGTCGTTTGCACAGCTCAACACTCAGTTTTTGACACAGATGTCACGAGGCACTTGCTTCCCCTGGATTCTTTTCCCTTGTATTTCATAATCCTACCCAGCTTTCTGAGTTAGGAAGTTTAGCATCTGGTGAACCTCTCTAATTCCTATATCTTAAGAATGAATCGATACACAACCCCTTATCAGTCCTCCGGTGTCCTGACCCTAGTAATCGGTTTGCCCTTCACCATTGTAGAGAACAAACATGATAAATGGACAAGATGAGTGATGACATTTAGAAAAGTGTGCTTACACCATGCTTCTTACCATCTCCCCCTCAAACATGGTTAAATCTAGGGGACTCTTTCCAAAGAATACTCCTCTCCAACGTTTGGTATATTATCCCACTGATTCGGTGACGAGTTTCAAAAAAGGTTAGCACTAAAAATCTGTGTGCTTACAGCAGTAAGACAGCCATTGTCTTCTTATTTAAATTAAGAAACTGTACTGCAAAAAACTGCAATGGAGAACTACATCCCCATGATGTGCAACAGAAAATCATGAAGTTGCAGACAAAGACTCAAACAGACACATGGACAGAGGGTGCGTTTGCCACCCAAGGAAGCCAAGGTTGGGCCAAGGGGGAAGAAGGAGCCTGCTATGGGAACTGCCACCAACATGGGCTGCCAGGTCAGCTGCACCACGTTGGGACTAGAGCAATGTGCTGTGCCTCGGTCGTGGGGTGTCTCTAACATCATCCTCTGGGGTCGCTGAGCTGAGACTGGATCCATCTCCAGGGGGTTCCCCATGCCTGGCTGCCTGAGCTACCCCTGAAGCAAGGAGCAAGTTGTCTCCTCCAGCAGCTTGATGCAGCGGCATGCTCACTCTCAGACTGCTTCTGCTTGGACTAGGGCAGAGATGCTGCTGCTGTGAGGGACCCTGTCCCTGGGCATCGCTACTGACCCATGCAACCCACCCGGATTTTTGGTGGTCATGGCAGCACGCAGGTTATCTCACAAGGAGGGTCCAGGGACATTCAATGGTGAGATGGTTCTTGTTCTGGCAGAGGTGCTTGTTCAGAGCTAGAAGAAAGTGACTTCTTGAACTGCTGAGTTACGTCCCAGGAGGGGAAATTAAAGCCTCTTTGAACCAGTATGGATAAAAGGGCTGGGAACCATGGAGATCAGCTTGTCCCATGACTCTGTTGGCTAAGCAGGCCAAAGGCTGAAGAGCTGTGGCCAGGAGTGCCAAACAGCCTTTCATGCCCACAGTAGAAAGTAATGCTGGGAATACTGGTGGGAGGAAATAAGGACTTTGGTGGGAATGGTTCTCCCAGGGGGAAGCACTTAGGACAGGTCCTGAGCAAAGTCTGGCATCCTGAAAAGGGACCTGTGAGAAGAAGAGAAGGGTGAAGGAAGCCAGGGGAAGGTGGCTAGAAGGAGAAACTGCTACTCATGGAAACTCAGCACCACTTTCTGACCCTCACCCCGTTGGAAGTCAGGTTTTAAATCCTCCTGACACATGATCGTGGGACAAGGGGAGAGAGGCAGAGGTCAGTTTGCACCAGGATATGGAAGACTGGGACATTTTGGTTAATAGACTTCTGAATTTCCAGGGCAGTCAGCACACTCCAGGCAGGTTTCATGGCTGATGCTGTGACACTTGAGAATCATAGCTAGTTAGGGTGAGTTAAGAGCAGCTAAACATCTGTTTGCCTGTTGCAATAGCGTATTGTTTTACTGTGCCAATAAGTCAGCAAATAGCATTGGAAAGACAGGAAAAAATGACCTTCTTTAAAAAAAAAAAAAAAAAGGAATAGGCAAGAGAGTGCCTGTCTCCCAGTTGTAAACTTTAACTGCTTTTTGCTGTCACATGCCTGCTTAAGAAGTTATTAATCCTGTTAAATACCGAATAAAGACAGTATCTGCCAAAGGATATGAGCTGCTAATAAACTGTAATAACTAATTAAAGTCACCCATTTATTTTCACTTCACTTTAAATTAAGTGTCTTGGCTACTTAATTGTGTACGGCAACTCCCTCCCTGCACTGAGTGGCAAGTGTGCCAGGCAGAGCCCAGGTCTGATGCTGGGAACACAGATGTCCTGGGATGCTAGGAGCGCCTCCAGCGCTAATTGTCTAGAGAGGCTTCACCAAATTAACTGCAAATGGTTATTTAAAGCCCTTGAAATTTCCTCCGTCTCAGTTCTGAGCAGCCATGGAAAACAAGATTTGGAAGTGTGAAGGAGGCTGGGGAACAGCTTTGAGATGCATGTTCAGGGAGGAGGGGGTTCGCTTGGTTCTAATGAAGGCCCTTCTGGCATCAACAGATGGACAGGTGCTTCTGATTTGTCAGGATGATTTAAAGCCCATAAAAGATTCCTGGTAGCCTTCCCTTCCCTCATAGCTCAAGCTGTGCTGGAGGAACTTCGGGCAACAGCTGCCTGTGGTCTGGGGAACAGGACAGCCCCATTAAATGCTGCCCACCAGCCTGTTGGGAGGGTTTTTTTAGTCACAAACCTCTGTGAATTCCCACCAGAAGTGGGAAAAGAAGATCTGCCCCTGCTGCCAGGGTCAGCACCAACAGACAGTAATTGTCCTGACCACCCTCATGTGGGACCTCCTCCCCATGTGTCCATTGACCCAGGAGAGCCACTGAAGCTCAGCCTGAGCTGTGCTGTGGATAGCTTTGTGCCTGGTCTGCTTCTTACGTTGCCCTGTCTTGCTGATGGGGCTTCCTGGACTGAACCTGGAGTGGTTCTTGTCACTCTGAACTTGTCTGGTGATCACTGGGCAGTTTCTGTGGGACCTGCTCTGCTCACCTTGCTTGGGTGCTGTGGGGCTGTGCTCTCCCATTCAGGACACTGTCCCTACCTTCCTGGCTCCCAGATTGTTGCCCTTGTTGGGAAGCCCCATTCTTGTGGCACATTGGCACTTGCAGGTCACTCTGGGCTCCAGGACACTGCTGCTGAGGGCTTGCCCCACTGCCTGAGCAGGCAGCACCCTCCAAAATTTCTAGCATGGCCTTTCTTTGCAGGGGTGACTGGTTGTCTGACTATCATTGCCTTTCTTGTGCACCACTGGGTCTGGCTGATGCATGCTCTCCAGCTAGGGTGAAAATGTTTGGAGACGAATGATCCTACAAGTTTCCTCTGACAAATGTCTGCCAGTGCCTGGGCACACCACGGTTCATATCTCCTTTATTCCAAGATCTCCTACCTGGCAATTTTGCCTTCTGTAATGGAAACAGTCGCAGACCATTATAAAATGGAATTGCAGAACTTCAGAAAAGTCCAAAGCCACCACAGTAACTTCTGCTAAGGTACTGGTTAATACTTCTTGGTGCTTTTCCTCCTATGAATCAACCTTTCCCTATCCTTATCTTCCACTAGCAAAATGAGATGAAGCTGTTACCTGGGGAGGGATGTATTAATATCTTGGACAAAGTCCCAGTTCCCAGGTAAGCAACCATTTTTCTCATATGGCTTTTTCATTTACAGAGAATACAACTCCCAGTGAAACTGCAGTATCACGTAAAATAGAGATGAGATGTTTCTAAATGCACCTGCCAGTGCAGTAGGACTTTGCTGCTCCCTGAAGGCTCTAACAGCAGCCTCTGCAGCTGCTGCCCAGACCTGCCTTCTCATCAATGCAGTTTCAGGAACTGAAATTTATTTCTGAAGAGGTTTTAGCTGGGGAGTATCAGTTTTGTTTGTTTATAGTTTATTGTCCTACAAACAGCCTCTGTTGGGCAAGCAAAGCTGCTCTGATGGAGCATGAGCTCCACCATCTGAAGCAGTTCATGACCCAAGGAGAAGTTCACTGTGAGGTGGACGGTCCTTTCCTTGTGCTCGTGCCCCTGGGGCAGCAGCTGTGGCTCACAAGAGCGGTTGAGATGCTGCCAGTCTGCTACAGAGTTTGGGGGCACCAGGGTACGGTGAAGAACTTAGACCAAGCCAGGATCTCCACAGGACTGCCCAGCAGCCCAGGTACCAGAAAAGCCAGCATCACCTGTGGCCTTTATGCATGGCTGACTGCAGTGCCCTGATCTTTCCAGCTCTCCAGCATCCTGTGTTACCACAGGATCCAGCAGCTCCAACAGCCCCTGCAGCCTCAGGAGAGCAGGGGTAAGTCACAAGCTGTGTTGGTGAGCATAAGGGTTGCCTGAGCCCCTGGGATGGAGAGCTAGGTGGGTGACTCTCCTGTTACAAGACTTATACGGGAGTGGGGAGGGAGGGTGCTGCTGACCCTGGTAGAGAGGGAGCGTACAAGAGCTCCATGTCTGGTCTTCCTGTGGTGAAGGACACTTTTGCATACCTATGGCAAGGCTGGGCATGGTGTAGAAAAACTACAGACCTGGCTGGTTACAGTCTCTTCAGGTCAGGTTCTGCAGGCGAGCCATCCCTCTCTGCAGACCAGGCTGATGGATGCTGGCTGGAGGCAGTGAGCTGAGCTGAGAGGACATGGGAACATTATCAAGGTGGCAAAGGAGATGAGACAGCTTGGGTGGAACCTCCAGAGAGCAGCAGCCTGGCTGTGGAGCTCCAGGAAGGGTCTCCACATCTGGGGTCATATCAGCTGGGGACCAGCACATTCCTTTTGATTTCCAGTTACCTTGAAATCAACCCTGAACTCGTGGCAAAAAGTTAAGGGAGAAACAAAGTGTAATTAGAATGTCCAAATATAGTTAACCCAGTTACACTGTGTTAGCAGAGCCCCAAGAAGCCTCTTCCTCTGTCAGGCAGCATTCAAGCTGTCAGAACATTTGACCAATATCACCCTGGGGGATTGGGCTTTCATGCAAGAGCTCTTCATCCTAAAATTTCCTCCACAGAAAGGATCGAGGCTTGGGAACATGTCTCAACTTCATACACATGCTCTTTTAAAAGTTTCTATTTGAGTTAAAGCCCTCCCCCTGTCCTTCTCAAGGATTTCTGTTAATGATTTAGCCTGAAGCACTCTTTGAGGTGTGCGGAGCTAGTGAACACGGAGTACGGAGCCATCCTCGGAATGGGGGGCGGTGGGCATCTCCCATGGTGTGAATGTTTCTGGTGCAGATACCTCAGCACATTGCTTTCGCCTGCCTTTGGGGTCACACAAGGGATGTGAGTATATCTTGTTTGCGGGTTGTTTGGCCTATAAAGGTGATCAGTGGCTATTGCTTTGTGTGTCCTGGCCCGCCGCGCGGCTGGGTGAGCTCCAGCTCTGTCCCAGGGGCTGCAGCCTCGGACCGGTGCATTGTGCACCCGCGCCGCAACAGCCACGTGATGATGACTAGGCTTTCTAAGGCGATGGCAGGTCTGAAGTGTATCACCTCTAATCCAGGTTTTGAGGGATACCATGACAACATTCCTGCTCAAGAACAGTCATGCTGTTTTCCCCGCTCTAACTTACGTCACAAAGCATTAGCTTGCTGCAAGCCCTAAATTGCTTGTTATGTCTAAATGGGGAAAACAGGAAAGAACATAAGCTCTGGTAAGATAAATTGAAAATCGTAATAAGGCAGGCCAAGAAATATTTCGAGGAACAACTTGCTAACAGTATAAAAAATACTAATAAATCCTTCTGAAACACATCAGCAGCAGGAACACTGCCAAGGAGTCTACAAGGCCAGTGAATGAGTGAGGCATGACAGGAACGGCTCAAGGAAGATAAGGTTAGAGCAGAAAAGCTAAATGAATTCTTCATATTGATGTTTCCTGTGGAGGAGCTTAGGGAAATTCCAGCAATGGAACTTTTCTTTATGGGACATGAATTGGAGGAACTGTCACAAATTAACAAAATGAATAGTTTCAAATCCCCATTGGGGTTTGGAAGTGGCAGGCTCATGGATAAATACGATAAAAAGTACAGGCATCGGCATAGCATTTATCAGGGGGAGTGATGTCTTGCAGAACCATTAGCGCTCTTTAAAGGAGAAGAGGGGCATGTGTACAAGTGTGACTTGGTCGATGCAGTGTACATGGATTATCCAAAAACTTTTAACATGAAGGAGAAGTAGGCATAGAACTAGGAAAATACAGGGAACAGCAAGAAGGATGTTCAAAAGTATACAACGATCTCCACAGGGGAAAGGTGAAACTGCAGGGAACTCTTCCATCAGGAAAAGCAGTGTCCTGGGAGGTGCAATAACAGTCCTAAAGACTCTAAGTGGCACAAGACAGATGAATAGGGCATAATTAGTCTGTTATAGCCTAAAACAAAGAGGGAAAAATTTGTAACACACATCAAGTTAGGGGTAAAAAAAAAAAAAAGGTGTATTTTCCATGCAACTTATAATTACAACTGTGGAACTTTGTTACAAGATATTGTGAATATTGAAATGATGCCTGAGTTTGTGAAGCAATTAAAAACCTATGAATACCTGTTAAATAGTAATTTATAATCTCTTGTTCAGAAACTCCCTAAATTAGAGACTGAAAGCAAAGAGGAGGACATAGAGAAAGTCTCTTCTCATATTGTAAGCAGGCACTCTGATTCTTTCTAGGCACAGGACACAAGGTTAGATGGGCCTTTCTCCAAGGCAGGTTTCTTTCCTCTATGCCTTGCTCCAGACCTCTGACAGTTGAGTTGACGAATGTCAGCTGAGCGTGCAGTAACCACAATTTTGGAAACGCGTTCTTAAAGCTGCCTCTTCAAGCTGAGCTTGCAGAATTTTTCTTTTCTTAAGAACAGGAAATGAATTCAGACTGCTGCAGAGCTGCAGAAATCCTTCGCTAGTGCAAAACGGCAACAGGCAGTAATGGCCATGGTATCCACCACAGGTATGCCCAGCAAATTCTTCCTGTGGATGTTGTAGCTGAGGACTGACAGAGACTTGGACAGTTTTGGATTCCACATATTGGCCCTCATCAGTGGCAGCTTTCCCCATCTTGTGTATGAGGTGAGGGATACATCCGATGCCCTGAATGTCTTCTCTATCAGTCACTTTGATTTCATAGCAAACATTGCTGATACAATTTGAACAAATCTGCCAAATTTTATGTGATCTCTGCAGAAGGATGTGCATTACCCTGGGATATTGACTTTCTTTGGCACCATGATAAGGAAACCCAAAGTGTTTCCTACTGCTTCCCAAAGCAGATCAGGACCAGAAAGCTCCAGTGGTGTTTGGACGTCGTGGATAAATGTGAAGTTTTGCAAAAGAACTCAGATAACTGGAGATGGGTCCAGGTTATTTGTCAAGGGATATCGGGACTTTTGATTCAGTTCTGGGTTCTTCTGAGAAAAGAAAATCATTATTGTAGTCATATGCATCAGTTTTAGTATCACAGAAAAAACTCCAGTTCAAGTCTCTTTTTTCATCATCTTTACAGCGTAATCCATTGACAGACATTTTTGAAAATAAACAGCAGGATGATGAAAGCTAAAATTCAGCATGACTAGAGCTTTCTGGTGGGTAGATGCTGTGATCTGAACTCTTACATTCACTTTTACTCCATGAGTGAAGGGGAACACTACACAGCAGCGGTTGCAGAACAATTCCGCGCTTCATTACATCCTGACACAGAAATTATTCTGTGCTTTATTTTGTTAGCTGTCATTGGTTTTCTATGAGGTCCTGAGCTTTGCTTTCCACTGCATCAAGAAACCCCACCTGAAGTTTTTTCTAAAGTTGCCTCTTACTAGCTTCGTCTAATGACCCTTAGCTCCTGTACTGCAGACACAAGACTCAATCCTTGTCCACCTCCTCTAGGTAGCTCGGGCTTTTACAGCCATCTACTGTAGTTAACCCTTTTATAGTCTGGTAAGTCCCAGGTTACTCAGATGTTATGGGTATGGAAGCCTTTCTGCATCTTCCAGCTTCTCTGTTGCTCTTTGAACTTCTTCCAGTTCTGCTGTAATGTTTCTGACAGGATTGCACGCTTTGACATGGATACAGGAGCTCTGTCCCAGGCTGCAATGGCCAGCTCAGACCTCACCGTTTCACAAGTGATGTTTGGATCACCTTGCCTCAAGCAGATGACTAAATTATTTACGCAGAATTTCAGCAGCCATTTTCACTGACCATCTATCAAGCCCATCTGTAATTTTTCCTATTTATCCCTTGTTTATTATCTTAAACAAACCATTATCTCTTAAAAAACCAATATAATCAGTAAATTTCACACCAGTATTCAACTGTTTTTCCAGGTTGTATAAAACTGTTCGTGAAAACTGGGATGTGTGAGGTACCAAATCCAGATTTCAAAAAACTTACGAGGAAATGAGGACTTGGCACCTAGAGACAGGGCTACCTGGGGAGAAGGGGAATCGTTTATCACCCATGTCCTATTGCCGCTAAGGTCCTACAAAGTCAAAAGAAGGCAGAATTCATAGCTGGTATAATAACGTGCAGATTTGATGATATTAGGGGCAAACATGATCCAGATTTGAACCTTTTGCAAGAGATAGAGGGGTCCCTCTCCCCTTTTCATTCCCCCCACCTCTCTCTGTGCTGGTCTGACAGCCTTTATGTGGCAGCATTTGATAACTGTTATTTCACTTTCAAAAACTTAATTTGGTATATTTCATGTGTGTAAAACTGGAACGTTTCATTAAAATCAATCTCTGGTACAAAGAGTTTGAAACAAACAGTCAGTGGGATGTTACAGGAATCAATTACTCTGTCAATGAGGACAAGCAGGGAGCGGTGGGTTTGGTCTGTGATGATGACAATTCACAATCAGGATTATGAAAATCCCTCTATCTGGCTTCTGCCACAAAACAAGTTGTCAGCGGAGGTTTTGGTGACAGGGGAAGCTCAAAAAGCAGAGCTGATTGCCAACTGGGAGGTTTTCCCAGGAAAAATTTCTAAGTGAGACAGAATTGTCAGATGCCCTTCATGTAAGTTTCCAGGCAACAGCTGGAAACCAAACCAGCATTTTGCTTTCGGAATAGGATGGGCTTTAGCTCTGTTTTCAAACTGGAAAGTTCAGGTTTTGCATTGCTTCCTCCATGTTTCCCTCAATGAGGAAATCACAGAAACATCAGACAGTCGGGGAAAGCAACTTGAAAAATAACCTTTTCACTCATAAACAGAGATGTTCCCAGCAGCTCCTCACCCCCTTTGCACTTTTAAGGGCCTGTGACTTTCTCTCTGTAAGGGGCACTTTCTTCACATTGTCGCAGTCACAGAAAGTATAGGCAAATACTCTCCTTTCCCAGCTGAAAAAAGCAAAATTGAAGATTTGGGGAAAAAGAGATGATCCATGAAATATTTTACTTGGCTTCTCCCCACCAGAATTTTCAAATTAAAATGCATAGAATGGACATTTTCATTATTCTCAGTTTCTGGAGAAATTGATTTTAATAAATCCCCCAAACCTGAACAAGAACAGCAATAATAAAACCCCAGAAGTCATTTCACCCAAATAAAGTCTAGTCTGTACAAAGAGCTGGGTCTGTAAAACCAAAGGAGAGCACAGCAGAATGTGTCTTTGGGGGAAAAAAAAATAAATTCTGCTGATTAATTGCTGCTATTGTCAAATCCTGGGAAGCTCTGGCGCTCCATCTCACAACCCCGGGGGCAGGGAGGGGTCCAGGCTGGACCAGCTGTGCTCGTGAGGTCAATTCACCAGAGTAGTCTGGAGACGTGTACTGAGCTTGGAGCCCAACGAAGGCTGTAAGGTAGCATGGTTAACCCACCAAAGTGGTGTCACCTCATTTGTCCCACTCCCATTTTCTCTTCCTGCCACCTCCAGTGTCTTG
Source organism: Falco rusticolus (assembly GCF_015220075.1). NCBI lineage: Eukaryota > Metazoa > Chordata > Aves > Falconiformes > Falconidae > Falco > Falco rusticolus. The sequence goes on along the minus strand of NC_051187.1, from coordinate 10,020,702 downwards.
CAGTCTTATTTTGGCACCTCCCTTCTCCACCCTCCAGCTCTTCACAACTCCTACTCCATTTTGGTCTTTCCAAGGCTTCGTGCATGCCTCAGTTTCCCCTGCTGAGCTGCCCTGCACATCTGCCCTGTCTCACACGCAACACACCAGCTCCCCAGGCTGCCCTCCATCCCCTACACTACCCCTGCGCTCTGAACACCTGCCCTCCCTCTCGCCCCTCACCTCCTCCCCATGCACCGTGCATTTGTGAATCGGCAGATTTTTCTCCCCCTGGGGTGTGTGTGGGCTCTCTGGCTTTGCACGCTCCTTGTTGGTGATGGCACCAGCCACGGCACGTGTGCCTGCCCTACTGCCATGCTTCAGTTGCTGGCACGTTGACCATGCCGTGATGTCCTGAGCCAACAGCTACAGTCTCGGGACCTTTACACTTTCAAGTGAAGGGTTTGATGTCTGTCTCAGAGGGGACTGATGTTTTCTTTTTGGATTAAACATTCAGCTCTAACAGCTGCAGAAAAATTGCTAACTCCAAGCTTGACAGTATCACCCTGGGACTGTAATGATGATGTTCAGAAATGAAGCAGTAGGCAGCACAAACCGCTGCGATCCTGGGCTTGGCTCTTCCCTGTTCAGGGATGCTGCTGCTGCAACTCAGCTAGTGCTGACTGGGCCATACTGGGGAAAGCCCACCCTGTGCCAGGGACCTACAGGAGCGAGGGCCCTCAGGAGGCCATCATGGATGTCTCTGGTAATGCAGGTGCTGTGTATCCAGAGGCCACCACTGTCCTTTGCACAGTCAGGGGTGCCAGTTGTCCAACAGTAGATCTTTCCTGTGGCTGGAGGACACTGCTGGATCTCTCTTCTTCACAGCTTCAGAATTCACCATGGTCCTGGACTGTACGCTCTGTTTGCCCTCTAGGAAAAGACATTCTTGCAGCAGTTATGTGGGATTTAGTGGAGTTTTTCCTGAAAAACAGAGAATGACTCCACAGAGGAGTCATAGGTCAAGCTCCCCCTAGATAAGACCAGTGGGATTTGGGATCCTAGTTGCCTCCTGTAGGTGTGGACCTTCATCATGACAGAATTGGTTAGACTGGAAGGGACCTCTCAGGGTCATTAAGTCCAATCTCTCCCTGCTCAAGCAGGGTCAGCTATAGCAGGTTGTCCAGGGCTGTGTCGTTTGGTTTTGAGTATCTCCACAGGTGATCCTCCACAACCTCTCTGGGAAACCTGTGCCAATGTTCAGCCACCCTCACAGTCAGAAACCTTGTGTGTGTGTGCACTTTCAGAGGGAATTTTATGTGTTTTAACTTGTCCCCATTGCCTCTCGTCCTGTCAGTGGGGGCTCCTGAGAAGAATCTGGCGCTCACTTCTTCTTTCCCTCCCATTGAGCATATATGCATGTTGAAAAGATGTCCCTGAGCTTTCTTGTCTCCAGGATGTCCAGCTCTCCAGCCTCTCCTCATATGAAAGATTTAATTCCTTTATCACCATCATGGGTCATGTTCAAAAGCAATCACCTCACCGAAGCTGCCAGCCTCCTTTCTGAACCCAAAATACAGAGGAAAAAGGGGCAGAAGAAAACCTTTTGTGCTTGGGGAAAAGTAGACATCAGCTCTCATTTTAGTCATCTTTCCTGGGTCAGTTCGCTAGATTGGTGCAGGACATTGTGCCACAATTTGTTCTCCAGGCTCTGGCTGAGGATCTCCTTGTTTGCCCGTAGGGGAACATCTAGCTGGATGCTTCTCAACCCTTTTCTTTCAACATCTTTGTCTATAAAGTGGTTGTAGATTCAAGATCCTACTGATCTACAAATAAGAGTTTGTTATTATTCCCCAAGCTCAGAAAATACTTAGTCAAACACAAACATTATGCTCAAGTCAGGGAAAATGTCTGCTCAACTACCAAGTGTGAAAGGAGTCCTTCTGTTCCTCAGCTCAGTCACTGGTGACCCAGCTCTCTTCTTCATGTGTTCACCTTCTGGAGCTGCTTGTCTTCATGCTGGCATGAGGTCCCTTTTCCTATAACAAATTATTCCCTGCCTCATGTTCCCCCACTCTTTTGTCATTCAGTTTTTATTTTATGATCATAGATGTATGCTCCTAGTGTGATCCTCATCTCTGTGGATTTGGAATGATTCAGCCACCAAGTAAAGAACAAAGAAGTCCAGAGAATGGGATGGGAAGCCATGGCATCCTTTCTTGGGTGAGAGCTCCAAAAAGGTACCCTGAAAACACTCATCCTTCCTGATTTCCCTCCTTCTGAACATTGAAACCTTCCACTGCAGCTACTCTTACCTACAGCACTCGTGCCCTTGACACAGGTCTGCACATCCTCCCTCTCATTTAAAGAAAAGAATTGCAATAGCACCTCCCTGTCAGTCCTGTTTGCACCACGGGCCATTTGCCGTGTATGAAAACAAAAAGTCGGAAAGCTGAAAATCATTAATTTGGCTCAGTTTTGAACATCCCTTTGGGACTGCAGTTAACTAGTTCTCTCTCCTCTGTGCTGTTGCAGCACCCCATCCTGACTCCTCTTCTGCCTAATGAAGACGAGTAGCACCCTGTGACCCCCCAGGTATTTGCTGTGTGCTGTCAGAGGGGGACAACTGAGCACTAGCAGAGTCGTTTTGTATCGTTATGGGAAAACAGAATAAGCAGATAAACAAAAGTAAATTGTTTGCTCTGAGAGCACATTTCTTTCAAGCTCTTGAACATCCTTCCAACAGGGCCTGGAGCCAAGGGCCAAAAGTTACATGATTTTAAAGGGTTGTTTCCAAAATAAATTGTATGTCACAGTGGTTTCAATAACAGGGACTGGTTGCACTGTGAGGTGTCCCCTCTGGTCCCATGTTCCTTCATCCTCACAGTGCATGATGCTCTATGCAGTGCTAATGAGCCTTCACTTAGCTGCGCGATACTTGCTTCTTAATTTGTGAATGTTATTACTCTCCCCTCCTCTACAATCACTGAAAGATTGAGTTTTTTGGTAAAACTGCTTGTCCTACAGCCAATGTAAATGGCACAAGGTCTCCCAGCCTTCGTGTTTCCACCTCAGGTCCCTGGGTTTGCTCATGAGATGGAAACAAATGTCCTAAATGCCATATAACACACAGTTTCAAAAGCTCTGCTCCTCAGGCAGCTTCCCAGCTGCTCTGTCTTCCTCTCCCACTTGAATCCATTCCCAGTCTTTCCCCAGACTACATGGTTTTGTCCCTGATTGTGTCTTTCTCAGGAACTAGCTCAGCCCTCTGGGTTGTGCTGCCAGACCAAATAAAGATGAACTTTGCTTCAAACAAGAGGCAGAACCTTTCGTAACATTTTTGTGTAACTTCTTGGTTAATCGCATCACACTTCCACAGATGGAGTTGAAAGCTCTCCCAAACAGTGTAAAACAAAACAAACCCAGTAATAAAAATAAGTGGCCTAATCTTGTTACTGCCAGTAACCAGCACCTCATCTCTCTGAAGCATTGCTCCTCTTCTACTTATACCTCTGCCCACCTGGCAGAGAAAGCTCCAGCCAAGGGAAGTGACTGCAGTAGCTGACGGAAGAACCTTGTGTGATATTGCTGAGAAACAAAGCAGGACAATTCTGCTTGCTCCAGCATCCCCAACCCTGCTCCTGGGCACCTCTGTGCCCTCAGCTGACTGCCCTCCACTGGGGTGGGCACTTTGTCTTGTCTGTCTGCCAGCCTGAGTGAAATTCTGCTCACTTTGAAGCTTTCACATCTGTATTGCCACAATATTATTATTGCTGTCTATTAGAGTGCTGCACGTACAACTCAGTCCTTGGCCGGGAGCTCTCCTGGGCTCAGTACAAGAACCTGGTACAGGCTGTAGCATGTGTGGGGTTGTGTCCTCCCAGCCCCATGTGACTGTCTCCTACGGTCACCACCAGTCAAAGGCACTGCCTAAGGACACCACGCTGTTTTATCTTGTGGGGAGTTAATGAAGCATGCACATTGTTTTGCACAGAGGGAGCTGTTAAGGGATGGAAAAGATTTATCTATAGATGGTCACCCTGGTCCCTGGACTGAGCTTGCGAAGGGGGATTTCCTCTCCTGGGGTGTCCAAGAGAGGTAAGGGAGTCAGCTCTGGTGAACCCTGGGGGGGTGTTCAAGTCTGAGCTTTGGGTCAGATCCAACCTATCTGAGCAAGAGTCTGAAGTTAGACATGTGAGCCTGGGTCAACGCATCCGCGACAGCGGAGACACACACCAGCACAGAGCGAGTCACCTTGGAGGGCAGCAGGTTCACCCCATGGAGACCCTCATCCTTCCTTGCTGAAGGCCCAGGGAGCTGAGGAACCTGAGCTCTGGTGGGAGATGTTTAATTCTTAGACAGTGAGAGTAGTGAGGTGAACTCAGGACAATTTCCAGGGCAATCAACATGCTCAATGGTATTTCAAAGAATCTGATCACACCATGATATCAAGCTAAACAGCTTTAGGACTGGAACAACCGTGCCTCGCAAGCTATGCTTATTACAGTGAGTCAGAGTAATGCACTTGTGATAAAATGTGTTTACCTCATGGCAGCAGGTGCTAAACTTCTGGAGAACTGAGTGATTCATAGCCTTGAATCCACCTGAGAGTAAGAAAAGTCTTTAGTGTAACACAGTCCTTCTCAGAAGTTAGTCTGTTCTTTAACTGTCATCCTTGGCAAAAGTGTTAAAAGCAAAACACAGCCGCCTTTTAAGCTGAAAACTTTGTGGGTCTTTTAATAGCAATGAAGATGAATAAGGCAAGGCGTCTGGCTTTATTTGGCTTGTTCGCTGCATTTAGAAACAAAAATCCTGGGTCATGGAAAATTGGTAGATCTCTCACACTCCGCACACAGTGCAGAGGAGCAGGGTCACCAGCCAGCTTTGCTTTGCATTTGAAGAGCTGCAGCTGAGCTCTGGTGCTGAGCCAGGCAGACCCTCAGCATCAGCAGGCTCCTCAAGGAAAACCTTTGCCCCGAGGCTGTGTGCTTTAACCATCTGGAAAAGCTGTCCTTATCGAGGAGAAGGGCAAAAGAGCAAGTGGAGGCTGGAGGCTGAAACCATTCTGGTGACGCACCAGGGAAAGTGTCATAGACGGAGACTTTCCTGGTGAACTGAGCAGGGCTGGATGCAGCACTGGGGACTGTCAGCATTGAACAGCTCAGAGAACGCACCAGTGAGACCACATAAGCCCCTTCCTCTTCCATTAAACCCAGGCTTGTGATATGCCAGACTGAAACGTCCCTTCCTTTATCAGCCGGGTCTGAGATTCAGTCAGATGTGGCCATCAGCCCACAGCCCGTGCAAGGCTTAGGCACTGCTCAGATCTGCACAACCCCTTCAGCTTTATCCCCACACCCCTGGCCATTCACCCCCACTGGGAAGGGACTGGGAACCCATGGATGCAAGTGGTGGGAAAAGCCCCTGTGACACAAAGTAGAGGGTCAGCCCTCCAACCTGAGGCTAACCATGGGGCTGCGGGGAGCTGCGCCTAAAGGGAAAAATCCAGCCTTCAAGCTGACATCAGTGTGCCCAAGAGTGCTCACCTGGTGGCAGCTGTAAGGGGGCTCATGGGCCAGTGTACCTGGAAAGACCAGTGGGTGGGAGCAAACAGGCATGTACCCTGGCTCTGGTTTATCCACATGAGAGGCAGCTTCAGCCCAGAAGATGAGAAGTGGTGTGGGCTGGGGGCTGAACCCAGTTTTTCTCTGTTCCTCAGGGCTTGGGACTGTTCTCATGTGCATACACAGCTACAGGGGCATGGCGAGCCCGGACACTGACATCTCAAGTGTCTCTGAAGCTGAGGGCTGCCAGTGTTTATCACCTTTGCCTCCTTTCTCTCTACTCCATTTGCAACAGACCCTTTTAGCATCTCCTCTCTGTCTTCAGGCAGGCAGCAGCGTGTGTTTAAGCGAAGAAACAAAGCAGCACACTGACTCTGCGCACACGGGAACAGAGGCACAGGGTGGCAGACCAGGCTTGGGAGACCTGGATCTTCCTCATGTCACCACAATGTAGACCTTCAGGATGCTACAACTCTTTCTCGTGTCATTTCAGTCCTACAGCACTGAGGAGCTCAACTTCAGTCCCAGAGTGACCTGCAACACTGCAGGGATAGGGGACAGCTTAGATGTGGGGAAGCTTGAGGATATGTTGGTCTGATTGGGACTCAACACACTAAACAGGGGAGTATTGAGTGTTAATTAAATCAGGAACTATGTAAATGCTTATTTTGTAAGGTCTCGCTTCCTCCCATCTAAATGAGCAGCTTGGGAATTTGATGAGAAAAAAAAAATCCTGCCTTTGAAAGGGTATGTTGGCTATAACTTTGGACTCTAAGGGATGTTTACATCATCTATAAATTCAGTGCGTCACTTAGGTAAAGAAAACCTGGGCCTGGGGTAAAAAACACAGTTCTTAACCCTATGCAATAGGGACAGTCTCTGAAACATGTGGTCTCTCTCATTTTTCAGGTCTTTAGGATGCTCTCTGCTTTGATTACCTCTGCAGGACCTTCTCAGGACACACACCTGTGAAGAGAGAATTCTATCTACTGAAGTATAGCAAGACAACATCACCTGGGACAAATGAAGTGGTGACGATGGGGTGGAGTCAAGAGGAGAAGGTGGGCACTCACGTCTGGTACTTGAACCTCAAGACTATAAGCCTCTGAAGGAGAGTAGGGCTGCACAGCTCTGGTGGTCAAAGGAATGAAGGTCAAGTTCTGTCATGTGGTTTGTACTCAGACATTTTTACTGGTTCCTTTTAATTTTTCACTTTGTGAGAAATTCAGAGGGGTTGTGGCTGCTGCCTACATCTTGGAGGTGAAGTGGGAATGAGAATAAGACAGGACAAGCTGGAATTTCCCTGCTATCTGCTGCTAGAGGCATGCGACAACTGCTGCCGGGAGCATCTTTGCCACAGTCAGAGCCAGTGGGAGGAACTGTAATTTCCCCATAGGCTCAGCTCTGCAGAAAATCTTCCCTTCCCTTTCCCCTGCCCCACCTCTCTCCAAAAGACACTGTAGGCTGTGAAAATGATGAGGACAATAAAATGTGTTGCTCAATTATCCTGTACAGGAGTTGATATAATTCCAGCCCACAAGCACAGAGTGCACAGCCTCCCATGTTCCATAGATCAACGCAGCATGCGTTACACTTGCTGCAGAGGAGATTAGGGAATCAAGGGAGATGGAGGGGCCAACTTTTATTTAATCTAATGGTTGTTCTATCTGATTTCTTCCAGGCTTTTTTGATTTTTTTCAGTAAGCAGGCAATAGAGATCAGCTGGGTTTTTAAAGGCTTGTCAACACAATTCCTGATAAATAAAGATGAGCTTCTACAAGCAAGCATTCTCTGTGAAACAAAGAAGCTGGTACCTTGGGATCATTTGGCCAGCGGCACAGGAGCAGGGAGAGTATAATAGGGAAGAATTAACATGCAGAGCCTTGAATCTAATATTTCCAGCCATAATAAGGAACAGGAAGAATGTGAAGAGCTGTAGAAAATTGGTTTAAAATGCAAACCCAGAATGGATGTGAGCACTCCAGGGTAAGTGGCCTCAGTGTCTCTTAGGGGCAGGGTGCTCCTTGGTGCTTCTTACTGCTCCCTGTGCCACCAGGGGAGCCCCCAGGGAAGGGTTCTGCACCAGAAGGACACAAGTTCAGCTTGTGCCAGGGTGTGCCAATGACTCTAGCAGCACAAGGAGAGGCTTCTAAGAGCTCCTGGCGTAGAATTTCATTTGCAATGACTATAGCTAAATGCAGGTATCGGAGTATGAGGTATCTCAGTGGCGTTACAGCTGTAGGGCTGTGCACCCAGAATCCTAACAGCAGCATGGAAGGCTGGGTTAGGTATCTAAATGCAGACTAATACAGTCCACTGAGAAGTTGTCATCCTGAGACAGAACTGCTGGTGTTCCAAGGAGGGCAATTCTAAACTGCAGTGTGGTGAACTTCTTGCTGGTTCCCACCTAAGCCAAGAGCTGGAAGGAACAAACCAGTGGGATGACAGGACCAAATGATGACTATAAGGTTTCATCTGCTCTAGGGGTGTCCTTGACTCAGCTTTTTCCCTCTCCCTGAAGTGTTGATGTTCAGTGTGTACTTCTCCCAGAACTGGCCTCTGTTGCTTCATTCCCCCTCTAAGGGTGTTACATCCTGAAGGGTGCTGGCAGGTCCATTTTAATGGAAAGGGGCAGGGCACTTAGAAAGCTCTCAGGCCAAGCAGGAAGGATGTGGCTGCTCCTTGTAGGTCTGATACCCATGTGTCATCTGTCATACAAAGATTTGTGCCTGTATCTCACCAGCTTGGCCCTTTCCATGTCATACACAGGCTCTTGTAGGCTACTTCAGTCTCATTTTTCCTGCTGTGCCAGCCTCTTGCACAGCATTTGCTGCCGGTGTGATCATCCTCTGTGCCTCCAGAAGAGATCTCCTGCTGGGCTTCCATCTCCTGTTAATGAGACCAACATTTCTCTGTCATTTTCTTTTGTCCTGTGACTCTCCATCAGCAGCTGACTAGGGCTCCCTACGCCATGCACGTGTGGGAGACACCTCATTAAAACACAGTTGCTGAGGGCACTTGCATCGGTTCCCATGCTGCCAGGGCTCTGACAGCAACTTCATGTTGCATGACAGTTGCAGAACAAAGAGTCATTCTGACTGTTCCTGTCTGTCCCATGACTCTTGCTCTGCATCATTATCTCCATCAGCACTGAACACCTGTGAAAGTAGGGAGGGCTCAGCCGGAATATTGTCCACAAAAGGACTAGTCTGAGTGAAGGACAGTATCAGATGCAGGACTGTCTTCTTGGAGGCTCAAGACACTTGTGCAAAAGCAGGTGTCGGCCTCAGCTGGGGTCCAAAGGGAATGCAGAATTGCAGATACGTTTCAAAAATAAGCAGCTCTTTAACCAGCACCTGGAGTTAGCGCAGAGGTGATATAATGAATTCACATCACTCTCCCTTGCCCTTCAGGGGCAGAAGTGAAAGATCTGGTGCTCCTGCCAAATACATCAACAGCTACATGCAACTTAAAGCAGCTCCAGACTGTCCAGGCTACTTCAGGTGACCTTCAAGTCAGCATCTGGCTGTTGAAATAGAGGAGAGATTTGGAGTCATCCTCGCATCTCATTTCCCTCAGCTGGGACCAGTGCATCCAGCTGGAGAAGTCAGCTAGACCTGGCAGAGTTAATCAAAGTGGTTTTGTGATGGTTGAAGCTTGTAGGGTTTACTCAGTCCTTTCAAGAGACTCCGTAAGTGAGTGTCTGTGACAGAGGACTCTGTAGAGTCATCCTGACTACCTTGTGTCCCTCCAAGCCCACTGTGCTGAATGTAATGCCCAGTGCCCATATATGCAGAATAAAACTACTGTTAATTAAGATTTTGGGATTTTTCATCTAGCCCAGAACTTGATGTGGACTAGAGTCAGGATTTTCCCTTGCTTGAGGCAGTGATTTCCTGCCCTATCAATCATCCTGTGCTGGAGAAGTCATAAATATGCACATGCTTTTCTCTGGGTATGTAGGATTGTGTCCTATGAGTGAACCCTGCTCAGTATGGCAAGGTCACTGTCCTCTTAAAGGGCACATACTGAAGTGGAACAACCTGAGGAGTGGTTTGCAAGCAGCCTGATGCAGAGAGACAAAGATTCCTCATACCCCCTCATTAAGCACTTCCTTATGCTAAAGTTTGTTAGATACTGGCTGTATTAAAGTCTTATCTTCATAATAAACTCTAAGTCAGAGATCTTGGTGACCATCTGCATGCACCAAAGTCTCCTCCAAAAGAGCAAAATTACTGAATCTCCTGCTTTAGTCACTGCATTGGGAATTCTGGATCCAGTGATCCCAACAGGGCCTGATTTATCCTCAGAGCTGCCTTTCCTCTTGAGCTAGTGGTGCCAGAGCCAGCCCCAAGTGTCCTTCCAGCTGGCCCCACACTCCTGTGGAGGAACACAGCAGCACTCCACTGAGCATCTGCTCCGGCATCCGTTCGTGGTGCTGTTGAGCTGGCAGGCAGTCCAGGACATTACCCAGCAGCTTTCCAAAGTGTCAAAGAATTCTGCTCTTTTTTTTTTTTTTTTCTTTTGTGAGAAGCCATGTGGCAGGACCTAGAAAAGTCTGGGGACAGTGACAACTTCAGAATTTTGTCCCAAGGGTAAGAGTAGGAGCATGGGATGGCTGCAGGAAGCCACAGGAAGCTCCACCACGGTCTGTGCCAGGTTGGTTCAGCGTGGCCAAGCGAGGGTCACCCCGGCCAGCCCAGCCATGCTGGCAGTACCATTCCCCACTGAGGTCATTGGCAAATGAGCTCAGCAGATATTGCCGCAGCTCTTGAAATTGTTACTGTCTCAGCTGCCTACTCTCTGGAATGGGTGGGCTGGCCATCAGCTGCTGCAGACACTTCAGGCTGGCAATTTGTGCAAACTTGCTTTCATCATCAGCTTAATCAAGTAGATTGAGGTAAGTCAGGGCCATTGCGGTGTGGATGCACCTCTCCTTCCTTCCTTCCATCAGCTTTGCTCCAGTAAGTGCTGACTTGTGGCAGCGCAATGGGGACAGATACCTGGACCACAACAGCTTTAGTAACCGGGACTGTATCTCAGAGAACTTTCAGTGTAACTGCGTGACGCAGTTATGTCAGCAACCTGCTCACAGAGGGAGCCAGGGCTGGGGAGAAGAGCTAGCAGCCTTGTTAGACCCCTTTGGCCTGCAGTCAGCAGAGCATTAGTTGCCTTCTGCATTGACATGGCTAGACTCCTTTCTGCTGATGGTCATCTCCCTGTGAAGGCATCCAGGAAAACCCTGAATATTGCAGTGTCGTAATGCTTGAGGAGAAATGTAATGACTTGAAAGTTGACATGTGAGTCTGGCAGGGTTGAAAACCCTCTCCTGACTTGAAAATTGCTCTGCAGAGAGGCAAAATGGTTCACAGCCTGAAACAGGAGGTGTTCAAAATGCTCCAGCTATGGAACACGTTTGCCTGGCAGAAAGGCCAAGGCAAGACTCCCTTTGCCTTGCTGTGCTCACAGGACCTGGTTTGGTTTAGGGCCTAGCCTTAGCAGTACTCAGGCACAGCTCTAGGGCTTTTAACAGCTGGAATAGGGATGTCAGGATAGGATTGAAAGGTGGTCTCTGTCCCCAGTTCAACATGCAACCCTGTGCACCAATGCAAGGAGCAGAAACAACATGCAAGGCCAACCCTGGTCTTTCTAAGGAAACTTCGTGGTTGCTAATCAGACCACTATTCTTCACTGCTTAGGGGAACAGGAAGAATAAAACATCCTCCCCAAGTCCAGAGTGTGTTAGCAGGAGAGAACCTAACTGGGATCATGGATCAATTTCCAAGGTGATTCTGCCACAGGTCTAGGTTGGTTTGGGATGTCCAGGCACCAAGCAAGGTAGCATTAACTGATGGTTACACAGTTTACCAAGGAGGTCCAGATCCCCATGTGATATAAATCAGCACCTTCCTTTGATTAAGGTGGGACAGCAATGAATAGCTCTGTCACCCCCTTGCTGTAAACCAGTTCCCATGAATACACCCACGGAGGGGTGCAGAGAGCTCTACAGTGAAGGCACTGTGACAGGACAGGCCAAGAAAGGGTCATCTAGGGACAGACCGGGTGTAAATGTGCAGGGCATGAGGAAAAAAGCTACAAAGTGCATACAGAAGGAGGCAAAGGTAGGTAATGGCAAGAGAGATAGACAGTCTCATCTTTTGAACACCCAACACATACACAAGACTGCTAATAACCCCAGCTCATTAAACACCACCTCTGTGTCACCTCATATCATTTCCCTAAAGGAATTTAGCCTTTCAACTGAAAACTGCTTCTCTATCCCCTGTAAGACACAAGTGAATGGCGATCAGGGATCCCCGCCAATGGGAGTCAGTCACTTTGGCAGAGGGTTGAGGTGGGAATACACGAGTGATGGGTCAGCCACGGATTCAATTGGTTTGGCATTATATGGTGTGCTTTGTAATTACCGAGACTGCTTTTAAACTTCTTTTAAGGTCCAAGGGAACAATTTTTGATTTATGAAATAATATCTTTTCTTTTTCTAAAGTAAATATTTGGTGTCTGCTAAGGTTGACTCTAATTCATATCTTGCTGCAGGGTACGTTCTGTAATAATGTCACTCTGTTTGTGATAACAGACAATAGCTTAGTTATAAACTATGGGAATTCAAGTACCAACCAATGTTGCAGCAGAGAATCCCAAAGGAGAGGGATGAGAGAAATGGCTCTTGTTTATTACTGCTGGAACATTTGCAGCAGCTGGGTTAGGTCACCTAAAGACTTCTGTTCTAGATGCTTTCTAAGTGCTTGTAACTTTTCAAAGCTTTGCAATTTTCTGCTTGCCATATTTTTTCCTTTATGTGTGATCCTAGCTGATTCAACCAGTTTTTTTTCTCAGAGAGAGTATCTTATGAAAAAACATAACTTCTGCAACCATTCTGATGAAACATGGTTGATTGACCTCCCCTGGTCAGTAGAGAACTGCTGTACCACAGTGATGGAAGGGGTCATTTACCTACTTGTAGGAGACCCTTTCATTTTCAGCACCCGCTTTACTGGGTCAAGACAACAGAATTCACCATTTCTTCTCTACTGCTACCCAAGAGGTGCACTTTGCAAAGCATGCACTTGCTGAAGCAGACGCACTGTTGTGGGAAGGATGTAGGAGCTGTGGGAAAACAGCATGATTGTGTCTTCTGTGTGGACTGGGAGCTACACTGTGAAGGGTTTCAGTCAGAGGAAGGCAGCTATACACAGGGGAGCAAATGCCCGACTTTACCCCTAGACCAAAAAACTGTTCAGGATTACTTTTGTGGGGTCTATCACTGCATCCCCTTGCTGGAGGTGAGCAAGCTTGACTGGGGCAGGCAAAGCAGCCTTGTGTGAGGATTAAAAAGACAGCCCTTGAAAAGCAAGGGGGGAGAGAAGGATGCTGAAGCTGCAAGAGCAGAGTGCACTCTCACCTGGAAGTAGGATGTCAGGATAAACTTGCTCAGTGACCTTAGTTTCAACTGTGTTACTTGTTGGCTCTGCGAAGGGCTAAGAGCCTTTGACTTCTTTTTCTTGTAAGACTGAACAAGTCTCTGGTTTGACCAATTTGTTCATATATCCTGGTGTCTCCAGGTCCCACAGAGCAGCTCAGCTGGGCAGTGAAGTCCTGGCAGGCTTGAGGACCAATGAAGGCTGATAGGCATGAGACCCTGGTCCCTGTGGGAATAATTACAGATGTCTGGGAGTCCCACAGCACTTGGATTCAGTCATGAAGGGCTGCACAATGTGGCAAGCTCGGCCTAGTCTCTGTTGCTGTTCAGACACCCCTCCTTTTTATTTTTCGTTGAAAATTCCTACATCTTTTTCTCATTTGAAGTGTCTGTTCTTTTTGAGATCATCATTAAAAAAAAAAATGAAGAGAGAAACAAATGGCTTAAGCGGAATTTGACCTAAGGATGCTGGAAGCAGGTGGAAACACTTTGCTTAACAAAGTCAATTTCCTTCTGGCTTTGCCTGTATCACTATAGCGCCTGGCTCTTTAAAAGTCTCTTTTCATCAGGTGATCTCAAAGAACTTTCCAGGCATTACAGAGCCACTGTCATGACTGTTGTCAAGGCTAGAAGAATCCACTGTAACCTTAATTGTAAATGCATCATTCTTCTAACTTTCTGATGACAACTCCAACCTTCATCTGATTTTTCATGTCTTGGCTCAGCCCAGAGGAGAGTGCTTTCTCCGTATGAGTAAGTGCTGAATTGAACAGGCTAGTTTTGAGTTATGGGTATCTGAGAAAGCATTCTGCTTTTCAGTTTCTTGGAAGCCTGTGGTAAAGCTTTTATGTTGTTGTTACTTATATATCAGGAAAATGCCTTGAAGCAAAGACTTACAACTTGTAGTCACTTATCTTCACCAAGAACTCACAGATGAGATTATTTTGCCATGTTGAAATTGATCGTCGTGTTGCTAGTTTAGAGGATCTATGTAAAAATCTGGAAATGAAAATAAACCTGTGCTATATGAACATCTGGGAAAACTGTTCATTGTGACTGAGATAATTAACATATGCTGTCCCTCTCTCCTAATTAGTAGCATAGGAAAGCTCATGACTTGCTTAGTTGTGCTTGGGAGTTGAAGATTGCTGTTGCCTCTTTCAAAAAATGGAAATGTCACTCATGGCACGGTGCTGGTGAGTCATACCCATTGCAGTCCTTTACGGGACAGGGTTTACGGTCTTATTCATTTCAATAGACAGGGATGTCTGTAGAGGACACAACATCAGTATAGAACTTCACCAGATGCCAGAGACCATCACTGGTATTCACGTAGCATGACTGGTTATGTGAAGTATCTTCAGCAAAGGCAGAGCTGTGCACCCGAGGAGCCTGGCTGCTTCTGCTGAAGCATGTTTGTTATCTGGAGAATGAAATACAGCACAAAAAAAGTGGTGTGGTCAAAGGAAATCCAAAGAGGCGAGGGTCTTTTGAAAATGTCCCTCTAGCTGGGGTGAGGGAACAGGGAAAGCAAACGTGGAAGGAGACAACGCAGGCCTTCAGGATCCTGGACCATTCCTTTCAGCAGCGCTTCACTGTTGGGTTCAGAGACCCCCATGTACAAGCTGGAAATGATGTAAAAGCAAAGGTCTCCACACAGCATGATGTCTTTCTCTGATGTTGAGCCTGCCCCAGCCAACAGGACTGGACCTTTTAGCATCTGCTCTTGGACCAGAGGTCTAGTGTGCAAACCCTCTGCTGCTGTGGCTACACACGGAGACATGCCAGTAGGAGCAGGGGTATTTGCCAGTGCTACTGGTGCTTAAATTAAAAGGAGTAGCAGGAGGCACTCGTTCTGGAATTGCTTATTTTGTCAAATCATTTTGCAATGGCTGTACCATGCATATAGTTATTAATGGTCTAACGACATCTCCACCTTCTGCTTCTCCCTCTTTGCAATTGCACAGTGTTGAATGCCAGTCTTAGCTTTCCCAAGAGGTAACTGCTTGCTCGCACATGCCTTTGGCAGGATCCATGTTACACAATCACAGTGCTCCCTCTGGGTGACAGAGTGTGTTTTTGTATGCCAGGTTGCAAAAAGATCATCCCTTCTCTCTCCCTCAGAACACCTGCACTCTGTCTGGGCAGTCTCTATGGTGCTAAACCATCCTCCTCTGCCTTTGATGGTCCCCAGGCACCCTTCCCTTGCCCCTGTGCTCCTGCTACCTTGGACCAGGGAAGCAATGGCAGGAAGCAAAGGATGGCAGAGGATGGGCAGTGGCACACAGGACGTGCCCAGCCTGTGCTGATACTGTAGGACGTTCTGCACGGCACTTTGCAGCGGGCGTTGGATCTACATGCAGCAGAGATTGCTGTTTAGCCATGGCTTACCCTGGAAATCAGGGTCCTCCCCAATGCTGGAAAATCATCCGTGTGGCACTGACAGACTGAGGCCTGAAGCAGTGACAGGAGGACAGTGAGCAGTGTGTGAGGACGCTGCAAGGTGAAGCTGGTTATGTGTTTGTATCACAGACCAGAGGAGAAGGTACCCAGCGCTGCTTCCCTTGCAGAGCTGTGGGAGAAGTGAACCCACCAGACCTGGCATTAATGCAAACCACATCCAAGACATGGTGACTACAGACCCTGATGATGATATATACCCTCGTGCTGGCTTGCATGGCCAGCCCTTCCCTGCCCCCATCCATGCTGCAGTTTGTTGGATCGACTTGAGCGTTATACCTGTGGCTGATCCCCAGAGACTCCTTCACTCAATACATTTCAAGCTTCAGTGCTTGCAAGTGCCTCTGTGCTGCCTTTTGATGTCATCCCTTCAAACACTGAAATGGCTGTGGCCAGAGGGCTGAGGCTGACCTGGATCCATCCAGAGGAGAAACTGCTGAGCAAGCCCCATGTGGAAACGGTTTGAAACCTTCCGAGTCTCCTTTTCTTCACCGCTTCTAGCCTCCCCGACGCTGCAGGCACTCACAGCATGGCTCTTGCCTGCTGCTGTTAGTCGTTCCTTTCTTCTTTCTCTCTTGGAAGCAGCAGCCTTTCCCACCGCCTTGCTCTGTTTGAGGCCCATCTGGATCAGCATAAGTCAGAAAAAGCTCTGCTGAGCTCCCCGGAGACACTGCCAGGCTCACAGAGGGACTGAGGAGAAGCAAAGCCCAGTTTCCTGATGGATGCAAAATAGCTTCTTCTGTACGCACCTCTTTGCAGTAGGAAAAAACCCCACCACCAAACCAAACCAAACCAGACTTGTACATGTAGACAAAGAGTTTTGCACAGCATTTCCAGATATGGATACCCTACAGATGCTCCAGTTTCACAGAAGGCAGTTTGGGTTGGTCAGACGGACTGCAGATGCTGTAACTGCATGCTGGAAGAGCAGCCTGCAGCCTGCTCCTGGGCAGGGATGCTGCTGCCGCTGCCTGCTCCTTCGGCTGCATGTCCCAGTGCTCTGCACCGCTGCCCCGGCTCCGGGTGGCTGCGGTTGGGCATGGGGACTGCGATGGCCCTGTCCAGGCAGGGCTTGAGTATCTCCAAGGATCGGTGTAGTGCAAAATGTAACTAGGAAGAAACAGTTCCTGGGGAAAAATGACAGAAAAAGCCAATAATTACTCTCCAACAAAATATTGTAACACTAGAAAACTGGAAGTTAATGTTACGCTTAAAAGAAATTCAAACTTGTTAAAGGGGCCATCTCAAAGAGCCAAAATACTTCAACTCTGCATTCAGTAGTCCATGATGGGGAAAAACACACACTATATATATATAAAAATTATTCCAGTTTAATTAGGAAATACAACTGAAGAGATTAACTTAAAAACATGCTCATTGCAAGGTGTTTCTGCAGGGCAGATGATGCCTTTCTTAATCATATTTGGCCTTCTCTTATCAGCAATGGTAAAGCTGTGTTTTATATCAACCCATTTTGATTAAAATGCAGCTAGGATTGGCTAGAAATTGCTAAAAGGGCAATTATCTTGGGGCTGGGGAGACTATAATGTCCCTTTTCACAGAAAAAAGCATTTCCCAAGTTAGATATTAAGTTGCCATTGTAGAAACTCTCCCCTGGAAGTCCCCTCCTGCTGCTGCCTTGTGCAGTGTGGGCAGTGTCCCAGGACAGCCGGTGTCCTCCGGGAGGCCTTGGGGGACAGCAGACACGGTGGATCTGGGTGTCCTCTGGGCTGGGCAGCACCCGGGAGTTTGCAGGTGTGGATGAGGCTCAGCATCTCCCAGCTGCACTGGAAAGTATCTTGGTGCGGCTTTTGCTGCTCTGATCTCATGTGAAAGCTTCTCTGAGGTTTCCATTTTTAGGACAGGTCTGGTTCCACCTCCCTTGAATGCTTTTCCTTCTGTACATGTTATGGCTCTCCCATCTGCCTCATCGTGGTGGTGCAGCATATCCATTCTTGCATCCATAGCCCCCTGGCCCTGGAAGAGGTCACGCAGCAGTATGGGTTGATTTATCTTGCTCCTTCATATGCAGAGTCAATGCTCCTGCTGTTCCCAGGGATTCAGGCTATCAGGCCACTGCTCTCACTCTTCTGGCCAGCATGTCAGCAGAGACCTCAGGAGATGAGTTGCAGCAGTACCAGGGTAGCTGAGGGGCCAGCCAGAGGTGATGTCCCTGGGCAGCGCTCTGTGTAGGAGCAGCAAGGAACAACTTACAGCACCGATCACAGGCTTCGGAAAGTGGCTGGGCATCCTGCCTGCCAGGAACGTGACATGACTTCAGGCCCTGAACTTCCCAGCCTCATCAACCAAGACGTGCTAATGACTGACAGCGCTTAAAACAGCAGAGCCATAGCACACCCAGCGCTGGCCTCAGTGCCGTTCAACAACAGCCACAGGGACAGCCGTGTCCCAGCCATGCTGGGAACTCATTGGTGTTATTGCCCAAGCACTGGTGCAAAAGCCAGCCTGTACTGGGATGCCCAAATGCGTACCCATCTGGTCCCATGGGAGCTGGATGACATCCTTCTGCTGCACGAGGGACCAACAGGACTCCAGTCCCTGCATTTGAAAATCCCGTTGTGCCAAATGGGATCTTTAGGCACCGTTAATGCCCTGGCCCTGTTAATATGTACACAGTGTTCAGTGGCTGTGTCTCGAGCAACGGCTCTCTGCTCCGAATGCCCTAAAACCTACTAATGTTTAGTTGAGTCCTGACTTCTGCAAATCCAGGGGCTGGGAAGCGCTGATGGTGTAGCAGTGGCCACAGTTGATGTAGATGGCTCCTGTGACCCAAGGGGCCATCCCATCTGCACTTTGCTTCAGCAGCATCATTTCAAGAGACAAATCTGACTGAAGCCATGAAGGACACACCACCTTGACCTGTGTTTCATTGAGCACCTCCCTCTGGAATCATTACCATGCCCAAAGAGGTTTTCCAAGCTATGACCCTGTGCCCAGAGCTGGGAGCTGGAGGAAGCCTGGTGATCCAGGCTGTGGTAGCATTCATACATCAAGGAAGGCAGCAAACTGTCCTTGTAACCAGCCAGGAGAAGTTCCCAGTGTTGCCTGAAGGAGGGAATGTGCTGGGGGTCTGGGGAGAGGTTGAAGAGAGCTGGAGCATGGAGGTGGGTAGTTCTGCTGGGAAAGGAGAACACAGACAGAAAGGTTGACCTTGCCAGAAAAGTCATAAACATCTTTTTTAAAAAAGAAATTGTTGTGAAGGCTTATTTTTCTCCTCTCTTCACCATTCCGGATGCACACAAAGTGAGTTTCAAACTGTCCCTGCTGCTGTGAGAGCCAGAAATGCCTGGTTTCTCCCCCTGGGGGACCGCTGCGATTCTCAGCATCTTCCCCCCTTCCTCCCAGCAGCTGCAAGCTGTAAGAATCATCTTAAAAACCACAGGGCTCATGATAAAAGCTTTGCTTCAGATTGTATCGTGTACCAGCAAGAGCTCTGGTTCCAGGCCACTGTCACGGTGACAGTCAGGAGGGGTTATCGGCAGAAAGTGCCAGCGTTCACTTCCTTGGAGAGGGACATTATAGTAATGAGAAAATAAGAGATTTCAACCGCCTTGCCCAGCTGAGCTCTCAGCCTGCGTTACCACGGGCACAGAGAAGAATGTCTTTAATATCACCAGCAGAATATGAGTCATCGGTGCTTTTTTTTATCTTTTTATTTTTATTTTTTTTAGGAAAAAAATCAGAAATTCTGCTTTGTATTTTATCATGAGGAGAGAAATGGATTGAAAGGTAATTGGATCCTGTTGCTTCCTAAACAGCTAAATATTTACATATAGGCCAGGCTATTAATCATGGCCCCATATGGCAGGAGAGCTTGCCATAGCACTCTGGGGAAAACTGCTGTGTGCGAGTGTGTTTGTCTCACAAATGTCTCCCTGACAGCTTCACTTTCATCACAATCAGCTGTGACACCATAATTACAGATTTGGGGAGGTTTTCAGCCTCCAAGTGATTGATTGTTTGATACACACAATTTAGAAGATAGATGTTCTTATTTAAATCAACTACTTAGCGAGGGAACTGGCTACGTGGGAAACAAAGTGGAAACAGTCTGTTACTGTGCCTGTGTCCCGGACAACCCCCCTGCCTGCGTTCTCTCTCCTCCCGGGAATTCTGGCCAGGTATGGTGGCAGAAGCATCAGGGTGGCTGTTGCACACTCAGCCTCTCACCCCCTGTCACCTGCTTGCTGGTGACCCAGGGGTCCCTCACGCTGCTCTGGGTGCTAGACTTGCTGCTGGTGGGCATTTCCAGACTTTGGCTTCCTAGAAACACTCGTCTGAAGTGGCCAAGGGAAAAGCTCCCATCTGCTGTGGTCGTTACTGGCCACTGATTTACTGTTTTCAAACTACAGCGGCACTGAACTCTGCTAACTCCAGCATGGGTTGCTCTTGCCCCAGAGGTAGTAAATCCCATGGAAGGACAAGGTGGTTGCAGTTTCTTTCCATGTGCTCCATGTTTACCAGGTGTCAATTTTATGGAGCAATAGTACTCAGGGTTCGGTTTTCTTATGTCAGGGCTGATCATTTTTTATGGCCTCTTTTGCAGATCCTTGTAACTCATCCTGGCTCTTCCTGCCTTTTTCCATTCTGGTCTGTATTTACAGCATCCCTCTTTTGCTAAGGGCATGGGAATTTATGGGAAGGCAGGACAGGCCGGGAAGGTGAGGGGGGTTGCCCTTTATGTGAGAGAGCAGCTGGTGTGACGGAGCTTTGCCGTGGATGAATGATGTTGCAGCTGAGAGCTAATGGGTCAGGATGGGCAGGTGGACCACCACAGATGCTTGTGCTCACACACAATCTATGCATGCTGATTTCACATATTTGACCATGCTGGCCAGCCTGCTGGTGTTTGCCCGGATGGAGATGCTGGGTTTGAAGTGTTCAGTAATTATGATTTGCTAATGGCATTAAGAAGCCAAGCTGATGTGGGTGCCACGAAGAACTGCTGCTGAGACCTTCATTCTGCTTTGGTCAGCTGCTTGCACAAAAGAGCTGCTTGAACAAAACCCAAAGATGATTTTTATTTTTTATCGGTTTTCATCTGTTGTGTGCCCTTCTGGCTCTGCAGCTTCTCTCTAATGAAGCAGACAGAAATCCCTGACCTGGAATAATGTCACATTTCCTACCAAGCTCCACATGACACTCCTTGTCCTCCGGAGGGCTCTCATCACTGGGACAAACCATTAAACTCCTTCTTGTGTTCTCTCCCTCTCTTTATGATCCTTTCTGGAGTCTCATTCTTTTGGATGTATGAATTTTGTGCTGCTCCCTTCATGGTGATCCCCCTGAGGGAGGAAGGATGGAGAACAGCCCCACCCAGCCCAGCCAGTAACTGAGCAAACAGGGCAGGTTTGTGAGAATTGGGATCTGTGGATGAGCCCTGACAATGGCTAGGACCTTGTGTACAAGCACAGCATTCTGCTGGGCCCATACAACAGCCTGATCCCTGTTCCAGCTCTGAGGAGGGGCTGGGGCTCTCCTGAGGTCCTGTCTCCCAAAGTCCTTTAACCATTTTCTGTTGCATCCTCCCAGAGATCCCACGAGACCCCGGTCTGACGTGATCTCCCACACCTAGTGGCCCCTCACTGCTGGCCCCCTGAGTCTGAAGGTGCTGTGTTTATTCCTCCTCCAAACCATCTGTGCAGCCCTGGCAAGACCTGGATGACCATGGAAGGAGCCAAGGTGACCCGTTAGCTCAGATCACAGCTTTGCAGTGCCTGTGTGGCTCTGAGAAGACCACCTGGCCCTGGTAAAATCTTTAGCCCTATGAGTCACGTCTAATTGGGGGGATAAATTGTGATTGAATATGAGATGCCAATTGTTATATCCTCAAATTCACAAAGTTTTGTTTTCCTGGACTTTAAGAAAGACAACATAGTAAAGGCCGTATAGGTTTTCAGTCCTGGGACTTTTCCAGGCACTGCTTCCCCCCAGATCTCAGATTTCTGCTAATAGTGGTCTGAGGCTGTATCTGTCTTTTCCTTTCTACTCTCTGTCTCCTTCTGTGTGTTCTCACCTGCGTCTGCCTCCTGCACATGCTTGGCAATGGAGTACCCCATAAATCCATCCTCCTTCACTACTGGAAGTCTGGACAGACCCTGAAGCTTCTTCTGTTCTGGGGCTGTAAGTGCTCCCACGCTTACCTGGAGAGCACCTTCTACCCATAAACCCAGTGCAACCCAAACGAGTGGCGAAGCTCCAACAATCTCTGTCTCACTAAATTTTAACCCAGTCCATGATGCTTGAATTAATATTGTTGTGGACAGGGAAATGCTGACATGAAGTAAAGGTTCTCTGCTTCAGCATGTTCTTTTCAGGATTGATTAGACAGACGATTTTAGCATCTTTCATTAGCAAATCCCTTCCTTAACTGTTTTAATTTTGTTGATGAAGTGCAAAGACTTCTGAAATTTACTTTGCAGGACATTTAATATGAAATAAAATCAGTAGCTAGTATTTATATTTTAAATGGGCCATTCAGGGAACCTTTCCCAAAATGCAAGGAGAAGGTAATGAGGGAGGCTTTTAAACTTCTTCGTGTGTAACCCTTGTCTGAGAGTTGAATGGTAAATTTTAATTAAGCTACATGGGTAGAAATGATTGGCAGAAGCTAATGAAAATTTGTGGTTTACAGAAATGCTTTTTTCTGCATGGGGATGAACAGGTGCAGCCAGCAGGTCTGGCTGGCGATGCAGGTCCTCTTCTCCCTGCAATTGCTGATCTGCTTTAGCTGGGGCTGTATGCAAGATGCACTTCATCCTGCACTTTGCATGAGCAATTGGTGAGACTGCCCAATGCAAGGGTTCCCTCTGGCTCAGGCAGGGTCCGGATCAGGCCACAGAGGTGTTTACTGTGATGCTGGTCATTCAGTGTTAAAGAAGCTGAAACTGAAGTGTGTCAGGCAGCAGAGATGGTAAGTTTCTTTATACACCTACACTGGCTTCTTTATACACCTATATTTGATTGCACCTTAGTTTGTGTCCAGGAGAAGAGTTCAGTACAGCTGAACTGGAAGAGTTGTCCAGTGACTTTGTTTCAGAGTACCTGTTCCCCAGTAAAGCACAAATCCAGAAATTACTGCTCCGGTTTTGGTGCCCTGAGTGTTGTCTCGCAGCCTAAACATTGCCTTGTGGTGGGAGAGGGAGGCTGTGCAGAGCCTGGGACATGTTCTGGTTGAGACAGCGAAGTCCTGGTCCCTGACCGAGACCAGAACAGCTCAGACAACAGCAGGGATGCTCTCAGGTCACTTTTAGACCCAGCAAGCTGAGAGTTTTTGTGTGATCATGAGTGTTTCAGGAGTCTCCTTATTGCAAGGCATTATACACGCGTGGAGGTCCATCATTTAAACAGATGCACCATGTTAGAGGAAGGAGGAGCTAAAGGTCCCATCCACAGACAGACAGCACAGCTGAGGAAGAACCAGTGGAGGAATTCCAGCCTCTGGGTCTGTCTTTCCTGCAGTGCGAAGGGCCATGAGGCAGTGCTACGCACATTAGGTGTTGCTAGCAAGGCGGTGAAAGCCTTAGCACTGCTCCCACACGCTCTGGTTCCTCACCTTGCACTAACAGGTCTGCCTCAGGTTTCACTCTGCATGTGCCACACCAAGCCTCCTCTGCTTGTAGCCATGAAGTCACCTCCTTATGTCACCTCCTACCTTAGGCAGGAGCTTTTCCATCTCCATAGCAGAACATTGCACGCTACGGCAACATTTTTGAAGAACATCGACACAACTTTCACGTGGCTTCTGTACCACATGCTTGCTCCAGTCGTTCATTTCATTTCTCTATTCCTAACTCCAGCAGCTTCAGTGAAGCTACTTTGGATTTACACCATCTCAGAGAAAAGGAAAATAATGAAAATAGAGTCCAAAGTCAATTAACAATTGCTTCATAGCTGTTACAGAATTGCCTTTGTAATTAGATGTGGAAGTAGCCCCTGGTTATGAACAGACATGGAAACTGGATTTTCAAAGTTATCTGGAGGTCTCAAAATGTAGTCAGGGATTAGCAGGATTTTCAAAGTGTTTTACCCTCTGTAAATGCCAGACATACTCAGAAATAGCCTCTCAGCCCCGTAGGACTAATTTTGCAGTTCTGGGGATCAATTTGAAAACCTGGATACATATCATCTGTGAAAAAATGTGTATGCATGTGTATGTGTGTGTTAAACAGTATTTTTACCTTTATGCATTAATCTAATCTAAGAAGAAATAATAACCATTTCTACTAAGGGCCGGAATTGGTAAGGCAAATAGACTTTCCTAGGCTGAAATTTGCAATAGGCTTTGAGTTAAATTTATCTGCTGGCTGGCAGAATTTAGCTTGTTTTTCTGTAAAAATTCCAGGTAAGACAACAACAAAAATAAGGTATTCTTTTTCTAGAAACCTCAAGGCAAATATGATTTAGTGTTGGTGATATTTGTTCTTTACAGAGCTAATGCTTTGGTAGCCTTTCCCTCGACCCTTTTAGATGGCATAGCCAAAAATACTTAAAAATGTGATTTATGATTTGTTCTGTGCTGCTTTCCCAGATGTATCTCAGATATGGATTTGGAGAGAAAAATACCACATCTGAAACCCCGCAGCTGCCTTCCCCCACCCTGTGTCCTGAGCAGATGAGGGATTTGCCCTTGTGCTTTGATGCAGGTGGTATCGAAGGGATCCGGAGTATTTCCCAAATGGGATGTCTGTGCAGCAACCAGTGAAAATATTTTCAGCATCAAACTGAAGAGCAAGTGAAGTGCTACGGGTGACTGCTTGTTACCAGTGGAAAATGCCATGGATTAGAGGGCACCAGGCCAGAGCCAGAAGTTCAAGGCTGTTTTTAGGGTCTAACAAAGACACCACCAGGCTGCATTGCAGTTCCTGGCTTTGCCCCCGGCTCCTGTGCGTCCTTGGACTCTCTCTGCCTTAGGTTTCTATCTATAAAGTAGATGTTATTAATCCCTGACCACAGCAGTGTGTTAGGAGAACAAATCTATTGATGATTATAAAGTGTTCGGGTAACTATGGCAACAGGGTGCCAGAGTCACCTCGGGTAGATAGTCTGCCTTTTTGCATCTTGCAAGAGGAGAACTAGCGAAAGTGCGTGCTTGAACGTGCCCTGAAACCTCTCAATGCACTCGGTGCTGACTCATCAGAATCTCCCAGCCCCTGCTTCCCCTGAATTATTTCAGGAAGGTTGCCTATGTTGGGATTAAAGCAATGGAGGAAATTTTTAAAAAGCACCTTGCTTTATTGCTTGCTGGACAGATTATACCCAGCATCACGGCTTTAACTTGGAAACAGTTCATTATGTTTTATGGCAATAAAAAAGCTGAGATATAAAATTTATTGCCATGAGATAATGAACTGCAGGGACGAATGTTCAGTGTAACGGTTCTTTCTGTAACATGCAGCAGCTCTGCCCTCACTTAGTGATTGTCCTACCCACCTCCTTGCAATTTGTTTTTATCATACAGAAGCCCTGAGCCTCCCTGGTAATACACCAGCATTTTCATTTAATCAAAACAATTTAATCCACTATAAAAAGAAGCCAAGACAGGCAGGGGAGAAATTGATCTGTGAGAAAACAGTAATGTCATGAAGAGGGAAAGCTTATTCAAACTCGGGGGAAATATGGGTGGTTGCTTTTTATTATCTTGCTGGATGAAAGGTGTCTCGGAGAGAGGCTGGGGCAGGCTGCACCTGAGCAGCCCCGTTCTCTGTGCGCATCCCTGGAAGGTGCCTGCAGTGCCCAGGACTGGGAGCTGTGCAGGTGATGGAGGCACGTGGTGGGGGTCTGGAGGAGCCCCTGGGAAGGGAGGGAGCTTGACCAGCAGGAGCTGGGCACTGGCAATGCTGTACCATGGTTTTGGTGATCAGTGGAAATCCCAGCATCCTGAATGGTTTTGTTCCCTTCTCTCTCTTTTTTTCTGGTGGAAGCAATGGGGAGACCTGATCAGATTTTGTATTTAAGCCAAACACCTGGTGAAGGCTAAGTTGTTCCTGGGTAGAACAGAGATCCCACACATTTAGTGCCATGCACAGCATCCCTGGTTAGGCACACACCGACCACACCCTCACAAAAATCACAAGGGAATAAAGGATCAACCTGTCTGCACCTCTGCTGCTGCTCCCAGGAGCACAGGAGGGATTTCCAACATGCCTACCATTTACTTTGAATAGGAAGCTTGATTTTGCATTTCAATTTCCGCCAATCGTCTTTGAGCAGAGCTTTATTTTATTTGTATTTGTATTTGTGTAGTATTGTATTTTGCTGTTATTTCTGTCCAGTGCCTTCGAGCTGCATGCAGTTAAAAAACATTCATGTGAAGTTGTCCTGACCTTTCCTTCACCTCATCCCAGCACTCCCCAGTAAGCCTCATTCCCAGTGGATTCCCTCTGGCGTGGCAAAGGCTCTGCAAGCCAAGTGTGCTTCCCCTCCTGCCAAGGACACTTGTCCAGCAGCATCATTTAGGGAAGCTCTGCTGGCACCGGGCCAGGGATGCAGTAATGCTGATGAGCGAGTGACCTCGGCTGCTGAGTTGCCTTTCCCATGGAGGGCAGGGCTTGCATCAGGGCATCTTCTTTCTCATTGCAGATGTAGGGAGCTGAGCTGAGATTTAGGAGCCTGTATTAAGCCTTCAAAACCCAGTGAAGTCTTACAACCAATGTGACTTGAACACCTTTCCTCTTGTAAGCACCCTCTAAAAAGCTATTTTAGAAGACCACTACATGTTTTAGAAATACGGTTTGCCTTAACTTTGAATGAAATGAGTGTTTTCACTCACTTAACACACAGATTCTAGATGCTGTTTTCACTCAAACTATCATCAAGCCATAAGCTGCCCTGGACACAACTCCAGATTAGTCTCAGTGTAGGGATGCTCCCAAACTATTGTGTTTGATTTGAAATGCAGGTGACAGTAACTGATGCAAAGCCACTGGACACCATGTCGCTCAGGGCCACTTCCAGCTTTTTGCAGAAAAAAAGCATTGGTGATCTTTAATTGGTTTTGTCAAGCCAAATAGTTTTGGATGAAGTGTTAAATTCCTGTGTCATCCAGAGCCACAAAGGGCTAGAGATGTTGTCAAGGAAACCTGCCACATCATGCTGTTGGCTTCTGCATGGGAGTTTGAAGCTGCCCCAAAAGGTATTGCAAGTCACTTCAGGCTGGATGAGTTGTCTGTGGGAACTTTTGCTCTCAGAGCAAGTGATGCTGCAGCATTCATAACCAGGGTCCCCTTCACTCCTCAGTTGTACCGGGGGAACTTTCCTCTGGCAAAACATCCCAGCTTCTGTGCAAAAGGCTTTCTGTTCCTCTCACTAAAGGCTCATCTCTTGATAGCCTCACCTGAAACCAGACTTTCTCTCATCTTGCACTGGAATCTCTGGAGTGGACAAGGCAAGATCCCAAATCAATGTCCTTAGAGGACAATGTTTGGGGACGGTGTGGATATACCTTCACAGCACTTTTATTTGACTCCTCATTTTTACTAACAATTGTTGAATGTGTGGTGCAAGAACAGTCCAGGGAACCAAACCTCTGCTCTCAGGTGGATGTGAGCACTTTACGGCAGTGCCATGTACGCCTTCACTTGCTTGTCCCTGCCTATGGCCTCACGTTGTGCCCAGTCACACATGGGTATAGAAGGTGGCCACAACACAGCATGGTCAGATCTTCCTGGGGGAAGGAGGGAGAAGGAACCTGTTAAAACGATCCTCTCCAAGGAAATGGTGCATCTATGGCGGGGTACAGGTTGGTCATTGGCCCCAGTACAGCAGGGACAGGATCAGGGTAGACCTGCTCCCTGCCAGCTGGGGGCTAGAAGCCAGTGAATGAAGCCATTCAGCTCATCTACTTGAGTGGGTGCTGGCAGAAAATTGGGCAGTTGAGGTCTCTCTTGAGGAGGCAGGCTTGCCTGCACCCCTGCAGCGAGAGGGACATCGGCCTGAGTCACCGAGGGCTTCATCGTGGGCATCGCTGGGCTCAGCTGAGCAGGGGCTACCTCTCAAAGGGAAGGAGCTCCTGCAGTGCCAGTCGTGCCATCTCTGCCTTTATTGAATTGTGTTCAGAGCTTGGCACTAGCCCAAGAAAAGTCGGGAGATAAGTCTGGTGACAAAACAGCCCTCCAGAAAGCAAGGCGGTTTGCCTGTTTCCAAGGGGGGTGGGTTTGCTCTTTGATCTGATGGCTCCAAGGGGAAAGGAAAGACCTCTTACATCTTGTTAAATGCTTTATTCACACACATGTAATTAAGATATCCTATATCTACAACTCGGCATGCCTTTAATTAGAGACATTTCAGCACTAGAAGCGCTGGCAGAAACAGATAATGGTGCTGTTTTTGCTCACTGCCAGGAGGCAAAACCGACCACAGGAAAAGACAATTTCCCCGTAAATTATCTGTGCCCTCTGCCTTGCCGTTTGCTGCTCTGTCCCCCCCACAAGGTTGATGGGAAGGAGATGAAAGGTGATGCGCACCATCCAGAAGTACTTACTGAATGCACAGGAGGAGAGAGCAGCTGCGGCCATGTGGGGAAGCACAGAGAGATGCGCACCGACACATGTCCTTTCTGACACGGCTGGTGGTAGCATGGGCAACAGACCCCGGCTGAGGACCCCCAGGGACCTACCTGGCCTCTGAGCAGACTTAGCACAGGGCAGCAACAAGACAGGCTTTTCCCCAAGCCACCCTACACTTCTTTCTTTCAAAGGGCTGCTGGAGGGACTCAAAGACACAGGTTTAAATGGGAACCCATGGCTTAAACTTTCTCCAGAATGAATGGAGCTGACAGATTTAGCAGGACAAACAAATTCCTCATGGGTTACTAATAGCACAAATAGACTGTTGGTCCTGATGACAAGGACGTTAAACAGTTGTAGCCACTAACCGAGGTAAAAAAAGTCAATCAATGGGTAAGTTAAAATAAAAAAAAAATAAATAAAGTTTAATGAGTTTTAACTCAACAGAAAGTTGGAGAAGTATAGGATATTTTGATTTTGGACTCATTACAAGCAACAAAATGGTTTGACTAAAGATGCTAAATTTCCCCAAAGACCATACTTTAATTAATTTAAAATCATAAACCAATTAACATATTTAATACTAAGCACCCATACAATTAATTTTGTACTCAGAGATGATGTATGGTGTTTAGGGAAAGGAAAGGAAAAGCTGGATTTCTCATAAATAAGTAGGAAGTTGATTCACTTAGGCACAAAACTCGCAAGGAACGTGATGAACAGCCTTGCAGGTGCAAAACTCAGCTCTATCTTAGTAGCAGAGCCAGCAGGGGGGGTGAAAAGTTGCCACATAGTTCTGGTTTTAAGAGATGCAAGAGGGCAAATACTTCTCCAGACCCACCAGTTCCTGGGTCCAGGCTGGGTCTAGACGATCATCAGACAATGTCCTTGTCAATGAGTTGGGTCACGCACAGGAGCTGCAGCACTGCCTTCCTTTCCCAGACTTTTCTAAATGGTCTGGTCCTGAAGACCCCATCAGTGCTGGCTGGAGAACAGGGTATCAGGCTGATGAATCCATCTCAGTGGGCATAGAGCTGGGATAGAAAACATCATTTTGTAACAACAATATTCGTTTAACTTTGTCATCTTAACAAGATCTCAATTTGGGGAAAATGCTTGGAGTCAGTACTTTTGAATGAAACATGCTTCTTCACAGATGACATTCAGAATGACTTCTCCATTGATGAGAAAAAAAATAAATTTGCATTTCTGTTCACCTGTTTTGCCAAAACAAAATATATTCTCATGTCAGGCTTTCTTGCCTGGTGTCTTGAAGTTAACCTCTAGCTATAACACCATTCTGAGAATGAATTTGCTTTCTGCCCCAATATTTCTTTAATATTATCCAGTGATAGGGGCCCCATTCTGCCCTCCTATAAACCTCATGTCACTCTCCTCCAGAATAAACTTCCACAGAAGGTTTGTGGGGCTACAGACATCACCATGGAGATTTTAAAAATCATTGTCACCTGAATGCTGTCATCCTCTATCTACTCACCTCCTGAAAGTGAGAGCTGGGTTCTGATGACCCACAGATAGTACCCAAGCATGCCCCAGAGGTCTGGCTCCTCATTGCCACCATGGCTCAATGAGCTGGACAGTCTTCACTGGACTCTCCAACAGCTTCAACATGTGGAAACCAAAACTTCCCTCTCTGAACTTGTCCCATACATGTCCGTGGGAGCATAGCTCTGCTCTGGCTGCCTGAACTTATTGTGCCACATCTGCCTCAAAACATTTTTGATGGCTGCCTTACAGCTCCTTGGCTCATGAACAGGTAACTTGGTGGTGTTGTTTTTCTCAAAACTTCAGAGCTGGCAAAGAGCATCAGACTGCTTTTAATATGCCCTGGTTTCAGGTGTAACTTCAGGTGTTCATCCTGCAGTCTAATAACTAATAACGCTGCAAATGGTGCGACTAAGCATGGGAGAGGGGCTCGTCTGGAGGTCAGAGTTGCCCAGCCCTGCAGCGCTGTGCAGCATTACTGCAGGGGCTGGCCAGAGAGTATTTTTGCTGGAAAGCTCTTCACCTGCTCCGTGCCCAAA
Source organism: Falco rusticolus (assembly GCF_015220075.1). Lineage (NCBI taxonomy): Eukaryota > Metazoa > Chordata > Aves > Falconiformes > Falconidae > Falco > Falco rusticolus. The sequence goes on along the minus strand of NC_051187.1, from coordinate 9,990,689 downwards.
TGCCTCAGTACATCAAATTACCTGTGAACTGATAAACTCTGTGTGTGTGGAGCTGAAGAAAAAGACACCAAGGTAAGAGGACTCATCCAGGTCTCAGCTCGTGGGAGGTTTTGGGTGCTTATAGCAGGAACCCCCATGGATAACTTGTGTGCATCTTCCTCTTTCTTGCTTTCATGGACATGTGTTTATTTTCCTATTTTTCAGCCTAACTGGGGGGAAATGGAAGATGTCTGAAGCAACAGTTCATGTTTGCCAGGTCATTAGGAAACCAGCCAGAGAGGGGATGAAGCTTTGGGTGATGTTTTTCACTGACATCAGAGAAGGATGGCATGGTCTGCCCTATTCAAGCAGTTCAAAGAATTCTTCATATGGGGGAAGGAGGACTAAATATAAGTAATAGGAGGAAAAAAGGAAAAAGATCAAATAAGCTTTAAAAACCTGGATGTGTGTGATCTCAGATGCTTTCTGACAATAATATGTTATTGCTAATCGTTATTGCAAGACAGAATTAAAACTGCTTTAGTACTTCAACTGTGCATTTCTGGACTGCGACGTGTTTCTTCTCTGTGTAGCAGGAAACTGAATTTCGGGGTTTATAATGACGGTTTGGAGGGCAATGAAAAGATCCCTCAGTTGCAGTTTGCCCTCGTTTCCTGCTGTGAGCTAGCATAACCCTAACCCCGTCTAGGAACAGCTTTCATTTCTGAGCACATCAGTTTGTGTTGGACTCTGGACTTGGCACTGAAATTGCTGTAAGCTGGTGTTTTAATGGGAGGTTTTGACTGTTTCAAGGAAGCTATGGCACACACGCAACAGAGGTTTGGAGGAGAAAGGGAGCTTTTCAAGCAGTCCTGGTAACAAAGGTCGTGTCCTGTGTGTTCATGGGGTACTGGAGAGCTTCAAGCCACCAAGACAAAGCTCTTGCTGTGCAGAAGCCTTGCACAGAGTCTGGCCAGCACATCCCGAGGCTCCGGGTTGTGCTGCTGTGTGGGGAGATGAACGTACAGCCAGAACATCCATCCACCCTGCAATCCTTGCCCCTCATTGGGAAAGATGTGGCCCCACATTGCCTGGGCATGGGGCACATGGGGAGATGGTTCAGCGGGTGGCAGATGGTTTTGCACAGCCAGGACCTCTCTTTTTCTGCCCAGACTCCTCTCCCAGCCCACCAGCCTGCTGCAAACACACAGGGAAAGGGCCTTTAGACTCTGTTCTCCAGGCAAAAGTAGCGGGCTCTTCGTGGGACCATACCCAGGTGTGCAGATTTGCCTCATCCAGGGATGGGCATGGAGGATGAACATCCTTCACTGGAGCTGGCTGAGTGTGCGCCTCCGCTGACTGCAGCAAGAGCCCAGGGCAACCCGCTCCAGTCCTGGGTCTGAGGAACAGGAGGGATGGAGCCTGACTGCGGCTACAGGCATTTGTTACTGTTTGTTTCCTTGGAATTGCCTCACTTATTCTAAATAATTTAAAATTTTGTACACAAAAACTAATCAAGAACCCAAATTATCTTCTTTTTAAGCATGGCAAGATATGCAGAATCAGCCTAAAACGATTTCAAAAATAATAAAAGCAGATTCAGTGACAGACCCAAAAGCACAGTGAGTACAGCTGTGAGCTAGTCTAGGTTTCTCTCAGCTACTGAAAAGCAGACAAAAGGTACTGGTATATCTCGTATTTAATTTTTCAAACTAACAACTTGGTTGCATGCAGATTTGGGAAAATAATGAACATTCGGCTTCAGCTGCTGAACCAAAAAATTCAGAAGAAAAATGGCACATGTCACATTGAAACAAAATTGGTGCCGTTTCTTTCTAAGTGAGATGAACACCCCCTTTAAAAACACTATTTTTAGTCAACTAAAATTTACCATCGACATGAAATGGAATGTTTGTCTCCTTGTCAGAACTTAGTCCTCGTGCTTGATCTTTTTCCTTCAGTGGGGGGCCAAATTTCAAAGTATTTCTTGTCACTTTAAAATCTGTTTTGCCCTTGAGAACGTCAGGTTTCTGGTACTTTCACTGCTCGTTAAAACAAGAACAACAAACCCCTTTTGAACAGGTTTTTAAGATGACTTGGGTCACCATGACCCCAGTCCTCAGGTACCATCACCTCTGTGCTCAGGAAGCCACACCAGACCAGAGCAGCACAAATCTTTCCCGGCTTGGCTTTCATTTAAGATAAAGAGCTTCGGGCTGTGAAGTGACAGTCACCCTCAGATAAATGTCCCCTCCAGACACGGCAGGGAACTGCTGCTGCTGGGTCAGCGCAGCCTGGCAGGGTACCGCTCCGTCCCACAGGGACATGTCTCCGGTCCAGCACCGTGCCACCGCAGTGTGGAAATGGATTATGGAGAGAGGTGATGACAAATCGAGTTATCTCTGACATGCCAATTGTCTGAATTATGTGTCCCTTCCCCAGAATGCAGCCCATAATCACAGCAATTATACATGACAATCATTAATAATTACATTTCACTTCAATCAATTTTTACTCAAATATAGCTTTTGTGCCAGGTTTCAGTTAATTTTTCCTATATATGTGTCTCAGGCGTTTGCAATATTCTTGTGTGAAGATCAATCAGGACAAATGACAGGATCACATGCTACATTTCTTGGGGGAGCCAATTTTTAATTAATTGTTATTCATAAACTAATTATTGGATTTACAAATGAGTTCTCAGGAAATTCATTAGCCCTTGGAAGCTGCATGTCAGCCATTTGCAGGAGGTTAAGAGTCTGCTTTTCTTCATAAGACTGTAAATCCACGTCTTGAAATGTAAAATGTTTTTTTTCCTGGAGCTCTGGGGCCCTGACCAAGGTCATCCACCATCCCCCCCCTGCGAAGTGCTGGCATTTGTCCTGCCTCAAACTCAGTTTAAAAGCAGTTTGAGAGACAATTTCCTTACAGAACTGAACGAAGAGGGGAATGGATGTCTACAAGTCTGTGCTCAGGAGCAACTCCAGGAGAAAGCTACTGTGCAGCCTTGCAAGGAGCCAAGAAAAATGTACTTTGGTTTTGGCTTTGACTTCTTTTCATGGTGATGCCCGCACCTACCAACATCCCGGCACATGCCTGGCTGGCACAGAGCAGCCGAGTGCGTGGGCTGGGTCCTCCCTATCCGAGCAGCAGCGTTTCCTTATGGATATGCGGGCAGCAACCTGCGTGGAGCTGCTGCCTCACGTCCCTGCACCACCCTGTGCACGGGCACCTTGGCAGTGATGTGCCCTCCTGATGTGATGAAGAGTGATGAAGAGAGCCTGCGAGGGAGAAGAAAAAGGAAAACTGAGCTGCCACATCCCCCCTGGAGCAGGCATCCTGGGGTTCAGGGTTATTGGCTGCTATTTCTCTCTCAAGTTGAAAGGATCGTATTTAAATGGCCTTGATGATGACCGCTCTTCTGCAGAGAGCTGCAGGAAGGCTCCTTTCCCTGAGCAGCTGCCGGTGCCTGCTGCTCCCGAGGCTGTCAGAGCAGGGCCCGACGCCCCAGCTCCACTTGCCAGAGTGGCTTGTAAAGCCTGGCCCATCTTTATCGGTTCTGCCACCACCGATCCCTGGGCTGCCTGTGTTCTCTGCAGAAGCGCTCTGGGAGCAATCCCTGTGAGCTGGCAGCCACTCGGCTGTGCGCAGGGCAGCACAGGGGCTGTCTCAGTAATCCCTCTGCCCTGCGGGAATCTCCTCCCCAGCCCCAGCCCACACAAACCTGCTCCAGATGTTGCACCGGGACACGCTGCCCTTTGCCGTGTCCCTCAGCCTGGCCGTGGAGGAAGGCTGCATGGAAACTCCTGTCTTACTCACAGGTTATGGCAAAGAGGCACTGGTGGGGGAGGAGCAGAGGAGACATCTGCCCAGCTCCTGGGACAAGGGCAGAGTGGAGCGCCTGGGGCTGTGCTGGGCAGCTTGGCTTCTCCTCTTGCACAAGGAAGTGCTGTTGACCATCTGCGGTGGCTCCTATCGCTGGCTTGTCCCCAGGAGGGGGAAGGGTGACCAAGGGCGACCCACTGGATAGTGTTTTGTCCTGTTGGGCCAAAACTCTGCAAAGCCCAGGGTTTCCATTATTGGGTCCGGTAGGGACCAAGATGGGCCACACTGCCCTTCAAAAGCAGACGATGGCCGACAGTTTGCAATGGGGAGGGCGATGTTCATGACAGCAGGAGTGCAGGGTTAACAAGAGGTGCACAAAGCAGGAGCACATGGAACAAAATGCTGCTCTAAATAAGTAACAAGCCCATCTTCTGTCGTAAGGCAGTGCTGTCTCTGTGGAGAAAGTGATGCGCTAAACATTGTGCCTATAAGATGGGGATTCAGGGAAGGCTTTTTTGGTAGGGGAATTTGCCAAAATTAAGTGAAGTTTGGCTGTGAGGGAAGAGGGTAAAATACAGTTTCCTTGGAGAGATAGTCCTGATGCTCAGATTGCTAATGAGGATCTTCCTGCAGGAAGTGTGGTCACACACGTCAGCCCGTTCTTGGTACATGAGCACTGCTTCATTGCAATAAAACCTGCTGCTCCCATTTTGAGTGCTGTGTTATGGCAAACACAAGTGGATTCAAAGTCCAGGGTTCTGCTCCTGTTGGAGCAAATTGTCTATATTTCAGGCAGTTCCCTTGGGATGTTCATAAATAGTGCAAATGTGGGATCTTAGCTGGATCTCTTATAGAGTGCGAGAGGAAATTTGGGAATATCAAATGAGCAGGGGGAAGAAATGCCGTCCCCCTGGCCAGTGTTGCTTTCAAGGGACAGACTGGGTTGTTCATTCACCAACATATGCTCATCCAAGAGCCAGGCACTGTGCCAGTGCTGGCACTCAGCTGTGAGCGTGCTCCTCGCAGCCCCAGTACTTGCTCTGTCCCAGCTCTGCTCATACCCTCTTTAAACCTAATTTAAACCCTCTGTTGCTATACTGGTATCTGTATGAGGATAAGAAATACACAGAAGGGAGCTGGGAATAGAGGGACAGATCCCACTCCTCCCTCTAAAGATGATTCTCTGATTTTTTATTTTGTCTGTGTGTTCCTCATTTTATCCATTTAGCGCCTCTCTCCACCTTCCAAGACTGCCTCACTGCTAGATATTGTAAGCTGTGCAGGTCAGATAAAACTAGATCTTTTCCATCAAACAAAAGAGAGAAGAAATGCTGATGCCACATTGATCTGGATCAGGAATCTGGATCCTTGTGCAGATGCCCCTGGCGGGGCCGCTCTGGGACTCTGCCTTGACTTAGGTGCTAAGCAAAGCCTTGTGCAGCAAGAGGCTACCCTAGAGCATCCTGCAGTGAAACTGGCCCATCGCCCCTTCTCTGTGCTTTTGTGTTTAGCAGCCTGTCCTCACTCAGGGGTATTCATTGCTTTCAGATATGTAAGTTCTTTGTGTTCTTGCCGGAGATGATAGTCAATTTTATTAAGTACTGTCAATTCTCGCCTGTGCTAACGCAGAGATGCCTCTGACTTGTGGTTTGTGACTGAGAGCGTTCGAAGGTGTGACTGCCTGAAAGCCTGAAAAAAGGGGATCGTTTGAAACGCAGTTATCTCATGACCATGTCACCTTTCAACCTGGCACTACGTTTGAGAATTCAAACTTGCCAGGATGGATAATCTGAAGAAAGCTTTTCAAAGCCCTTCCAGACAAAACTAGAGCTATAGATGTCAAAGGTAATGTGAGAAGAAAAATTATCAGTTCAAGCTGAAATCAAAAGTTGCTATCAATGCTCCTAAAATGAATGAAAAATGCACTTGTTTATCCTACTGAAGTTTGCAGAAGCAGCAAAAATTCGTGTGCACTGCAAACCTCTGTTATTTGTCAGCTATCACAAAGCCAAGCACTTAATGGATAAGAAAGCAGAGCTAGCATTTCTAATCAAGCTCCTGAGATGCTCAGAAGAAGGAAATGTTGCCTCTGGTGCATCTGTAAATGAACTGGGGGTCCAGCCGCTCTGCCCACTTCTGGTCAGGGAATGAACGGACTGCTCTGCCACGGACGGGCATATCCTGGCAGCCCACAGGTTTCCTTGTCAGGTGGTGGAAATCCAGGAGGAAAATGGGATGCCAGCAGGAAGCAATGCTAGCAGCTTCTCTGGAAGAAGCCTGCACCCCTGCCCAGAATAGGAACGTGTCAGAAACTAAACAGAAGCTCTGTTCCCCACTCTCCTGACCACAGAACTGGGAGCTGTGGCCCCACCTGCAGTAACTGCCACCTTCCTGGGAGGACCACAGGAGCTGTATGCGGAGGGTGGGGTAATAGTTTTATGCAATGACAGCACTCCGGCACACGAATCACATCACTTTGGAAATACTCTAATGGTACTACATCGGGTTTCTTTCCTGTGTTCAGTTCCAGATCCCTTGTCTTAGGTGTGATGCATCGGAAAGGAGCAGTCAAACATGGGTGAAGAACAGAGGCCAGACTCAGGGCACTGGAAGAAGACCGGACAACAGATGTGGTAACAGTCCCTGGGGTGCCAGGAGGCAGGAATGGGACATGGAAAATGAAACAATGCCTGGACCACACAGGCACTGCCATCATCCTTCCCCTAACTCAGGCTTATGCCGACAGCTGAGAAGCTGTTGGTAGAAGTATCCCGATACCAGGGGCATGTTTCTAGGCAGAAGGGTCTTAGGTGAATTGCAATCCCTGGGCCATTTTCCACTGCAAGGAGATCGTCCTACCTCATTCTCCAGGATTTGGACAGCCCTTTCAGCAGCACACACCTCCCTGGCTAATGTCTGCACAGGGACCAGTACAATCTGATCCATCACAGTAAGAAAAACTGGGGCAAGACTCTCCTGTCTCAGGCTTAATCAGGAAAACCACAAAACACTTGGCCCTTTAGAGGATGAAACAAAGAATTTACCTCCCTGGAGGTTCTGTTTCTTTTGCACATTCTCAAGCAATTGCCTTTCCAGCCCTGAGCAATCCCTGCAGTGTCACCATGTGCGTTGTTAGCAGAGGCAGCAAATACGGGGAAATGCCTGTTCTGCTTTCTAAGCCTCAGTCCCTCACACTTGCATCCCAGCTTCACTCCCTAAGGCTGTTGCCTGTGATTTCCTACTGGCCTGCAGTCAGACAGCCACCAGCCAGGCTCCTGCTGGGCACCTGCATCTGGCTCCATCTCTGCAGACTCCCCTGCTTTAGCTGTGCTCCTGGGACACGCCCTGTGTTTGCTCTGCTCTGCTTCCCAGTGGTGCACCTTGACTGCAGACCACCTTGTTTTGCAGGATCATCTGGGAAACACAGAAGTCTCCAGCAAAAATGTACAATACTTCTAAAGATATTCACCAGTGAGACTGCCCAGCTCCACCAGCTCTGTGCCTACACCTGCATACTCATTCCCCGCCTTGATGCTCTCTTAACTCTTACCCATCAGAGGCTGTTTCCCAGACAAATCCAGTCCCTGCACAGGGACAGAGACAGCATTTTTTGGTGCATGTTTCATTGTTCCTGATCTTCCAGCACAAACAGCCGACTACAACAAGAAACAACGAACTAGGTCTTTGTTGTGTGCCTTTTGGTGTGTGTCCATTTGTCCCTGGACAAGATAACCTGTGTTTCAAAGGTACTAGGCTGGTGATGTGTGTCTGCCCCGTGGACATAACCAACCCAGCACTCAAATCCAGCTCCAGATGAAGCTGTTTATTTCCCAAAGTTGGTTCTGGTCTCCAAGGAGACGGTCTCCAGTGCCTGGTCTCTCTAACAACAGGATTTAGCCCTTTCCTAATTACAGGCACCAGCATCTGACTGACAGCACAACCACAGGAGATGTCTCCCTGCTTCGAGCTGATGCTCAGAGAGTTGTGGGGAGGGAGGCACCACTTTTGTTCACTGCAGCTCAGGGGGGCTCCTGGCCCCACTCAGACTAGCCCTGAGCCCCTGCTGCTACCAGGGCAGCTGTCAGTCGGAAGGAACTTATTCTGCCTCTCTCAGCTTCCTTGGACTGCCTTTGCTAGTGACATCTGCTGCCAGGTACCTCCACGCTCAGCCTCAGTGGCTGGTCCTGAAATCTTCTCACCCCAAAAATATGTCTTTCAGTTTTTGCTCCTGCACAGAGGCTCTGAGGAGACAAATTCCCAACTCCTCCAGTGATGGGCAACATCAAGCCACATTCAACCCTCTGCATCTCTGCATTTACACATGATCCCTCCCAGTTTTGGGTGAAGCTAAGGGCGGGGGAGATAGTGCCTGGTCCACATTAACACTTGCGGTGTCCTCCAGGAACTTGCTGTGGGCAGAAGGCTGCCCGGTGTCCTCCCCAGCACACAGAAAGCCTCAAGTAGCCCAGAGGCAATGGTGGCATGTAGCAGGCACTGCCCTTGCTGTTGTCTTCCTCTCTGGTCCTCCCAGTGAAAAGGAGTTGGGGTCTTTGGGGACTCTGCTCCCTTTCCAGGTATCTGCAATAATCCCAGTCGTTCCCAGTGCCGCTGAGGCGAAACTCAAACCAACAGATCACCTCACTCTGAAACTTGTGCTGTTGGTTCTTTGGCCTTATAACTGTGATTAGCTTGGGACACTGAGATGATACTGATTTTGGCTGTTAGCAGAGTTGTCACTAGGTTAAAAGAGGCTTGAGCGATGGAGGGGAGCAGAGGTGACTGCTGCCTCTCAGCACAGTTCAAGTAACTGAATTTTGGAGAGGGGCCTCGGCTCCTGCCTACATAAGGGACAGATAAATTGCACCAGCATCGTTTCACAGAGCTGTGCCAGTGTTTAATGCATTGAACATGATTTGTCCCTCACTGGAGTGGGAAATGCTTTGCTTCAGAAGTGGAGATTATTGCCTGAAGCCGAGTCCTCTCCATCACATTGCTGGGGCAAGGTGGGTGTCTTTTGGCACGCGCTCAGCAGCTTTGGGGAGAAGCCCTGAAGGGCAGGGAGGGTGACAGGAGCAGCCAGACCTACTGTGCTGATGATAAGGTTGCAGTGATGGAGGTGCAAACCTGATCTCCTTGCCTGCCGTAGTCATGCCAAGGATGGAGCCACACTACCACGCTGCAGCATGCAATCCACACTGACAGGCAGGCAAGAGGCAGGACATAAGCAGGCTGGAGTCCTGCAGTGCAGCACTAACATCTTTTACATCCCTCCAGAGGGCGAGGGCTTAGCTCAGGGGAGAGGCAGAACAAATTCTTCTTTTCACTCTGTCCATAAAGACCTTCTAAACAAACATTTTCAACCAGTCACCAAGAAAAGAGCTACCTCTGATAGCTCAAGAGATGCAAGTGCCTTCTCATTTTCCTCACAAAAGTCAAAGGATAAACAGCAACAGAAAGGAAAGAAAGGAAAAAAACCCCCACACCAACCCCCTCAGCAAAAACCCCACCTCCCCACCACATTGTAATTAACCTTGGTGCTTTTTATTTTTTTTCCTACAATCATAATTTATAGGCAGATTTCAAAACAAAATGGTGCATCTGGAAAAAGTTGGAATGAAATGATTTGCCTTTAACTTGGGTTGTTTCATCTCTCTCTCTTTTTCTTTCTTTCCTTTTTTTCCCCAGCTGAAACTATTTAGCGATTCACAAAAAGTTCTGAAACTGCACTTTTTAAGTACATCAACTGTTTGTCAGGGGAAAAAAAAAAACCCAACCCACCACAAAACCAGTGCAAAAAATGACCCAGCTGTCTGCCTCACATTCTACCATTCTCCCCCTACCTGAACTTATCTGATCTGTGGTAGCTTTTGTCTTACAAAGAAAAAAGTGCTTAATATCACACGAGTTTTCTGTGGCCAAGTCCATAAATTATCCCAAGGCCAGGTTCGACCCTATGGGCCATGCAGCTTGCTTCTCAGGTCACGGGGACTGTTTTTAATCCTTCTTAGGCATTGACTGATACATCTGGAGAGCGAGGGCTCCTGGAGAGAGCTGCTGAGATCCCAGACCATTCCCAGCCCTCTGAGCCTGCTGCTGAACCATCCTGGTGCTGGACTGAAACTTGCCCTCAGAGTGAGATGCAACGGATGCTCACTTGCCTGCTGGTCCTTCTAGAGACTGTCCCCCTTGGAAGGGATGCTGTGGTTGACTCACATCCCCACAGATACTCACATGCCTGCTGGTCCTTCTAGAGACTGTCCCCTTGGGAGAGATGCTGCTATCGACTCACATCCCCACCAAGTCCATCACACGAAGAAGGGTGTGCAGACCCACCACGCGCTGCGGGACAGCCAGCTGTGGGCAGGGGGTGACTGGAGCAGAGAGGGGGGTGATCGCACTCCTGTTGGCAAAGCCTCCCCAGAGTGAGGGAGTAAAGCCCTGCTTACCCTCAGAAGGGAAAATGAACCTTTAAAATGGGGGTGTGGGGAAGGACCACCCCGCTGGGCAGCCTCCCTTTAACCTGAGTTTGTGGAGCATTGTTAACCGCAGTACGGGAAGATGCAAGTGATTCTCACACCCCCCTCATACACCTGGCACTAAACCTGCCTGCAAAACCTAATTTCGGTCTCAACGAAGGGCTGTAAGGAGCCTTGTGATGAATGTTGAAACACTCCAGCCTATCGTTAGCCACTGCTGCTCTTGCAACAGAGAAATAATTGATAAGCAGAAGGCAAGGCGGGAGGGAAGCAATCTTGCACTCTTTGCTGGCATCTTTAACTCCTTCAGAAGTGCTGGGAAACAGGATCAGTCTTTCCTGCTGCCCACATGGAAGAAGGAACAACATGGAAGAAGGAACAACAGCTGCTAAAATGGGTCCTTTTTCACGTATCTAAACCTTAGCAGCACCCAGGGAACCAGCCCCTGGCGCTGCCCTGCTTTGGTGTGAAGAAGGCTCTCCGTGTTTGGAGCAGCTCCACACTGAAAGGCACTGAGGACAGATAGACCTGGGATCTCACGGTGGCATTTTTTATAAACACCTGTCTCAGCGATGCCACACTGTTTAGGGAGATAAGATAGGAACAAAAAGAGTCAGGACACATTGCAGATGAAAGTGAGCAGAATTAGAAAAGATGGATGAAAATACTTATGCAAATGAAGCTTTCAGCCCTGTCAGGAAACTCACCATGACTCTCATTTATTACTTTATTAAGACAGCAGATGGCAAACTGCTAATGAATGTGAAAGACATAAATTTTTTTTTATAAACAAACAGCAAGATGCTAGAGGAAGCTAGAAGGCAAGAACAGCTGGGTTTGGCCACAAAGCCATGCAGGCTCTCAGGTAAACCCGCTGTGGCAGGCAGGAATAGCAGCAGGGCTGCAAAAGCTCAAACCGGGAGTCACCTGCAGACGTTTGGTGGTGGTAGTTCCCAGAAAAGGCAGCCAGGGTTATGTGGTCAGTGCCCAGACTTGGTCTCCTGGATGTGAAGTAGAGCAGGGCTGGGGAGGTGGCTGAGGTCATGTTCAGTCCTGCTAGGGAGAGTGAGGCAAACCAGACCACGGAGGAAAAAGGGGACTTGAACCAACAAGTTTTCTCAAACCACATGAAGCCCTTTAAAGGTTGTGAACCATAGAAAGAGTTTGATTGCAGCTGAAATCCTTAAGCAACTCTGCACTGCAGCCCATCCAGGCAGAGGCTGAGCAGTGAAGCAGACCCAGGTGGCATGAGAGGTGTCCCCAGAGCCACCTGAGGGCAGTGCCAGAGCCAGTGGGACATGCTCTGCTGGCTCCCATCTCTGGGGTGTCCCCTCCAGTCAGGTCCCCCCTGCAGCACCCCCAGTCCCGGCCAGCTGCAGGGCCAGGATTGCTCCTCAGGGTGGCCGCTCGGTGTAGTTTTGCAGATGCAATCACCTAAAGTAACAGGCTTCTTAAGCAGCACTTCTATAGAAGGAAAGTTCTAAAAACCTCTGAGGATCCTCAAGTCCCAACCTACAATGCAGATTTCTTGTTTGACCAGCTGGTGAGCTGGTTTAATACCAGCTTTTATGACCAGTTTATGCAGAGGGGCATGATGGACGTCATGCAGGCTAAGCAGCACTATAACTCTGCATGGAAATCTGCCATAGAGCTCCTGCCTGGAGAAGATGGTCTGTAAAATCTTCAGAAAAATGAGTCCTCTCCTTTTCAACTGCTGCTAAAATCAGAAGTGCAGACAGGTCATTGAAGCCAAAAGAAACTTCCCTGTTCAGAGGACAGCCCCAGGGGAAGCTGGATGACTTTATAGCTAATGAAATTTGGGCTCTATAATAAGTGTAACAGGTCTCAAAATACTGATCTGAAGGAAAGAAGCATTTCACACATTTCAATACATGCCCTTTCCCTGTAACAGTGCATCTTTAAGCCACCCGTGACAGCTGCAATGCTCAGGAATGCCAGGGGGAGTTTATATGATTTTTCTCTAATTCTTCCTAAGACACCACGTGGTGTCATGAGACAGATGAAGACAGAGGACTTTTTTGTTATAGTACCAGCAACACTGTATTACATGAGATGCAAGTAAGAGAAAGATCAGAATTAGCAAGACTGTGAGCCAAAAGGCACAAGTGCAGAAACTGCAAGATTAAAGGAAGATGGAGATTATGTTGAGATTAACTGAATCCTTTAGTTTAAGAGAAAAACCACTACAGAGAGTTGGCAATTCTAAACCACCCCAAACCTCCCGAGGCATAGCTCCAATCAGGAAAGGAGAGATCTGCAGCACATCAGCAACATTAACCACATCCCATGGGAATGCCACAAAATGCAGATTTGCTGGAGAAATGTGAGTCATCATGGTGAGAAAGGTAACTGAGGAACTCGCCACCACCAGATATTGTTGATTCTAATCCTGTAAAGAGCATAGACCTTAGGGAGTAAAAGGGATTGAAATTATTCTTCCCTTCTAAGATGTTTGGTGTGTCGTTGCTTTTCACTGCAATTTTTTGCCTCTTTTGCTCTGTAGTGCCTGATCACAGCCATGGCAGAGGAAAGCTGTCAGACAGGAGAGAGATCACAGTGGCTGTAAGCACTCAAGCACACACGTATGTGGCAGATGTCAACAATGGATCTGATTGCCAAGGCTTTCTCCCCGGTTCCTGGAGACACACAGGCACATTCAGGGCATGAAAAGAGCCTGCTCTCACAGGAGGTTGAAAAGGAGCCTGGAGCAGCTCATGCACGTGTTGCTGATGCTCAGGGAGGAACCTTGGCCAGGAGGGACCATGTATGGCAGCTCAGGAACTGCTGTAGCAAAGCTGGGAGAGAATTGCAGGGAGCTAGCTCAAGAACCTGCACATGCTTTCCAGTCCCCCATGCAAATTAGAAAATAAAAAGTAATTTCATAACCAGCCATTGAGTAACTGAGGAATACAGGAAGGCAAGCAGGTTGAGAAAGCAGGCCTTTCATGCACTATAATAAGCTGATCTGACGTCTCGTTGCTTGAGTTGACACTTATTACTGGAAATCTCAGCTTGTTGCTTTTTGTTTTTTTTTACCATCAGCAAGTCCTTTCTCATAATTTTCTCAGATTTCTTCCTGTCAGGTCACTTCAGTATTTCTTTGAAATAAAGACAGCCTTGTAAATAAACGATAGCCAAGATGCTTCCCAGTGAGATAAGACAAGCCCTGTCAGGAGGAGAAATGAGGATTTGGTGCAGAGTCAACAAGAGGCACGTCTTTTGTTGCAGTTGCTAACTAAGTGTAATTAACTTCCTGATGAGGTGCAGGATCTTAAGAACTGATTGGAGTTATAGACTAATAATTATTCATGAGAAATTAAAAGACACTACTTACAGGGAACTGAATGCATTGAAAAAAAATGTAAAAGCTCACTGAAGCAAATACATCCATGATCCAAGGCTATAAATGAACTGCCAGATTGATTGCTTCTGGGCAGGGCACTGGTCGGGAGTGGGGTTGGGGGGAGACCAGCTCCCCTGCTTTGCATTGCTGAGGGGGGCAGCTGGCCTCTGGGACCCGCTGGGCTCTAGAGGGAGAGGGGTGCAGCTCACCCCCTGCCAGAATTGTCCTATGAAACTGCTGCTCAGCAAGGGGGATGTTATAGAGGTTAGGAGGTGGATTCCTGTTTCAGGGAAACCACTGGACTTTGGTAAGGTAATTCCTGCCCCTCCGTGAGGTACCCCATCCATGCCACTATGCACAAAGATGGGGGTGAAGGGGTGGAGGCAACAGCCAACACATCTTTGCTGGGAGCATTAGCCGCATGCTCCAGACACAAAAAAGGGAATTCCCTACATTTGGCCTTAATTACAACATTGCAAATTAAAGGCTTAACAGCAGCAGCATGCCAAAGTCTCCAGGACTCCTGCAGCTCTGAACAGATCCAGGCGCATCTGAACTGTCTGTGCTTGCTCCTTGTGGAAGGGTCTGCCGGATTATTATTTAGCTGTTGCCAGCGAGAGGCGAGCCAACGGCAGCCTTTTGGGCAGGAGGCGAAGCGGAGCACTGCGAGTGCGGTGGTTGGATTCCCTGGCAGCATTGTGGCACATGCTGTGTGTGCGCTGCTCTGCGCCTCTGTCAGTTTGACAAGCCCTCTGGCAGCTCCAGGTGTTCATGTAAAGTGTCAGATGTAAAAAGAAAACATTAATTTGGAAGGTACTGACCTAACAATGCAGTCAGGGCATTGCTGGTACTCATGCCACTCACCCAGGGAAATGAGTCAGCAGAGGAGAAGAAATCACTTATATGCATCAGACCAGAACTTGGTCTCTTAAGGATGAGCTGGTCCAATAGATACCCAGCTGCATCCACTACACATCTCTGACACATCACATCCTTATTTTATAAATGGACACCTGGCAGAGAGAAGGAAGGTGAGTTTGTCTGGCTCTTCCAGTCCTGGATCAATTCACTGGAAATACTGCTAAATAGGAGGGTTTGTTTAAACAGGCTCTTAGTCATGTCAAGCAGAAAGTGTGTCAGTCTAAATCAGTGCAACCCACTTCTGGATATGTGGGCAAGGCTCTGGTCTGTGCTAGATGGCTCCTTTCAGACTTGAACATGCTAATATCACTGCACAAGGAAACATGTAAGAGATGTGATGAAGTAATTGTGTCAGTCAACTGTAAGGATCTTTTGGTCCATTTTTTCCGTGCCAGGGATGTCTGTTTAATGCTCCCTGCTCTGCTTACCAATCAAGAGAAGACAGCTGGGGAGGGAAGGATAATCAAAAGCGACTGTCAGCACTTTTCTCCCTGTTCAGTCTTTTCTTCCTAGAACAGCCACCCTCAGACTCAGCAGGAGCTGGGGCCTTTCATTAGGAGCCATGGGCAATCAAGAAAACCCAGTGGTGCAAGACACACCTGGAAGGATCAACCATATCCCCAGAGACACTCGGTGCTGCGACGTAAAGAGAACCAAGTGTTTTTATCATCCTTCCTTGTTCTCTCCATGACAGCCCTTCACTATGGGGGCTGGCAGCTGGAGCTGTGGCAAGGTGCACATCACCCTCCAGCATCAGTCCCTACACTTCACATCCACCTCTCTCAAGTCAGTGGCAACAGGTCCTCGCAGCTGCCGCCACGCAATGAGTCATGACAGTCCTGCTCCAGTGCATGCATGAACTAGGTGTGATGGCAGGGGCAAGCCCAAACCCAGAGGTGAGAATGATCCTGGAGCCTGTCCTCCCTGAGGTGCCTTACTCCCAGTCCCTGCTGGTTTCCCCAGTGCCAGGCTATTCTGCTTCCCAGCATCATGTAAATCTTCTTGCTCCTCCCACCACCTCCTTCTCTCTTTCCTGCCACATTTATTGTCTCTAAGGTGAACAGAGATAACTGTGCTGGTAAGAAAATACAGTTCCTGTCCTTCCATGGCATCTCCTCTTAGAGGCGTCCCTAACGTTGCAGATTGTGTTGTCTGAAAACCACACTAAGTACTGTCAGAAATCCCCTCTGGTTACTACGGCCAGCTCTTTGCTGTGACACCTCCCGTCCTGCCAACAGTAACTCTGGTGCTGGCAGCGCTCACAGCAGCCTGCAGTGCTGCATGCTGCATTCCCTGCTCATTCCCTCCCAGTGCAGGTGAAAATGTTGAATTCCTGCCCCAGAACCCGTCTGCCCAGCTGAAGTTCAGGGGAGGGAGCCCAGAAGGGGCTGGGTCTACCTGGGAAATAACCCATAGAGTATTATTGTTCTCCGTTTGGAAGGAGGAAGATAAATGGAGGTATGGTGACACTGAATGTAATGTAGCAACAGTAAATGTGGTTACTTTTGCCAGATCGTTTGATAACAAAGTGCTAATAAAAACCCAAACAAACAGGAAATTCAATTCCAGTCCCATCATATTCTGCAGAGATGTACTGAACTGGCACTTTTATAAACTGAAAGACAGCTCTGTTACCAGAAAAGTAAGTCTATATAACTAGAATGAAATTCTGGAAATGTGGAATTTATGAAAAACAGAATGAAAAAATAAGGAAGCTAGTGTGCATTTTTTTCTTTCCTGAGCCATTTCAAAGAGCACGGTGGGCAGATCCCCCAGAGCCAGACGGGCGGTGAGATCGGTTGTGGGCAAGGTATATGACTGCTCTGCTGGTTGGCAGCGTTAAGGTAAAACCTACTTAGAACAATTTATTTATGACCCAGTTTATTTATGGGCCCAGACAGGAGTGTCAGCAAGTTCCTTGTTTGGAGAACACAGGATCAAAGGCTCTAAGGCAGAAGCATACACATTCCTGACATTCTTCCCCGTCTAGCTGCTCCAAACAAGCATTCACCGTCTCCTTGCAGGTCCAGGCTCAGATCCCACAGGCTGAGTGAAGGGCAGGAGATGGCTTGGAGACCAGCATATCTCACCCATCTTTCTGAAGCAGGCAGATGTGACACTGGGGGTTAGCCAAGCCACACGTTCCTCTGCGGCAGCAGCTGGAGCCAGGCAGCACTGGGGTACTTCAGAGGCACCTAAATTCCACACTTGTCCTTTCCCTGCTTCTGAGTGACCTTGTGCTGAGCTGCCCCAACTGGGGACACATGAAGGGACCACAATGTTAGTGGAGGATGCCCAGGCTTTTGAGGGACGATTATCCTCTATGATCCTTGTCATCCATGGTTGCCATTTCTGTACCCAAGCAGTCTTTGTGCCAGACAGCTCCTCTGAGTGGCAGCGCTGCTAGAGTCTGATAACCAATCACACTTTACTTACCAGCTGGAAAGTGGGCAGTGAAAAGTCCATGGTGTGTGGGGTAATGCAAACGCTCTGCAACACTGGCAGCTGTGGGTGCTGCAGGGCCATTCTTGAAAACTAAGGTGCTTGAAATCCACCGCTGAAGATCTAAACCCTTCCTGAGGGGGCCAATCACATCCCACTAGAGAAGGCAGGTAAACAGGTGTGTTGCAAATAAAGCTTCCCTCCCCCTCCCAGCCATCTCCTCTTTTAGCTTGCTGCTTGGTTCTAAACAGGCTCAGATCTGCTCCTCTTCATGCCCACTGAATTCCATTGCTCCACTGAGAAAGGTAGGTAGGTACCTCAGGTGTAGGTGGTATTTGGCACGCACACCCTACATCATGACTGATACAACAGGACAGAAAACGGTAGACAATGACGTTTAGCCAAGAGACCGTCTCTGCAATGCAAGCAAAGAAAGGGCTTTCAGATTTCTGCAGGACCTCGGGAGGTCGTCAGCACCTGAGTGTGTGAGCCTCATCCCAGAACTGCTTGCACCACACACAGAAAAAAAAAAGGGTGAACTAAACAGCCTAAATTTCCTTCAGCCAGTTTGACCTGCCTCAATCTTGACCTTGAAGACCAACAGTGAATTAGTGACTGAAGTACAACGAAATTTGAGGAGTCTTAGACACGGTTTCATGTGGTCCTTGTTGGATACTGTTTCCATTTCCTTCTGCTTCATCTTGACACACTAGCTGAAACAACTGTGCGAACTGCTTGGCACCAGGGAAAGATTTCATGTCCTGCCCAGTCATTAAGGTAAGGCTGGAGATGAAACTTAACAGCTAAATTAAATCCAGTCTTGATGATAGAAACAAACAGCATCTAATGAGTACCTCAGCAGTCCTGTCACACAGTCACATCCCTTGGATTTGCATTGACAAAGGCTGCTGATGTCAGTGGCAGAAACCTGAGAAAAATCATTCAGACATGAGTTCAGTGTATAAACAAAATTGTCTTTCCCCTTCACAGACTAATTCCTTTAGAGCTCATACATATGGGTATAAAGTTCAATTTGAATTAACAGAGCATTATGGGAATAGTGACAAGAGGTCTGGTCCTCTGCAAAGAATACATAAACCAGATCCATCACTCAGTGGATTCTGCCTTGGGGGTCTCCGCATATTCTTTTCATTTTTGTCCAGCATCCCTTCTTTTAGAGAGGAGAGATGTCTTTCCAAAATGCACTATTAATTAACAGATACATCCCAAAGCACTTTCTGTGGGCCCACAAGCTTTAAATCAATGCAGCATCAAGAACTGCACTGTTCATCATGGGTCTTCTAGGCAATATAGGTAAAAGGTGCATAAAGGAGCATCTGTTTTTCTAGCTCTTGTAAATATCTGGGTGGGCTAATGGCATGGCCCGGCAATGTTTTAACTATTCAGCATCACAATTCTTTAACTCACGTAGGAGTCCAGAAGGGCTGAGACCCCAAAGCCTCTAGGTGAGATCTATTCTATTTGAAAACCAAGCCTGCTTTGAAGTCTGCATAGAACAACTTGTAGCCCACAATGCTACGGCTGCAGCCTCGTACATTCAAGTGGTCAGACAGCTCCAAGACAGCTCTGCCACATCTGCTTGAGGCAGTCTCATCTCAGAGTGAACTGCAACAGCTGAAAATCTAGCAAAGTCACCCAAAACAGGCAAGAACAGCACGACCTCTGCAAGGAGAAGTGTGGGAGATCCCTCTTTTTCATGCCCAGGTGAATGCAGCATTCACAATGACTGGCTTTGCTTGGAGGGGAAAGAAAAAGGTTAGTGGATGAAATAAATGAAAGAAACATGAACATTTTGCTACAGGCAAGATGAGACGAAGACCTAATATTTCCAGAAAAAAACAGCAAAACAGATCCCAGTGAAAAGCACAAAAGATGGGTTCAGATACAGAGACGTTCATTCCAGGAGAGGATGGGAACATGAACAAAGTCTGCTTTGCTTTTGTACGTGCCAGAGCTGCGTTCGGATTTGTACCCAATATCTTTTGCCTGTGGACCACCAACCTGTCGCGACGGAGGGAAGACACAGTCACTCAATATGAGTGATCAGCAGACTTCCCTCTGTCGCGACACCAACCCTCTGCCTTCACTTCACTGGAGTCATCCTGCATAAGGTGGGTGGTAGGACTGCTGAAGCTCATCTGGGTGACAGACACCTCTGGGAGTGCCACCCTGTTGCAGTGATAGGTAGGAAAGAAGCAAACAACTTGGACCACATTTTGTCACCAGTTTTTTTTTCACAGTTTGCATTAGTCTATAGAACAAGCATGGTATTTTGAGTGGTACTGCTCCTTTTTCATCTAAACCAGCTACTACCCCTGAAGATAATTCAGGAAGTCAATACTCTGTTCAGAAACCTCATTGAGGTCTGTGCCCTGTACCTCTAATACAGAGCACTCACCTTGCTCAAATAACTACTCCCACGTTCATCCAACAGGTCAAATCTCACTCATTGAGTAATGAACTATAGTAGTGAACAGCACTACTGACCGATGTAACCTCTGCAGCCCTGCCTCGATCTTCTGCAATTGCAGAGCAGTGCTGGGACCTTGGCTGTCTGTCCTGGACCCAGTGGGACAGGCAATCTTGCTGACCAACACACCTGATAGGTGGTACCATCAGCTGTGTTGTCAGTGGGGTCTCATGCTTGCAGAATCTTGTGTGCAAAGGAGCCTTGCTGCATGGTGCCCTCCTTAAGAGAGCTCTCCAAGCTGGGATTTAAGTTCTGCTCCAGCCTCTTTTTCTGTAGGATTGATGCAAGTTCCTTGTTTACCCTCACAGAGATCACCTTCTTGTGCTTCAAGACCCTTTTGGCTTTGATAACTCGCTACTAACAGTGACAGCCTATTCCACTTTGGGGGACTGGATAAAACCACCCTTAAAGCAGGGTATAAATCAATAGGATGGGATAGGGCAAAGGCAGAAACAAAAGTAATTGGACAGTCATAAGGCTGGAAGTGAGACAGGCAGATTTCCCAGAGGAGCTAGCCAAGAGTAATACATGTGTAGGTTTACAAAAGAGCTCCTGTAAATGGAGATAACAGATGCGGTGCTGAATATAGCCTTTGTCAGCGCAGAATAATTGGGATGTTCAATGGCTTCATGAAAATACGTGAACTCCTAATTGCTATAGCACCTGCATTCCTTGGCTAACACAAAGCTCCAAACCTTCAAGGAGATCAAAAAAAGGCTGAAAGTTTCCTGGCTTGCAGGCAGCTGCTTTTTTCAGCTCCCTCAGTAAATTGTGCAGTGACAGCCTGGACCCATCCCAGCAAGTCCACTTGGCAACTACTCACCATTTTGCTGTGGGAAGCAAGCAGGACATCACACTGGGTCCTGCAAAATGAGCAGAAAAGATGATTTTTTTTCTTCTTCCAGCTGGTCAAGGTGGCAGTTCCTGAGGCAGGACTCTCCATGCAGAGAATGAAGTGAAATGACCTCACTCAGCCTGGATTGCCTGCGTCTCCATGGGCTGCTTTGGGCAGCGGGAGTTGAGTGCTCCTTCTGCATTGCCCCTTTGCTGCTGCAGCAGTTCCACAGCTCTTGCAATCACTCTGCATAGGGCAGGTGTAGTTTAGAGAGAGCTCCTAGTACGTGTCAGCCTGTCCCACGTGCCTTGTGTCAGTCAGGCCATGGTCCTTGTGATTCCTAAACCCAGCAGTGCTCTGGAAGTTGTGCTCCAACATATAAGGCTTCACAGTGAGTCCCACTGAGAACTCATGGTTCCAACCAAGTGTCAGTTTGGGGCGAGAAGACCTTATTAACCACATTGTCCATCAGCTGTGCTCAGGCTGGCATGCTGCTGATATGTGTCATTGAGGTCCTTGTGCCCCCTCACACTGCTGCCAACCCTGCTGGCACCACGTGGCCAGGTGTGTGGCACAGATGTCCCCACTGCTCAGCTGTCACTCCCCAGGGCTGAGCGATATGGTGCCTTTCTCAAGAGGATGTCTTGAAACCCCAGTTCCCAAAGTACCAGCTCAATTCTTCCTGTTTTCTCTGACACGACAGGCGAGACCCCTGGGGTACTTTCCGGACTGTAATCCCTGTTTTATCTTTCTGTTTCTCCCTTGGCCTTATTTCCAGCAAAGGCTTAAAGACCCTTATGGCAGAGAACTTTCCAAGGGGAGCTTTCACTTCCCAATATCTGTGGCTCTCTACCTCAGCCATATCTTCTTTTTTTTTTTTTTTTTTTTTAATTCCTTTGCGGACTGTCCTCTGCTGACCTTCCCACTCACTGTATTCTCCGGCCATCAGCGAGACTCATTATTTCTGGATGGAAAAATATGAAAGAAGAGAAAAGCTCTTTCAAGTTGCACAGGCTGGGCTATCTTGGCACTAATGGGGGGGGGTGGGGGGGGGTGGGGCGCGGTTGGAGGCAGCAACCACCAAAGCCTCCCCGAGCGGTTTGAAAGGGACAGGACTCCTGTGATGCTGGCAATACCATGCAGCTCCACAGGGAAACACAGCTACCTGCAGCAGAGGTTTTAGAGGTGCAAGCTGCAAAAAGAAATGATCCTCCTCTAATGAGTTACCTTAATTTCCTTAAATTTTACTTGCTATAATCCCCTCTAATGAGTTACTTCTCCTCAACAGAATGAGGGCTACAGATAGTACTTCAGCTCTTGGTTTATCCCATAAGTGAAGTAAAATCTATGACCTTAAAGGTACGTACGATGTGGCCCTGCTTCTGAAAAGCAGACTTTCTGGCTTACTAGAGCTACTCCCCTTGTGAGTGTCAATCCCACCAGCTCACTGCAGTGACCCTTAGGAGATCCCAGGAGGAAAAAGACCCTGGAGCTCTGCCTATCTATTCACCCTGCTACACTGGTACTTGTTCAAGGTCATTGATGGGGATGCGGCAGAGGATGTTGCTGCAGATGTGACCGTGAAGCACTGCAGTGGAAGCACCAACCAGCCAGTGTGTGCTTCGAGGCAAGGCGAAGCACACGTGCCTGGGTGACTTCTGCTGCCACAAGCCCCTGAGGTGACACCCGGGAACACGCTGTAGGCAAGGGATTGCCACAGAACTGCTCCTGCACCCTAGGCCAGCTGGGCTACCAGCCTCAAAGACTTAAAACCACAAAAGTGTGCCTCCAGACTGGAGAACTATCAGGGCTAAACCTTACTTTCAGCCTTCAAAGCATACAAATATATTAGATGGATTCTGGATTCAGCACCCCATGCATGTCCATTAAGTCTTTGAGGCTCTTTATAAGCCTTTTCTCTTATAACTGCTTTTAGGATCCAAAGTATCTGGCAAGCATCTTGTGCTCAACCCCCTCTGCACACCCACACATAGACTAGCTTTTCATTTCAAGCTATGCTAATCCATAGCCCTTCCTGCAGTCGTGCAGTGTTCAGTAATATTTTATTTATCATAGGATTTAACTTCAAAATTTAACCTTTTTGGAGCTTGAAAGGTGTCTTCTTGAGAAGGTGATGCTTCTTTATTGCCACACAGACATGGTTGCCTTTAGGCTCTACAGATATATTCGTCCAGATAATAAGCCTTTCCCTCTTCTATCAGCTTCCATTTCTTGGTATTCCGTGTGTCAGGTCATTAAGTTAGAGCTGGTGGATTCTTCTTTTTGTTTTAATTAATTGCAATCTATAGAGGATGTTTCTTAGAGTTACACACTGGCTTTGGATGGGGGTTTATGTCTCTGTTTGGATCAGGTGAACCCAAGGAGATATAAAACCAAATCTATTCTGGGCAAGGCTATTAAACATTTTTTTCTCTCTATTAGATTAAGCTTTTTCTATAGATAGGCTCTTCTGAGATAGCTCCATGGATGCAATGTCCAGACCAGTGCTCAGATGGGCCTTGGGCTATCCCAAATTTATCCTGCAAGTGATATCCTGCCACACCACCCTGACCACTGCAGTCACCCAGCATGGGCAGCGCAGGTCCCACAGCCTAGGGAACACAGGTTTGGGGATAACAGGGAACACAGATGGAATGGAAATGACCCGGCAGGAGTTAGTTTAGGGCCAAGGCACAGGGCACCAGGTGCTCACGCTTGTTGCTCAGAAATGACCCCAGCTTTGAAGCCGCCTGCCTGCCCAGCTGTGCCAAGAATGTCAGAGAAGCCAAATCTGGCTCCTACCTGGTAAATGCAGTGGGATGGGGCAGCATCTGAGAGCAGCCCCATAGCCTCATGGCTTCCTGGAGACCTGCTTGTGAGGGAAGGGAAAAGGTCACTATTTGAAGCAGCCTGAAGCCATGACACCTTCCAATGAGCAGCCAGCCCGTGGTCCTCAAGCCTCTCCCCCTCCTTGGCATCCGTGGGAAATCAGACTTACAGCTCAGATGTTCGTGGATGCTGGGCACGGGGATTGTATTTGTGCTTCTTATCCATGGCTCAAGCCTCAGAGGGGTTAATGCCCCACTTCAGTCCAGGAAGACACTTTTAAAAAGCATACTTTTTAAATTGGTTTCATTTCTCTGATAGTATCAGGTGCCCATGGCACCTGCATAACTTATAAAACTCCTCCCTGCCTGCTGGGGTTTTGCCACCCTCCCTCTCTCAGCTCCTGTGAAAGAAGCCAAGACACCTTGATATACACCTTTGTGTTTTGATCTTGAATGACACTCCAATGTCAAGGAAGAGCACGTGTGCTTCCAGAAACAGCTTTTGTCTGGTCTCACTTCTCCATTGCCCTTTGCAGAGCTTTCTGGGCTGGGGTAGAGTGGTAGGAGGTTCCTCCTGCAGGTACTGCTTTACTTCTCAAACATTTTAAAGCAGAGCAACCTTTCCCCCACCCCCCGCCTTCTTTTTCTTTCCGTCCCTTTGTGAAGGAGAATAGTTTGTACGAATAGCAAAGCTGAGGGCTGCCTTGGCACAGGGAGTCTCCCCATGTCTGTCCAGCATGTGTTCCTGCTCCCTCGCGGTGAGGCAGGGGGAAGGGGGAGCCCAGAGGACCCTTTCTCCCTGTGCTGTTGGCTCTCTGGGCTTCAGTGGGGTAAACCCCAGGAACAACAGCCCATCTGGGGGAACTTGAGCCACTATCCAGACGAAGAAGCTCAGTGAAGCCAGGCAATGGAAGCAGCATGCTTCGTGGCACAGTTTGGAGATGTGCTGACCAGGACTCTCCCAGGCAGTGCTCAGGGATGGCTCGGAGGCTAGCGTGGAGATTTTTGGATTCAGCTACTCCTTTCTGTGGAGTTCAGTGGTATGGCTACAAGTCATGTTACACCAAAGTCAGGGATGGAAACAGTCCTGGGTATGTTTAATTTCCCAAACGGTCACATCGTGGTTATCCATTAGGTTTTGCAGTTCCAAAAGTGCAATGGTCAGTCGTTCAGCAGTCGTGTGTCATCCCTCCCAGATAAGTCATGTATATAGGGGCCTAAGAAATCCACCTATTGTAAGTACACAGGAATGGGATATTTTAACATCAGACCTTTCTCATTCCTAACCCATTCACACTGCCAAACAAGCAGGGTGTTTACAGTGCAATGCAGAGCAAAGCCAAGGGAGAAGTTGTTTCATAGCTGCACACAACATGCTCCATGTATTTTCACTGCTGTTGATATGGTATGTAAAGTCCATAAACTAAATATTTTTAAAATATTGAACTGTAGAGTACTATTTCTCAGTTTTCAGCACTCATTATAAACAAATACTAGACTAGACACACCACACCCCTGCCCCTGACACATACACATTCATCAAAATGCGAATACGTGGATATTCATGTGCCACCCTTGGCTTACGGTGGTTTGGGGATAGTAATTAGAGCTTGCCAGGCATGTTTCAGTACAACTGGGCAGCTCAGGAAAGTTTCCAGCAAAAGGTGGAAGGACAGAAATAATTTGGGTGGTTGGTAGAAGAGGGTCCTACATGGACAAGGACCTCTGAAGGGCTGCACGGGGGAGCAGCAGTGTCAGCGAGTGCAGGAACCTGCCCCAAACTGCGGAGTGAGCAGAGACCAGGGGATTCCCCTTGGTTTCCTTTGGACTTGGCTGCTAGAAATGCTTTTTTTTTTTTTTTTAATGTAGTCAGGCACGTAAATATGCAAATGAGCACCCAGCAGGATTTTTAAAAGCACATAATCCCTGGTAACCTTGTGGGAGGAGGGTGCCTGAATACAGATAAGAATCTGGCTTCAGGTTCCTAGGCATTTACAGATTAAATCCCAATAGATGCCTACCTACTCTATTAGATACCTACATATATTTTTCTTCCCTGGAACCAGTTTAAACACGAGCCTCTGCTAGTCCGCAGAGATGCTGTTTGGGTTTCTCAAGGACTCCTGGCAGGCGGCAGCAGCACTGGGAGGGAAACCTTGAAGTTTCTGTAAAGCAGCTCTCCCTGTGATTGCTGTGAGGAGTGTGTCTGCTGAAGGCATACCAGCTGACTGGTACAGGAACAGCTGAAAGGTCTGGCATTGTAAT
This sequence comes from Falco rusticolus, assembly GCF_015220075.1. Taxonomy (NCBI): domain Eukaryota; kingdom Metazoa; phylum Chordata; class Aves; order Falconiformes; family Falconidae; genus Falco; species Falco rusticolus. Next base: position 9,965,263 of record NC_051187.1, on the reverse strand, counting down.
AATCAAATTATATGCAAAATGCATGCATAGTCATTACTTATTAATTAATCTAAATAATTGACTATTTCAGAAGTACGTCTGATCTGCCTGTTCTGCAGCTGCTTTGTTGGCTGATCTATTGTTCTGTGGACACTTATTAAAAATATTTGTGAAATGCACAAAATATTTAGCATTTGAGCATTGCATAAGTAAATATACTTTTTATCCAAATACTCCAGAAGCAATTAATTAACACCATAGCCTCAAACAAGAGAGCTGTTTGTAAATCATTGTCACTAAACCAACCTGTTCTGGTTGCTGGAACAAAATAGTTAGTAGTCTTATTTGCACTGCCATAGATAAGTTTTCTAGCCCTCTGTATGATCAAAGAAAGAGCTTAATAAATATCTTCCTTGAGAAACAAAACAGAACTTTCCAGGCAGTTTACATTCTAACAAGACTTGGAGTGCATATTTTTAATGCTAACAAAGCAAAAATCTTCATCCTGAGTGAGATTCAGTCTACAACATATGGTTTGTGAGTGTCCCACTCTCCTTAAGAGCAAAGGGTTGGCTCTGTAGGCACGTGTGCGAGGTTTAATCCTGCCAACAGCCCCACCAAGTGCCTTCTGTTGTAGCATGTTTTTCTCTCTGATCTATGAGACGTGTCTTCCATTTGTATTTTGGTAATCTAAATCTCTGAGAGGACTTCAAACAATAACAACAAGTTAATTAGGCTAAGCCATGCACAGCTTAGCTAGGTGAGAAGACCCCAGTGCTTGGTCCGTTTTGCACAGGGTGAGGGGCTGTGCAGCCCAGCCGGGTCCCCCGGCTGTTGTTCACAGCTGAGCCAAGGCCAGACCTGAGCCCTCCACCCCCGCCAGCCTGCCCCAGGCCCCCGGCCCACGCTGGTGCGCTCTGAGAAGATGCCTATACCTGACAGTATACAACAGTGGGAAAGGCACTTTCTGGGCTGGTGGAGTAGGCGTGATTCATTAGGGGGTTCATGAGAATGGAGCAGTGACCGTGGCCTCGATGACTCTGTGCTGATAATGTCGTAGGGAATGTGTGTCACCACGGCTTTGAGCCCTGGGACCAACACCGTGCACCCACTTTGCTCAGGGCTCCAGCACCTCTCACACAGGGGAACAAGGGCTTTCCACCCCTTGGTGTCTCCTGCAGACAAGGAGCACACAACGGCATTTTCCCTCCAGGCAGAGCTGAAATAACAACTCTAATCTAAGAAGTTTTTTTCCTTTTCTTTTTGCTGTCCTATGTCTGGTGGGAGGGACAAGAGATGCCAACGGCTTTCCAGATGACCTAACATCCCGTATAGGATCTGCAGGGTTGCTCACTGCCAAGCAGGTGCACATCACCTCCCTTCCACACAGCATTTTGAGCCAGCCCTTCTTTGTGATGCAAAAAATGCAGGTAACTTCGTGCCTTCCCAGAGATCAGCTCCCTTTCTTCCTTCATCTGTGATTTTGCAGATGCTTTACTGTTGCCCCAGCACTGAAGGAACTTTAGCACCGATGTTTTCCTCCAGAAAGAGTTTTAGCGCAGATTTGGGCAGAAGTGTCCTCTAGGCAATAAGTTCATGGGGCAGCAAAGGTGGAAAGCTGTGCACCAACTCAGCAGACATCTGAGGAACTACAAGCTCCTTCCAGGCTCAGCTTTATCACCTGGACCTTTCCTAAGCCCTGTAATGGAAGGGGAGGGTTGGTACTTGAGCAGGGGAGTGGGGCTTTGAGCAGCGCAGGGGTGTTCCCCTACCTTAACTTAGATCTAGAACTGGTGTCACAAGCTTCCTTCTCCTCTTTTCTTCAGAACCGCCAAAGGACTTTGGGATTTTGGCACTTTCACTTTCAATCCTGATTTCTCCTGACCACATCTGTGCTCTTAGCCAGGCCTCTGTCAGGGTCTTCTCCACTGTGGGGGGTTTGTTTAGAGCGAGGGAACTACAGGGCCCGGTTCACGGGCAGTGTTTTCAGAACGACACTGACTTGGAGGAAGGAGGAAAGTTAAATGGTTATGATTAAGCATATCATATTATAATTTTGTTTTTCTAACTTCATTTTTATCATTCCAGCCACTATGTGATTTTATGATTTTCACCCCTGCTTTGCAGTTGCAGGGAAGTGGTAGTTTGGATATGATTTATGGGAGAGTGGACCTATTAGAGTGTGTTACCTGGTAACACCAGAACCCTTTTTGATTGCAGAAAAAAATCAGGCTATTGTAAATGCAATGATCCCTAGCACAGCCCTTCCAAATATAATGGGCAGGGACGTCAAGCAAGGAAACGATCACAGGTCCAACGCAGTCTGTGGTGGGAAGAGGTTACCAATTGTGGTCATCAAAACAACAACAAAAAAAGTGTATCTTCTTCCAAGCAAATAACTCCCTGCAAAGGAAGATAGCGCAATTTCTGAAGAGCTTCAATGTGTATTTTAAAATCCGATTTGGGAATCCAGCCATCTGTCCAAATATTGAAATTCATCAGCCGTTTCAAGTGGGAGTTCATCACGCAAAAAAGCAAAAACATCCGAGGGAGCTCCCATGCCTGCTGTGTTACTGGGCTTGGGCTACAGCCAAACACCATTGACACAGTTTTCTTGCTCTTGCATCTTAAGATTTTTTTTTTGGCTGCAAATCATCTCTGAGTGTGAGCAAAACATCGCTGTCAGTTCGGCATGATCACGTGTCATGTGAAAAATGACAGGTGATAACAGGATTGTCTATGTGTAGATGGAGACAGAAGAAGAAAAGCTCCCAGTTTCCCAGTTGACACGAGGCTCATTGGTCCCTTACGTATCCCTCAATGAAGAGCTGAAGAAGCTCAGGAGTACTGTGAGTCCTGCAAGGCTCACCAAAATACCTGCTCTGCACCACTTTATTGTGCTTTTTTTCATACCTTCACTAGCAAAACCTTTTTTTTTTTTTTTCTTTTTCTTTTTCCTTTTACAAGTATTGCTGTTATTTCAAGGTAAGGAAAATAATTAAACTAGGCTAGGGAGGAAAGTCAGCACAGACGCCTTTGTGAGAGGGCTCAGCAGTGTAGAGAACAAAATGCTTTCAGCGGCTATGCCCTACCATCAGCTTTCAGAAAGCATAGTTCTGCTCCAGAAAGGTCACTTCCCTCTCAGCTGGATCCAAGTTTTCAAAACCAGAGCTATCGTTGGTGCTGATCACCACAGGCTTTGACCCAGAAACTGGGCAATTATTTTTACAGACTGGTCCAAATATGCAGCTTTCAAGGGCTGCAGGAGATAGAATAGCCCAGGCTGGAGGGAGAATGGGTGAAGATGTTCATAGCATTGCCATTGCCATGAAGGCACCAGTCAGCCCAGTTTAAGGAGAGCTGGCTGAGTCCCTAAGGTGTCAAACTGCAGCTCTAGAAAGGGGCATGCATCCTGCAGCCTTCGATACTGGATGTTAATTAAAAATGTTTGATTTAGAAGAGAGGGTGGAGAAAGATTTTTGCAGGAATTTCCATGGATCTTTCTGCAATTTTAGCAGCAGATGCAGGGGTCCTGGCACAGGGTGGGCTGGGGCACCCACCCCATCCTGGGCGCTGCAAGCCCTCTGCAGCACTGCAGGGAATGTCAGGTGAATGCTGACACAGCAGCTTGCATGAGGCTCCTTCAGAAGTGCCTCTGTGCTAAGCAGTGCTGCCTTTAGTAAACTGATACTGTGCTGAAATCTATGGAAAGCTACTTAAACAGTATCATTTGGACCACAGTGCATATTGCTTACTGACAGCCCAGATATGCGATGCTCCCCTGCTCCTGGGAGACGTCCCAGTTTGTCACTTCTTCTCGGGTATCGACAGATCTCACTGGAGTTTCTTAAAGGATTATGCTAAAAATAAGTTGCACTTTGTGATAGTGATGGATAGTCAAATGTAGTATCAGGAATCCAGAACCAGCATTTCTAACCTAGCACCGTCCTTAACTGGAAGTACGTGGAGTCTCAGATGAGTTTCAATCATTTTCCCCTTTTAAATACTCAGCTTGGAAATGCAAGGTGTCCATTTGTGCTAGCTGTGCGGGCACCTGTTGCTGATAGCACCAGCTCTTTGAAGCTGTACGGGTCTCAGCAGGCAGCTGAGGAGTCTGGCAAGGAAAGGAAGGGATGAACTAGAAAATGAAGATATTGATGAGTCCAAGGGGATGGCTGTCAAGCAGAAGACAGCTCCAGAAATACCTGGATGGTATGCAGCCATCAGGGCCAGGGAAAGTGAGGTTCAGACAGAAGTCAGCTCCCTGGCTCTCTGTCATGTCTGATTAACGCCTTCATTTCAGTCTTTCTTTTTGTATGAATTAGACCTGGAATCAGCAGGGCGTGGGAGGGTGCCACCAAAAGGGCAATTAATCTGCTCCAAAACGTAGTTTGGATGTTCCCGGGGAAACACCCACAGTCCTTGCGGCTGTATGTGTAATTAAGCCAAGCTTCTGGAACTCGGTTTTACACCTAAAAGAAGAAAGAAAGAAAAAAGGGAAAAAAGAGGGGGGAAAAAAGTTTGGTTTTTTGAGAAATGCCTTTGCCAGCATGTTAAAACATGAGACTACAACACAGTCGGGAGTAAACATGGAGTTGCTGGGCCATGTTAGACCCCAAGTGTCTGTCTTTCTAAATTTGTTAAAGCAAGATATCAGGCTTATTCATCCCTTCTGCCCTGTGGGAGAGACAGACGAGGCCTTCAAGTCACAAGCTGAACCACATGAGCAGAAAAAAAAAAAAAGATGCTGCAGTTAATATAACTGTCCCATAGGTCTGAATCACAGTTACATGGGAGGCCATAAAATGTTTTATAAATATTCATTTCAGGATAGGTGTTTATGTAAATGAATCTTACTCTATGGAGTTTCATTAAACCTTGAAAATAGAGTCCTTGTTACTCATTCTTCATTATTTTCCCATTAAAAGAGATTCCTTAGCCTGATGCATCCCATCTAGTCTCTCCCCAGGAACTACAGCAGAGGAGGAAAGCCCATCACACCCACCTGCACGCCGTGCCTGACAGTGGCTCCCCACTGGTCCCGCCTCTGTTTTTTCCTTTGTTTGCCTTGGTCTGCTGAATAAACACAGGGAGCAGCTGCTGTTTAGAAAATGAAATGAGCCTGGCAGTAACTTTGGTTATCCTGGTGCTGCCCGTTTCCCATCCCTGCACACAAATCTGCTCTCCCTTTTGATGGAGCAAGCATGCTCTGCAGGCTGGGAGCCAGGGGGGCATTTCCCTGATGCAGCGGGGCAGAGGCACACTGAAGCCGGGTAGCAGATGGGGGGTGGGGTGGGAAGGAACTCTGCTGCCAGATCTCTTTGGAAACCTTCTGGGGCCCAGGACAAGCAGCTTCTCCTATTCCTGCTCTGGCAACGTCTCATGAAGAGAGCTGGGTCAGGATGAGCTACATCTCAGGCTTTTGAGAGCTTTGCTTGTCAAGCAGGACCGGCTCTAAACACATCCCAGAAAGCCAGAGGCAGAGAATGCAGCTCCAAGTGCAGCACTGCCACCCACTCCTGCAGAAACATGCTGCTCCCGTGCTGGAGCTTCCCATCGTCTCCTCCTGGAGCTCCTTGGGGAGAAGACCAGTACTAACTCTGACAGGGTCAGGGAAGATGACCTGTGAAGATAGGCTTGGCCTCCAAAATGCCCACACCGGTGCTCTGGATGAAGAAGGACGTCACACAAGGTTGGGACAAACCCTGCAAACCCTCCTGAGCTTTGCATTTGCTGTGAGCTTTTAGATAACCCCAAACACTCCGTTGCCCGCTCCTGGCTGTACTAGCAGGCTGTCAATTGTGCTCGGCAGCACAAATGTTAAACAGGGTGGGGGTAGGGGTGAGGTGCTCACCAGCCCTGAACAGATCCAGTGAGCAAGTATGTTAATTTAAAAAATAATGCAAGCACTGTGCGGTAAAGATTTGTGGAGCTCATTAGTGTTTGAAAACAGCTTCGACATCTGTGCTTTGTTCAGATGAGACTTTACCATTCAGTGCCTGGCAAAGAAAATGCATTAAGGAAAAGGCTTTCAGCTGTTCCCAGAGAGCCTGTGCTTGGGAGCAGGACCAGTCCTGCATTTTTTTACAGACCCTAGAACTTCCTTCTGCAACTTTTACAAATACCTCTAGATATGGTAGCTAACAGCATGTCCTCGTAGTGTGAAACTGCCTGTTATGTTACTGAGTCTCTCTTAGGGTAATTACTTTCAATACAATGTGTCTGATTCAGATTTTATGACAAAAATATAGGTTTTGAGACAGAAATATTGGCTTAATTACTCCAAACTCACATAGGTGTTGCTATTCATGTTTGTACGAGCCTACACTACTCACTCCAGGAAAGCACAGTTTTACTATGGTCTGAGTTACACCAAAGCTCTCCAAGGATTCAAAAAAGCAAAATATTTTTATTTGAGTTGAACCTACAGAAAACAAGCCTCACAATTGGCTTTAAAAAAAAAAAAACAACGCCAAATATACTTTGGCCCACGGAAAAATTTCCTTCCCTCAACACTGTGGGAAATGGATGCCAAACTGCCCAAAGTTATTGCTGGGGACAACGCTAGAGGAGTTTTGTTTGTGATGGATGTTAATGTCGGGATGTCGTGTGTTAGATATGTGCAGAAATGCTGCAGGGATGAGAAAGTTCCCAGCACCAGGACAGAAGGCAGGGAAAACCTGTTACTGGGGGTAGAAGCAAGCGCAGGGTGCAGCTGAGTGATACCCCTGGTTCATCAAAGCTTTATTTTCAGGGTTTCATCAGTGGGAGCTGTCACACTTCCCCACACTATTTCAAGTGAAGCTCATGTTTATGGAATATTTCTGGTGGAGAAGAGGGGGGCTCTCCCCTGTACCTTCATTCGTGTCACTGCGTGAAGGAAAATCTCACAGTGTAAGAGGAAAGCAGGGCAAATGATGTGTGAGAAAATCTATTTCCACACAAGAGAGATTTCCCTGTAAATAAGATCTTGCTAAGCAACGCAGGCCCTGCAGAATATGTCAGCTTGTGCATTGGGAGGTGCTAATAGTTTCTTGTGTAGCAGGGAGAGCTTCTGGCTTCTGCTGATGGGGGGCTGAGTAAGTTTGGCAAAGATTTTCCTTGGCCGTGGGGGCCCTGCAGAGTGGGAATTGACAGACTTCAAGTCACAACACGGTAGAGAGCAGAGAGACTGTCTGTAGCCCGTGCAGCAGGGCTGTGCTGTGGGACTCCCTCACCTGGCATCCATCCATCCACCAAACATGAACAGAACAAACCCTAAGTCCACAGTAAATTCCACTATCCAGGGGGCTGGCTTTGTCCCCAGGGTTTGGAGGCAACTTCTGTTATATTTCAGGTGTCTTTTACTTCCCACATCACTATCTTTGGCCTCTGGCTTTAGAGTTCTGGTGTCCCTAGCACTCACCTCTGCTCTCTGATAACCACAGCTCTCACCATACCCTTGTTGCCTTGCTCTTTTTTGTCCAAGTCTACAAAGAGGCAGCCAGAAGATCCCTGTTTCCACAGAGCATCATCCCATACTCCCACACTGGGTCAGGTTTTGCCAAGAAGCAGCTCTGCCGGCTGTTTCCTGCTGTTCCTTGATGGTGGCACATTTCGTCTGCAGCTTTAACTTGGCTTTTCAGGCCAAACCTGCGCACAAGTCAAAGGCATTAGTAGCACTGGGAGAGCTGGATTTGCCCTTTCTGCTTCCCTGTACTGCTGAATTCTTTAGAGACACTCTTTCTGGTTCAGTAACTGCTTCTAGAAATTATTCATCTCTAAGACAGGTGCCTAAGGCAGGATGAAGGGTTCTTTCCATTGACTAAAGAACCAAATTACTTTAGGATAGGTCACCTTTTTGGACACCTATCTTTAGGAAGAGATGCTGGAAAACAATGCTTGTCCATCCTTCAGCCCAAAGAAGCACTTCAGCATGCCTGCATCGGCAGGGAAGCCTCGCTGGCTTTGCAGGCTGAAGATAAAGGTATCACTGTCCCCTGCCCAAAGAGCTCCAGAGGCAGCAACAGCCAAGCGTGCTGCCAGTGGGACCTGGTACACGCAGCTGCTGCCCCCAGCGAGACCCACGGTGGGGCTGACCCACAGCAAGACCCTGCCTCACCCCCTCTGCTGCCTGACGGACTGGCTGGACGGTCCCACCGCCGGCTGCAGGCAGCCCTTGCTGGAACCCTTTCAGTATCGCCTCCTGCAAGCACGTTCCTGCCAGCCTGTTGCCTTGTGCTGTTGGCTGTCAGTAACGGCAGCCGAAACCAGGCAGCTCCGGGTAGCGCCAGGTGCTCCGGGCACTGCCAGGGTAAAGGGCACCCAGGAAGGGGTCGTATCATCTCACATCATAGATGTCTTCAGCTGAGCAGCTGTCCTGGAGGCCCTTTGCAGGTGGTCGAGGGACAGCCAGCCTCCCGAGGAGCGATTCATTTGCCTCAAAGGAATCACACCCCTGGGGGAGAGGGTGGCTCCCTGCTAACTTTAAGGCCACTTAATAAAAAATACTGAATTTTACTTCTGCTTGCAAACAATATTGATTCTTGGATTGAGTTGTTTTCTGCTGCCAGGTTTTGTGGTGCAGGTTTTATGTCGTTCCAAAAGGGGGAGAATTTGCAGCCTGTGTTGCTCTCTGGTCAGCATTGAGCGTGAGGATGACTATGTGCGAGGTGCAGACGCTGCGGTCTCTGTGAGCAGACTTGCCTGCAGGCTGTGTGACCTTTACCACAGTCTCAAGCATTAGTGTAAAGAAAACAAGCTTTGCTTGAACCAAAACATAAAAAAAGAAAAAAAAGACTGTGACAGAGGGGACTTAACAAAACGCTCCTTTCAGATGTGATCTATCAACTAAATATGCCCACACCATCACCAGTGCTACACGTATTCCTGGATATCATCCAACTGCTGGGACATGTGTAAAAACAGCTCCCTGCTTCATAATGAATCAAACTCCCAACTTTCCGTTGCAAAACTGATGGAACATCAGGTTTGGTTTTTAATAACCACATCCCTGTCCCAGCAGGTAAAAGATGCTCAGAGCTCAGCTCTGCCATCCGCATCCAAGCAGGTGCGAGATTGACCCGTGGTCCGTGCCCAGGATGGGGTCGGGAGGGAGGAGGCAGGGCTGTGCGAGCCAGGAGCGCTGGTAACTGCAGCCTCTTTGCCAAGGAAAAGAAGTTTTGGAGACAGGAACTGCGGGTGCATTGCTCTTAGGCAGGCCAGGAGCTGTTCAGTGTATGTTAGCCTCTGGTCTGAGTAACAGAAATAATAAAAATGAATAATTGAATGCTTGAATTATCGATAGCAATAATTAATAATTGAATAATTGAATTTTAGGCACTACTGTAGAGGCTCCTGTCAGAGAAACTGCAAGTATTTTGCAAACATTAATGAATTAATGTCAGGATCTTTTGCCAAAGGCAAAAATGAAATAAAATTAAATCCCTCAGGCTACTCCACCCTCATACAAACATTGTGCACCTTTCCCTGAGACAGATCTAGGCAGAAAAACCTCCAGGTTACGGTGGTGCCAACCTCTCAGGCAGACCTTGCTCCTCCTGTACCAGCATGGGACCTCGTGCATGTGTGTGGGCTGCCAGCCAGCGCATGGGCGGCAGCAGGCTGGCTATGGGCAGCGAGGCAGCCCCTGCGAAGCAGAGCCAGGGCTGGGCTGGGACCCTCTCATCCCACCTACCCTCTCCTCAGAGGAAGAGGTGGCACAGATGGCAGGACCCAGGGCAGTTTACCTTTGCAGGGGTGGTGGCATCAGAGGTGGGCTCTGCTGAGGAAGTTACCCTCATGTTGTCCCACTTTGGGACAAACTGGGGGCCACAAGCCGAGTAAAGAATACCAGGCTTAAAAATGATCTTCCGGTCTCTTCCTCTTTCTCCACACCATCCTTAATTTCACTCACCTCTGATTTCTTTTTTTGGTCAAATAATTTCTTTCCAAGACACATGATCCTCACTCACTTCAGGTTGGGAAGAGAAGAAGAATTTGCCACATCAGGATGCTTCTGGCCACTTTTTTCTTTGCTTGTCCATGGGACAACACAGCTGGGGAACCAGTCTGGTGGGAAGGTGTGAAGATCCTCAGACCTGTTCTTTAGCAGGTGTGAGATCATCAGATGCCTGCTCCTGTTTTGGGTGCCTCTTACAAGTTAAGCATAACCTTGAACAAGGTCAAGGCCCATCCTCTTCATCTAAGACTTTGACGCTAACACTTTCCCTTTAAAACAGTAGGTCCAAATATTACCTTTCAGACCCCTGCCCTTCCTCCATCCCTGTCAGCATCCTTTGGGTCAAGCCAGAAGAGAATCTCCTAGGTAGTGCCCTTCTTGTGCTGTTCCAGTTATGATCATTTCCACTTTCTCAGCAGAAACTGCCTCAGCTCCAAAGCATCTCAAAGAGTCTCTCTGCCATCTGTAATTGCTTGCTGTTCCTCTCATTTCTGCAATGGTCATATGTCTCTTTCCAAGTAAGGCTTTGACTGCTTCTTTTGTGATTCCCAAGGATTATAAATGAGGACATTTATTTTACACCACAGACAAGCTTCTGTTTTGAGTAGTAACAATCATAAGGGTAGGCAGTGGCTGTTAAAGCCATTTTATTTTCTTTCTGAATAGCAGAAGGTTCTCATTCACCTCCATTTTTGACATTCTGGAAATATGCTCCTTTTCAGAACTAAATTTGTGTTACCAGAAAATAATCAGAGGGCTAAAGGAGGGATTTCCAGCTACTAGTGAAAATACATTTCACTGCTCCACATCAGAATAAAGGACTTAGAAAATATTACAGACAATTCTTTCTATAGTACACAGATTAGTATTGCCCCTGGTCAGTCGTCACTGTCTCTCCCCAAGCACTGAAGGAGGATTTGCTCCATTACCTTCCCAAAGACCGAGGTGAGGCTGAAGGACCTGTTTCAGGTTCCCTAATTGCTCTTTTTCACCATTCCTGGAGATAGGTAAGATGTTTGCTTTTTCCTAGCTATAAGGAACCTCTGCTAATTGCAATTACCTTTCCAAGATGTGAAAAAGCTTCAGGGTGACAACAACCTGACCCATTAACACCTTTGGATGCATCCTATGTGGCTCAAAGGACTTACACCTGTCTTAAGTGCTCTCTGACCCTATATATCCCTTCACAGTGGGTAACACTTCACTCCCACAGGCTCTGCTAGCAGGTAGGGGAAACATGTGGGGCTATGCTGGGTAAGGGGGCATGTGCCTAATAGCTTGACTGGGATATGACTGTGCTGCCCGATGTTCTCTCAAATGCTACAGGCTTTTTCTAACCATAAGAAAACCCTGTCTGCACCTCACCTTTGTGACCTAACTCAAACACATCCCAGCTTTTTTGGAAGCCACCAAATGTCACCAGAATTCTGGAAGCTGAGTCCCTGCTGTTGTGTCCAAATGGGAGATGTGGCAGTTAAGAAAGGGAAGGCTGTGGGAGCGACTGGGTGAAGGCAACCGTTGCAGCTGGGCTGGATAACACAGCTTCTGCTGATTCTAACCCCTGGTGCACAACTGTGCAGATGCTGATGCCAACTTCAACCAGAGCAAAGACATGGGATGCTTTAAAATTAGTCTGCATCTAGGTCAAAGGCATGAAATGAGCTTGGGTGAGTCTGTTTGATTAGTAAGAAAAATTACTTTAGAAATGTTTCCCACTATTTGCATCTCTCTTTTTTTCCTCCTCTATTTTGGCTCATTACAAAACCTGGAAATAATCTGTTGCCAGAACAACAGACGTTTTGCCAGCTGCTGACTAGGACTGCTGTGCCCTGTCAGCAGCAGGCAGGGGCCTTGGGAGACCTGAAATGCTATTTGGGCTGAAGGCTGCCTCTGGCTTAAACCAGAGCTGTAACCCAGACTGTCTTTCCTTAGCCTGGAGTCTGGTGTTGCTCTGAAACATGCTGTCCTTAATGTGATACACAACTTTGCATCTTTATCCATCGGTCTAGTGCCTCCAGGAATTCTCCGGAACTATCTGGGGAGGGAAAACTGAGAAGGGTGTGTAGGAAGGGACTCCCACCTGGAATAGGGTTATTGCTGGATGTTGCTGGATCTAGTCACCTGGGCTTTGTCTAACTGAGTCTTGAAAACCTCCGGAGATAAATCCCACAGCCTCTTTGGGTGACCTTTTGCAGCTCTGCTTGATGCTACTGAGCAAATGATTTTCCTAATGTCCATGCTGCATCCCCCCAGCTATAATTTGTGTATTGCACCTTTCCATGATGTCCGCCACTGCCAAGAGGTTTGGATTCATTGTCTTTGTAAACAACCCTTCAAGCAGTTGCAGGCTGCTGTTAGACCACCCTCCCAGCTGCAAAGGCTGAAGGCCCCTTCTTCAAAAGCAATTCGCCTAACAGCCTTTGAGTACCCAAGCCCATTCATGGGCTCCAGCCTCAAATCAAAGGCAGTTTCCCCTGAGGTGCCTCAGAGGGAATGTCTCTGTGCATGTGAGCTCTGCATACTTGGGGTGCTGGAGTGGGAAAGCACACCCACTGCCTGCCTGCCACCTGGCCCAGCCTCCAGTGCAGTGGAGAAGAGATATTTTTTTTTTAACCTAACTTCTGCTCAGACTTTTTTTTTTCTGGTGCTATATTGACTTGAAGCAAGGAGTGTCTCTCACCAAATCAATACCGACACTGTGAACTCCCTTCACACGCATGCATACGTACACACATCCCACTTGTCTGATCTTGACGCCCCCTGCATTTCCAGCTCTTTGGTGGGGGAGATCATCCTGCCCATCTCTGCCAGGACAGAAACATGTCCTTTTCAGTCATTGCTCAAAAAAAGGCATAGATAGATGCTTAGAGTCATCCAGGGGATCTGCAGCAAAGCAAATACATGAACCCCAGTCACCATGCTCATGACTGACATCTTAACAGCCCAATAGAACCAAGGTGACCTGGCCTCCCAGCAGGCTGAACTGATCCTTCTGACTCCTATTACGGCTTCATGCCCTGTGCTCACACTGGAAACACTTAATACTCTGGCCTTAATGAGCTCCTGTCATTGGAAACAGCCGTTCCCTCTGCCTTTCATCTTTAGGCTCATTGACCTCATTAACACCTTGTCCACTTCACCTGGCAAGCAGCAAACTGGGGACTGTTCCCAGGGCAAACCTACCTGCTCAGCAGATTTATTCTGAAATGTATCTGACTTCAAAGAGCCTCCTGGTAGCATTCCTTCACCATCTGCAGGAAGGATATTAAATCACACTGTTACAGTCAAAATGTTATTGTGAGCAAAAGGGAACACATCTTATATATGGAGGAAAGAATTTATTGCTAATTTAAGTAATATTTTAGTAGTCCAAATTATTTAATACAGGAAAACCTCCTAAATAAAATGGTTAAACTTGTTATACAAAAAAAAAACTCCCTAGTACCAATGCCTGTTTTCTGGGGCTATGTTCACACTTTGCGTGATCTCCAGGGTCCTCAGAGGAGTCCTGGAGGAGTTTATAACAATTTGCCATCATCTAGAATCTTCCACCAAGAGGAGTACAATGCTCATGGTGAGGATTTCTTCCTCCTTGGCCTTAGGTCTACTTGAGTCTATTTTTACATGTTTTCACATCACAGTTTGCTCTCTTTTCGCTGACTTCCAGCTAAATCCTCAGTAGTTTCCCTAAGTCCCCTGAAGAAAAAGGGGCTGCTCTTCACTGTGCAAGCAAGAGAGGGTTAGTTAGGGCTTTGCCCCAAAGTGGAGCTGACCCAGGGTAGATGATATTCACAGCATTGTTATCACAGACAGAACAACCTCAGACCGGACAAATCCCGACCGGACCTGAGACCCTGTAGTGCCAGGTCATTACTGCACTGCAACAGCTGTGGGGAAACCTCGGCACTGAAGTGATGGCTTTTTGAGCGAAGCATGCCAGGAGGATTTCAAGGTTGTCTCAGGACTGTTGTGCTGTACTGAACACCTTTCATCACCCAAACACAGACATTTCCAAAGTCCTTCTGCTATTAGCAAGGAGAACTACCAGAAGGGTCGGTGAGGGAGTGACAGCACTGGTCTCATGGGAAGCTGATGCCACATAAATCTCAAGATGAATGAAATTCATCTGGAGAAGCTTTAGCAGGCAAAAATTCAGGTTTTCCTAGGACCAAACAGTGACTCAGGTTTGCTCTGTAGGCTTTGGAGAACGCTACAGTTGGACAGTGCTCAGCAACCCTTTTTGACATTTCTCTGAGGACTGTCACAACTCTGGGAGCAGCTCAGAGCAAAATCTGCTTCCTCAGGGCTGGAAAGAGATAGGGCTGAAGCTGCCAGAGACCACACAGGGCAGCCCGTGGCGTTCAGTGATGCCCATACCCTGCTCAGCTGAAGCTGTGGGTGCACCCTGAGAGAGCTGGTCCATCTCCAGGGCAGTGACCAGCTCTTCATGCCTGGGGTGGGCTTATGCTGCGCCCTCCACCCCCCCCACCCGCAGTCCACACATCTTCTGTGGTGCAGGGGGTTGGTCACACCAGCGAGCACGACCCAGGCCAACTCTGAAGATGCAATTCTTGGACTCTGTTCTCTAAAAATGTCACCTCTGAGTTTTGTTTTGCCCTTGGCAAACCAGGTTTACACGTGCACAGAGCAGGCCAACCAGCCCCTTGCTGTGTCAGAGAAATTTGGGTATTCTCAGATCAGACCAAATGCAGTCCCCCCGATTTGAGCTCCTGAATCTGATAATGACAGGCAGCCAGTGTGTTCTGCTCCTTCCAAAACGTGTGCTTCTTCCATATTTTCTGTCTTGCTTCTGGATGCAGCCTGACCTGTTAATATCTGAGGAGATGAAATAAAAGCTCTGAAAGGTGCAGGGAGAAGAAGGATTTTCACAAAGCTTTTTCCCACTGTGTAACTCCTGTTCTGCTCACACATTGCTTGTGGGCAGATTATTATGTTCTCACATTTATGAAATCACTCAGTGTAGAGTTTCTGTGAATAATTTCCCAGCTGCAGTTGCTGAGCAGCCTGTTAGAGGAGAACATCCCTTGTTCAAAACCCAAATTGTTCTGGCTGGGTGCTGGTCACATGTCATGTTCTTGTATCTCGAGAGGATCGGTTAAAGCACATTGTCTGCTTCCTGGCTGCACATGCAGTAATGAATGATGGATCACCCCTGGCAGATATCCTTCAAAAATATTTTGCAGAATGTTCCCATCAGGAATCCCTTCCTCCAGTCTGTTGCTGGAAAGCAGGAGGGATCGCACCTGAGGGTGTCTTGGTCTGCATGTGATCCGGCTTCTCCCACAGAGGGGTTGCACCCACCACTTGCCCAAAACTAAATGCCACAGGCACAGTGATGAATTACAGAGGCAGCTGACACGCTGCTGACAATATGCTGCCGTGAGCCCTTTCCTCACAGCAGGCACAGAGGACTGCAGGGGCCAGATCCTGCACCCCAGTGTGGATGCAGCTGTGCAGCTCCCAGGTGAACTGTGCAGGAGCTTCTGCTGGTTTTCACATGAAGACCGTGGTGCCAGGGAGACACCGAAACATGCAACAGGGCCCGAGTTCACAAGTAAGCTCAGCCTCTGCTTACAAGTTATAAGGGGAATTAACAGCTGTTGTATCTGTGGGACTTGAGAACACTGCCAGCTTGCTTTAGTGCCATGTCAAGTGCCGAAAAAAACTGAAAAAAAGAAGGGACTAATCCCTTTGAAAAGAGTTATAAAGCTATTAAACACTTTTAAGCTCTTGTTCTTGAGTGACTAGGTCTCTCATAATCTTCACACCCATAAGAAGTGTTATTGCCACAGCTGAACAAGAGTGCAGGAGTTAATATCATAAACACACACAGGGCACAGCACTGCGCGCTGCTCTGTGGGTGGTAACGAGACAAGGATTTCCTTGAGTCACCAGAGAGGTTTCCTGAAAGAAACTCAAAACCAACAGGAGGAGGGAGGGCAACAGTGATTTATCTGATATTAATCCTGATGAAAACCCGTGTCCCAGCCTCAGCATCAAAGCAGTGACAGATGTAGCACCAAAACCTACTTGGCTTTGGCAACGCTCAGTCAAGGGTAGAAGCTGGTTTTGTAGTTTCTTTAAATTACTTTTTGACTTGGGGGCTCATTCTAGCCATTTCTGCTTTGAAGAGGATGCTCTAGCTAACATAAATGCGTGCTGCTCCCGGAGCATCTCATCCTGCAGCTCATCTTGGTGAGCACAGTGAAGGAGCCTGGGTGAATGCTGGGGCTGCAGCAGCTTCAAATCCCAGTGACTCTCCAGAGAAGTAAGACGACTCGGATCGGTGGTCTGTGTTTTGAGAATGTCCTCAGGTACCCGAACCTCAGTGACTGAGGAAATATTGGTCTTTTCCCAGCCCTGATAAGCCTTTCTCTGTCTTTCTTATAAACCCCTTTTATATATTGAAAGGCCACAACAAGGTCTCCTCAAAGCCTGCTCTTTTCTAGGCTGAACAACCCCAAGTCTCTCAGCCTTTCTTCATAGGAGAGATGTCCCAGGGTGCTGTCATCCCTGGGGCTCCAGCCCTTACCAGCTGCAAGGGCATGGCTTTGACCTCTGCTCAGGACATTTCAAGCCTTTCACTGTGCTAGAAAGGTGCCTCCAGGCAGACTGTTTGCTGTCAGCAGGAGCCCATACATACATGTGTACAGAAACAACACGAGCTGCACCCCCACAGCCCCTCTAGTAAGGGCAGAACCAAACAGAAGACCTTGCCCTGAGGTAACAGCAGGACAGACACTCAGACTGGGGCTCTGAGCCCCTCTGTCCTGCAGGACAAAGCCACTGAAGTCTGGGTGGACAGTAGGCTGTAGGTCATTGTCCAGAACTCTGACCACTGGTGAGTGAAGGTGTTTTGCATCCCACAAACTTTCAGTGACCCTCAGGAAGCAATTTGGTTTCTCTCTGCTCAGGGCTGTCTACGTGCACAGGGAACTTCCATTGCCACCAGGTACCTTTCTGCTTGCAGCTCACAGGGTCTTCCCTCTGTCTCGCCTTGCTGGACCGCGGTGCCTGCTTCTAGAATTCCCTCCCACGCAGTGTGCTTGGCTTCTACCATTGGAGAACAGATGAAGTCCCCTTTGGAAGCCTTTGGCCTTCTGACATTTGGCTTTTCCAGAATTAGTCTCCAAAGTGCTATGGTATTTTTGCAATCTATCTGTAGACAATTAGTAAACAGGAAAGAAAGGTGAAATTCATCAAATAAATTAGTCATTGTTAAAACAACAACAACAAAACAACAATAAAAAATAAATAAATCCCCCCAACAGCTGGTGCAAGTAATTAAAAGTCTGGATTGCTTCAGCGGGGTGGAGTTTTGGAGGTGTGCTGGCCTGTTTTGACACATCCCCTGTGTGTCTTGGGGGACTCTGCACAGGTTCCAAAGAAGAGGGATAATCTGCCCTGAATTCTTCCAGAACTGCAGTCTGCTACAGAGCTTCATCCATTATCTGGGAGAGCAGAAGTGGTAGCCCTGAGTGACATCTCTAATGGGTCCTGTTGTTAGTGTCTCATTTCTGGCTTCAAGAAAGGCAATTGGATTCTGGAGTCTCTTGCAGTGATGGATAAATGACAAGCAATTTCATGAGCTAGAACTGAATTGATGTGCAAGTGAGAAGCTAATTGGATTATATGCTTGTCAGGAGTCTTTTTTCCTGCACTGTCAGGATTGTTCAGGGATACGGACTGCTTTGCATAGAGGCAAGTCAGCTGCAGAGAAACCAGCTTTGTTTTTCCTTTCCCAGTGACAGTATCTCATGCTTCCTCAGGTGTCTACACCCCAGCTTCAGTAAAACAGCTCCAGACCACCACCAGAACAAGGAAAGGCATTCAGTTCCCAGGTCTTCAGAACAACGTTTCTTGAAATCTGCCCTCACCTCCACGGGACACTTTGCCTCCCTCCTGAACCCGGGGGATACTGTTGGGAACAGCAGATCAAGAAGACAGAGGAAAGTCTTTCACAGCAGTACCTGGTGGGAGAAGGAGAAACTACAGGTATGAACTAAGATGAGATATTCAGACAGATTATAACAAAAACTTTAGGGGCAATAAATCCATGAAAATGTTGCGAATGAGTCTGCCCTGCTCCTACCCTTAGAGAATGGTGACTCTTAGCAGTGTCACATCAAATTTACCCCAGCGTAACCAGATGAATTCAGCACCAGCCTGGTTATCGCTGACTAACCCTGTGATGTGGAAATGGAATACGCCTGGCACCAGAATAACTGCTTTGTCTGTAACTGACATCATCTCATTTTGTCAGACACTGGGAATTCAGTCCTTGCTGTTTACTGAAAAATGAAAAATAAAATCTCCGCTACATCAAATGGAGCCTCAGCACTTTGTCCCAGGTAGATCTGGGCAGGGGGTCTCTTATCTGCATTTCTACACTCAAACCCTCTGCACTTTTAAAGGAATGTCTGTTGGAGCTGCATCTGAATGGCAGTGTCAGACAGGTCTGTTGATCTATCAGACACTGTCCCCCACCCAAGATGGTCAGTGACAGGTCCCGTTCCTGAAGACATGGAGAGCAGAGACCTGGTGGGAATCATTGCACCAGATGTCCTTTCAGCCTGGCCTGCCAGAGACAAGCTGTTCAGCTCTAAGGCTTTGCTAGGAGAGGAAGATAAGAAAAATCAAATCCGTGTGTTGAAGAGAGAATAGTGACCTCCTTGTTCACCTGGAGCTTGGCCTGGTCTGTCCAAAGGAAGAGCGCATCATGCAAAAGCAGCTGCCAGAGGATGGCAGCAGAACCAGCGGAGTGAAGGAGAAGCTCTGAGTCCACCGATGTCCACAAAGCTGCTCCCTGCGCTGACATTCACTGAGAGAGACTGAACGGCTCTCCAAACCTTCCTGAAACCATGAACCCTGCAGGGCTCAAAAGTTCAGGGTGCTGCAGTGTCAGCCTGGAGAGCAGACGGTCCCCAGTGCGTCCCAGCGCCCAGGAAAGCAGGACAACTCTGCCTGGAGGGTCACACTGACAGCAGTCTGGCAGAGCTGTTTCACCCAGAAGCAGCCTCAGAGCTGCTTTGTGACACAGGCGACATGCTGGGACACAGCAGGACCTGAGTCCTTCTTGGGGACACTATGATCAATGGGGTGTTGCTGCCCAGCAGTAACTCGGGGCCACCTCACAGCTTCTGCTGCATGACTGATGTGCAGGGTTTCCACTCAAGGCACACAAAATGCTCACACTGGAAGGTGGCAGCGGAGGCTTCATTCAGCGAGGGGGAGGCCAGGTGAAACCCTTGGTGAAGGTATCAAAACTCTTTGCCTGCAGGTGGAGCAAATATTTTCTGTCCTCCAAATTTGCAGGTGAACATCAGATGAAAGGGCTCCAGGAAGCTGATGTTTTGCAAACTGATTCAGTCAAACTGAAAACGTTTTGCTGCCATGGGTCGGACGGGTCATAGACACGAGGAGATATTGGTGGACTGAGGGCATTTGGTTACATCTGGCTGTTAAATCTGCTGCATCAGCTCTTTTTTTCTTTGCCCGTATGTTTACAGGGGCATTCAGAGGAAGGACTGGGCTGATGTCAGAAAGGAGGAAGAGTATTCTATCAGTGTGAAGTTCTGTATTGATTGAAGGGTTTAATCTTGACTTTTTAGATGTTTATTTTTGCCTGTTGTAATAAATTTTAATTAAAATCTCTTTGTGGATTTTTCATCAGGTGCGTCTGTCATTTGGGTTTCAGAATGCTTTGTATTTTCTGATATTTAATCAGTTCTGTTCACAGGCATTTTTTCCCTTTAAGATTACCTTCACAATGGGCTGTGCTGTTCAGAAAAATACAAGTTTATTAAACAAACAGGGATCTCAGGAGACCAAAGAAACACTGCATCTGCTGGCTATCATTTTCAAAGTGTACATTACCCAGAGCAGTTCATTGAAAATGCAGTGCGGGGTGAAACTCATCACTACCACTTACGAAGTGCAATGTGCAGCAAGGAAACTGAAGCTGTTGGTGCAGACAGGCTCAGCAGAAATGGGGGGCTGATGCCCATGCATAGCTGGAGCTGTCCTCTGGCTCACAGGTCTGGTTTCCAGCCCTGCCTCTGCTGCGGGATGTGGTAGAGCACTGGCTGAAAACCTCAGCGCCTGCACAGTGTTTGTGCTGGGGACATGTGCAGAAAGGAAGATCGAGAATGGAAATGAACTTTGCAGAAGATACTGGACCTCAGCTGATGGCAGAGCCAGGGAGAGTTGACCGTGCTGTGGTGCTGTGCTTGGATGTCAGCCCACAGGCTGTGAGCCTGGACTGAGCAGCAGGCTCTGTGCAGGGGACACGGTGAGTGCTTTCTCAATTCTCACAACCCTGTTAAAAGACAGAATTTGGCTGTGGTTCTGCTCTTGAGACCAGTTTGACCCATCCCCAATATGATACCACTTCAACAGCACATTGCCATGGTGTAGATCCTGCTCTCCAGCAAGGATCCTGCTTCTTTTCTTTGTCACAAGCAACTGAAATAAATGTTTATTCACCCTGGCTTGGCACAGTCAATGTAGCTGTACAACAGCAGCTTTGAGGGATCTATGGGAAAGGGTTAAACACTGAGCAGATGACACAGCATCTACAGAAAACCAGAAGGGAGCGGGGAGATGGGGAAGCTCAAGCAATGAGGGCAATGCCAGAGGACAAGTCCCTGCACTGGAGCGTTTTTCTTTTTTTTTTTTTTTTTTTTTTTCTGTTCAGCTACACCCCAAGCACGAAGCAGCCAGGCAGTGAGAGGGAGAAATGGCTTCAGCTTGTGATCCTGGGGGTGCAATGAGCTCAGCAGCAGGCTCGGGGTGGGTGACAGCAAAGCGGGCCCCTCTGGGTGGCAGGGACTGATTCAGCCTGCAGTGCAGATGTGCTTAGCAAATCCCATAGGGTCCATTCCTCAGCCACATCAAAAATTCTCCATTCCCCACAAGAATGAGGTTCCCCCTGTCTGTGGGCTTTCACTGTGACACCTCCAGTTTACTTTCAGACAGTGCTGCATATTCTCCTGGCAGTTTAGGAGCGGGTCTGGAGAATGCTCAGACCTCCCTCCATGGAGCATGTGTGGGGTCGAGCCCTGTGGACTGTGCCTTTCCCCAAGCCTTTCCCCATGCTCAAGCAGCACAGAAATGCTCTGGGGGCTTCTATCACTGGTCCCCTGTTTTTGGAGGTGAAGGGAGGCTCTGAGCTCTGCTAAGGTGACTAACGTTATGCACCTTCAGGTGTATTACAGTGCAAGCCCTGACCTTGTTTGTTTGCATTTTTCCTTTTAGTGCCATTACAGAGTAAAAGCAGATTGTTCAGTTTCATTTTAGCTCACTTCTTACCCGGCAGCTCGACATAACCATTGATTACACGTTTGCATTTTTTTAACAGGATGAAAACCTTTTCTATTCGTAAACCATATGGGTTTTGTTTGGCTTTGTTTAACAAAGCTTAAATCTCAAGCTGCAGACTACCCAGTGCCTTCTCACAGCATACGCAGGCAGCACATGTCCCTTGGTGACAGCTCAAGCAGATCAGATATTATTTGCCAAGAGATTATTCATCCAATATGCCCATTATTCACAGAACAATCTTCCTATTATTCATCAAATTCTACTAGCCTACCAGCTGAATCCCAGCCCTAGCAACTCTTGCTGCTTTCCACTGTCAAAGCAAACTAGCCCATCTCCACATCTCACCCATGGTCCAGGAAAGGACGTGTCTGAACTCCACTAGCATCTCTGGAGACCTACGTGGCAGGTCCCAGAGGACCAGGCCTATTGTAACAGCTCTGCCCCAAGCCGCATCCTCAGCTCTTTGTGATGAAGAAGCTTCTCAGTGATGAAGAAGATGGTGCTGTTGATAGAGTCCAGTTCAAAAGCGCTGCTGCTGCAAGTGCCATAAGATGCCCTGCACTGTAGGCCATCGCACCTGCTGTTCCGGGCCCAGGTTCAGCTTGTGGTCCAACTGCTACAGAAGAATCCTTAGTGTTGGGACCCTGGGGGACATGGGGGCAGAAGTTTTTCACAGCTTGTCTTAGAAGCAGGCAGTCACATTCCAGATGCTTCATGTAATTTCTTTCAGTAAACATTACTGGATATTAAGACTAACCTGATCTCCTGGGTTAAAGCACTTTTCTGTCAGTGGTTATTTTATTAACTTTTTATTTTTTTACGTCTTAATTCTTAGATTTATTTCTTGATTCATTTAGGAGCACAATTGTCATGCAGTTAATGAAATAAGTAATATTTTCTCATTCCAAGAAATCTCATTAAGCTAATTAGCATGCTCCACTGGCAGATGAGTTTGATTATACTCTATTAAATGTGTATGTTATTTATTTCTTTGCTTGCTAGGCCCTGTCTCCTCCCTCCCTATCTGAGGGTGAAGCAAGAATAAAGCAAGGCTCTGTGCCCTCCTTGGAGAGGTGTCACTACTACCTGGTGTAAAGGGCAGGGTGGCCGATGTCCACCTAGGTCAAGGGGAAAGCTTCTCCTGCATCAGTGGGTGAGCATCCGTATTCTTGTGAGAGGCCACGGCTGCAGTCTGTTCCAGAAGCTCCCCCTATTTAATGTCAGAGACTGAAGAGACACAGTTCTGTGTCACCTGCCCAGGAGCTGGCTGTCTCTGTCTCTCCAGCTGCCCGTCCTGGTGCCAGAGGTCCACAGCAGGTTCTGCTTTTGGCAAGGTGCTCATTCTCTAGGATATTTGCAATGTGAGGACGTTGGGTCCAATGTCACTGCCGATGGAAAGAACTATTTGTGCCTGTCCTTCCTTGTGGTTCCATGCATAAACCAGCACCAAATTAAGTGGAAGTATGTTGTTAAACTATGCAAAACTCTGTCTAGACACACTCATTTTTGTTTGATTATAATTCAGCTGAGATCAGTTACTGACAGAGTGACATTAAATCAAACAGAAAAAAATACCTGGATGCTGCTTCCTCCATCCGTAAATCGAAGCCAGTAAATCAATTCTGACAACCACTGATGGAGGGCTCAGAAATCCTGAAATTTCATTTTGAGCTTCAGGTGCCCCCAAGGACCAGTTTGCAAAGGGAGATGCAGGACCCAGACCCATTGGTTTCAAGTAAACTCATACAACATTGTTTTGGGGAGGCTGATAACCTGCCTTCCCCTTTCCCCGTGCCCACCAGCCTGACTGTGGCTCCTGCTCATCAGCCATAGGGTTCCTCTGGTCCTGTACAGCACAGAGCATGGCACGTCCGAGGTGAGGGGGTCTTTTTCCAAACCCACTCCACAGGAGGAGACAGGGATTTGGTACAGAGCAGCTCCTGTCGGACAGCAAGCAGCAGAGAAACGCTGTTTGACAGGATTCTGAACTAATTTGATACAAAGCATTTCAGTCTGAATAAAGAAATAAAATAATCTGATACAGGTCGGATAGGCTACCCACAACCCTAGGGAAAACTGAACGTCTTTTCAGAAAAAAAGAAAACAGGTATTGGAATCACATCTCCCAGTGGAAAAGCATTTGACAGAAAATTCCTAAGTAGGTCCTGGAAAAGGCTTTGTGGACTCCAGCCAAGGAAATGCCAGAGAGAGAGCAAGCTCGTCTATGCACACGTTTGTTAATGGCACTGCCCTGCCTGACTCTGACACGCGCTTCACTGCTGCCCATTCCCACAGAAAGCCTTGCCAACACAATATGTTGGCATATTATATATATATATATATAATACGCAGCTTGCATAAAGGAGTATGGCGGGCTTCGTGCTTCCTTACGAGGAAAAAATGGGATGACGCAAAGAACCTTGAATCACGTGCTACAGAGGAGTGAGGTGTGGGTGCCCCATGGAGCCTCTGATGGGTACGCTGGGCGGGGTGGGAGGGTGAGGGACCCTTTGCTCTGCATTAGGAAAAATGGATGCTTACCGGCGGGCTTCATAATTACCTTGTTTCTCAGCACAGCCAGTGAACGCGCTGCGCAACGCACTCGTGAGGCCAGATGGAAACCACATGTGATTTGCTCCCAAGCAGAACACGTTCCTCCCTTTGGGTTTCATTAAAAGGTGAGTGATGTTCCTGCAGGCAGTCAGTGAGGAGAGGAATGAGGCCCAAAGGAAGACATTTCCTGCAGGGTTGTTTTTTTGGTGTGTTTGGGTTTTGGGGTTTTTTTAAGCTGAAGCTCAAGATTTTCCATTTATCATGGAACTAAAAAGCGCTCTGGATTCCTGGTGACAACTTTAACAGGGTTGCTGGTGTGGAAGCACTGAGCCCTGGGCAAGATGTCTCAAAGGGAAAAGATTGTCCAGGCAGGTGCAGCAAGGAACCGGTGCTGGAGAGTTCTTCCAGGGGACATACTAATGCTAGCACCTTATTTCTGGTTCTGATTTGCTTGTGTCTTACATTCAGCTCCTGGTTCTTGTCACACTTGTGCATGCTGGAGAGAAAGGTTTGTCATGACCTTTCATTGAAAAGGGGAGTTCTAGTCACCGGAGCAGTGTCTCGGTGAGCCCTTGGGGACTGGGGTCTGAGACTTCTGGTCAGGAGCTGAATGATAATGTGCGTTGGGACTGCCCAAAAGCTGGAGACTTGACTGAAAAAAGGAAACAAAACTAGACACTGTTACAAAAGGTAGCAGTGGAATCCTGTCCTTCCAAGAAAACTGCATCTATTCCTTACTGGTCAGTGAGGAGGGGTGTTTCAAACACATCCTATCCACCTAGGGAGGCAGGACCCCTGCCAGATTCCTTCAAAGGTACCTATCCCTGTCATGGTGATATAGGAAACTAAGTACCTGAATAGGGAGGGATGGGTTATTGGGTCCTCAAGACAAGGTCACAGCAGTTGGGTTAAAACACACAGAAAAGTCAAGGACAGACTTACCACCCCACGCTAAAACATACATAGGGCACTTGCCCTCTTGAACGTGCAGACACAAAAAGTCCTTCCAGGGTGAATGCCTTGCTAGCACTGATCATGGGAATATATGCATTCTTCAGAGAAACATATTAGCAGTCTCTTCTGACCCAATGATTTTTTGCCAACAGAGGTTCTTCTCTATCCTCTATAAATATTTTATTATATTGGCTACGCAGGGGGTAACATTGAGGAGGGAGCGTGCCCATCTTACGATGTAGGAGATTGAGGCACTGCTTGTTACGATGCTGACCATGGTGAGTCCTTGCAGTGCTGAGGCAGAAGCTGTGTTTACTCTGATACACACTCCATCATCATCTGTCACTAATTAATCTACCATTACTGTAAAATGTTAGTGATCCTTGCCCTGCCAAAATACATTTCTCCCTCAGCTACTCTTTAGCCAGTGTAAGCAGAATCATATTGGCATGGTGATTAAGGATTATGAAGAGGAGACATTATCATCTCTGAATAATTTAATGAATGCACACTTAACATGAATTGTAGCTGTAAAATCAGGCTGGCTGCATGTCGGGAAAGAATTCTTTGTTATCACTTTTATGGCTTCTTTACTGCTTCATGATAGCTCCAGGTAGGGCTATCATAAAGATTTAAAAATATTATCATAATTCACCACCAAAATGTGTCGTTAATGCAGATTTAGTGACACTTCTCCTGTGATGCTTTCTACCTATTCAGATACAGATTTCTGAAAAAAGAATTAATGCACCCAAGACCCCTGCCTCACAGACCTCCCTGCTCCTGGGACAGGGCTGCAACTGGAGCTGCGGGCTGGCCGTGATGCAAAAAATGGCCAACTAGAGCTCTGCAAAGCATTCGTTTTATGGTTTATTCCCAGTCTGGCCAAAGCAAGAGAAAACCAAACAAATTTTTCTACACTAAGAGATGAAAAAAATAAAAGAAAAATCTCTGTAGCTCAGCCGATGTTTTTTGTCTCTTCCAGAATGAAACTGCATTTCAGGTTTCCTTTTAAAATCTTGAACCTGAGTCTGTTGTGCAGACTGGATTAGCTCAAGATGCCAGTGTCTTTTTATTGCCAGGGGCATCTGTAGGCAACAAGGTAAAACATGGTCTGGGAGAGGTGTTAGGATGTATGCCAATGGCCTGGAGCATCCTCTTGTGCTCTGGTGTTTGTGCAGGACTGGTGATACTGGGCAAGCTTCTGCTGCCAGTAACCAGCCTCAAAGAGCACCCTTGCCCCAGGTAGGGCATTTTCTGAGACTCTCACTCCTGTCTTAGTGCCGTGTCCCAGCCTGACCCTCTCATGCACAAAGCGGGCTGTGAAGCCTGTCAATCAACTCTAGACAACCTCTCTAAGCTTTTCATTGAAGGAGATATCTCCTTTGACCATCAGAATCTGCTGTGGGCAACAAATCTTGAAATCCAACTCTGGTTACATCTATGCATACCTCAAACTGCTCTCAAATGACATGGCACACTGTGTGTCCTGCTATATGTATCATCCCTCCTAACACCTGAACTCCAACACTCCCTGGTACACCAGAACCAGCTCCTGACATGCCACATGGTGTCACACACAGCAGAAAGTGAGACCAGAACTCAGATTCTAAGCAGGAGTGTGTATCTTCATTTAGCCATGTCCATGACAGTTCCCAAAGCTAAATTCATACAGCTAATTCCACTCATCCCTCTTATCAGTCCTGCCCCACTTTAGAGACAACTCATACAGCTGTCTTTCCTGAAAGTTTTCCCAAACTGCTTATGTTTTAGATCTGCATATTTCTAGCTTTATATACACCAACAACTGTTTTCATCCTCCTCATCAAAGCAAAATCCCAAATGCAAGGCTTATCTCCTTCCAAACTTTCTCTCCATGGATGGCCCCAGATGGTGCCTGACAATGAGCAGCAACTTTCCTCCATCCTTATTGCACATGCGAATCCCTGAAGATGACTGGGAAAATCAGGAGCTGCTGCCAGCAGGCACTTCCCAGGCATAACAAAGCGCAGGCAGGTAGGAGGCTTTTCTGTAACCATTGTCACAGAGTCCTCGGCGCCACTCGCTCATGTGCAGCAGGCAGGAAAGCTGACAGCTCAGTGGCTCTGGAAACATTTTTCTTGGTTAGCAATGCAGGCAGTATTTATTGCTGGGCTGTGTCTAGCACAATATGTCAGTGAGAACACATGGGGTTCTTGTTAGCGCAAGGAAGTCACCTGCCACATGGATCGACTTTGTAAGCTGTTTAGAGGGAATGCGCCGTCAGCTTTCTTGCCACTAAAAGGGTTTGAGACCTGGGTGGTCCAGCCCACAGGCACAGCTGCAGCAGTTCAGCCTCTGTACTCAGTTCTGAGGCAACACCAGGGCTCTCATCAGGCAGCAGCCAACCAACTACTGTGTGCCTAGTCCTGGAGGGAAACCATCCCTCTTGCATCCTACTCTGAAATAAAGCTCCAGCACTGCTTTTCTTTGTCTCAGGAAGCGTCCCACTGAGGAAGGAGCATGCTGGAAAAGTGTGGGAGAAGCTGCTTCCTCTGCTCTACAGCTTTGGAAATTTCCTGCTGGATCTAAGCAGAAAGTAAGAAACCTCTCCAAAACGTCTGGGGAGTCTTCAGCACAGACAGCAGGGACCTTTTGAGCAGTGGGGCCAAAGATAGCAGCTGGATTCTTGACTTGCAGAAGTGTAAAGCTTCCTGCAGGTCAGGAACAGTACCTGGGGGCTCTGCTTTGGCCCTTCTGTTGTCTCTAGGCAGGATATTCAGCAAATATCTTGCCTTAGAAGACTTAAAGCAAATAAAGATGTAAGAAGGAAAGATTTAAAAGCCTTTGCCTTCTCATGTGCATTTCCTTGGCATGACTGCTCATTCTGCAGTTAAAGACCATCACCAGCTGGGTTTGGGGGTCTGGATTGCAGCTTCTCCACTTTGTCAGTTTGCTGCATGGCTTCCAGCATCCTCACTATACACTGTTCATGTTCACTGTGTGGTCGCCCCACAGAAGATGACAGCGCTACCCTGTCCAGTTGGTCTGCATGGCTGGGGGACCTAGTGACTGCCAGCTCACCTGGATGTGCCACTGCTCACACAGGAAAACGAATGAACTCAAGAGGAAAATTAGCAATTACCCCATGAATGTCTTCCCTTATGTCCCTGCTTCATGTGACACACGCTTGCTAGCTTCACTGGGAGTAAGCGTCTTGTCTTAGTGCTCCAGCCAACTGTTGCAGCAATGCAAACACATGCACAGGCACCAGCACTCTGAAAAATCCCACCAGGACCCCATAGAAAGCGGCAGTGGGCACAATAATAGCCAGGTTTGTACAGCCCTGGAAGAGCTGGATTTGCTTCTTCCCTGACATCTCACTTTATTGAAGTCTCTATTCAATAAAGCCTGTAGCAAGTTGCTCTATATTAAGCACGAACAAAGGGACAGGTCTGCAGCGACCGCAGTAAATGCAGTTTTGTCATGATGTGAAACCCTGTGGCTTTCAAACCACGTTGTCGCAGCCTCCATGTCCAACCTCCCACCCCCCTGCAAATAGACAGGCTGGGGAAAAGTCTCATGGGAGGGACCCCCAGGCAACATGATGAGCAGCCTTCACTAGCCCAGATACAGAGCTGGATGAACCCATTTGGACATCAATGTCACTGAGGCTACCTATATGAGGAGTCTTTTCTTGAAAGTCTCGATTAAAGGTCTGAAAACATTCAAAGGCTTGTTGCTTCTAATTCTTCCTTTTATCCGGGCAATTAATCAGGACTGTCCAAATCTGCCAGCCAACTTAGCCAGATCCATGTGTGTCAGGTGCAGTTCAAGGCTTGGGAACCTTCTGCTCCTTATATCAAGCCATAGGATGATAAAGACACTTGTGGAGTCCTATGTCATGGACAGAGTGGAAATACGGAAAAACCCTATGAGATAGCCATAGTCCCCACCATTAATTGACACTTCTGGGAAATCTGGGAGGACCAAGTTGGGCCAGCAGAGACCAAGAGCCAAGGTCAGATGGAAACCCGGCTTTGCATTTTGCACACATTTAAGGAACCTGAGACTACGACTTTTATCTGGATTTTTTCCAAGTATTTACTGGAATGAGAAAACCTTTAGAGATTCTTCCATCACTAATAGGTTTTCAAGTGAATTAACATGAACTCAAGGAGCAAAGATACCATATTCATAAAATTTAATAGCCCTTGTAATTAAAAATACAAAAAAATAAAAAAAAGGAAAAGAAAGAAAAAAGAGAATAAGAACCCCATATAAGTGAAAACGTTGCTCTAAACTGTTAGTCTCATTCAGACACTGATGATCAGCAGTTCGGCTCCACTGGCCTCAGCACACTTACTGAGTGTGCAGTATCTAAGAGTCAGCTCTGCTTTGCCCTGAGGTGGACCACAAAGCAGCAGCAGGATCTCAGTAATGGCCAGAGAGATGCAGACTAAACCTGGCTGCACCCTCTGCAGCCTGCAGCGCTCTGGGCCACGCTGGCCACCTGCCCTTTTGAAGCACGCTGTGATAAACACAAACAGCAAGATTGCCCAGCCACTTGACCACCGAGACCTTCAAATCCCGCAGGCAACGTGGTGGGAGCTCAGCACAGCTACGCAGCGGCTGCACCTTCCCCTGCTCCCCCCCACCTTACTTTAGTGAGCGGGGATATTTTTTTTTATCTAATATACATTGTAATTACAGTTTATCATTATCATTTATCAACAACTTTCCTCCATAAATCATCTTTGCAAAATCATCTTTACATCCTCTGAAGCCTGAGAAGTTATGCAACTTCTGTGAGCCTCTGACAGGTAATTATACATTGCTTTCAGATTTATTTCAATAGTAAAGAAACAATCAGAACTGCCTTCCTTGAGGATTTTGTAAAGAAAGGCACAGCTCAGGACAGAGCTAATTCTCACACAGGTCCTGGTTGCTTAGAAATCCCTGTAGCACAGAGCAGCTGTGCTGTTTTCTCCAGTACTGAGCCTCTGATCAAACAGAAACCTCTTGTGATGTTTCCATCCCTCTTTGCAGAAGGGCGATGCTTTGGCAGCCAGCGGTACAACCTCGGTACCAATCCGTGTCTACCCAAAGGTCTCAGATCCAGGGAGATTCATCCCTCTGCCCACACTTCCACACCCATGGTGGATAGGAAGTCTTTGTACGAGGCAGAGGTGTGCGATGTCTCATCTGAAAAGATGTCTGGACCACTGGGCTCTGCCTGGAGGCCAGTTATACTTGGGGTTCCCTAGAGGTCTTCCTCTTCCTGTATCCATATCATTATTATTATCACAATACCATTATATCAATATTTGTATTAAGTATATAATTATATTATATTATTATATTAATAATATCATTATTAACAGTTCAGAGGAAGAGACCCTCACCACGTCTGCAGATGACACCAGCCACGAGGGAGCAGTTGACACGCTCAGCAGCAGGGTCGCTGTTTAGAGGGACCTGGACAGCTCAGAACGGGAATGGGCCAACGAGAACTTCATGGAACAAAGACAAAGGTGACCCCCTGCACTGGTACGGGCTGGGGGCTGACTGGATGGATAGAGGGGCTGCTAACTAGGAGCTGGGAGTGTGGTGCATGGTAGGATAAAAACGAGTCAGAGGTGTGTCCTGGCGGCATTGGAGCTAAAGCACCCTGGGCTCTCTTCGCAGCAGTAGAGGCAGTAAAGCCAAATATATTATTTACCCCCTTTTATTTAGTATTCATTACTTTGTTTTAAAATGTCGTGCCTAGTTTTGGGCTCCCCAGACACTGATCAACCAGAACAACTGCAGCGGAGGCCTCAAGATGGTCAAGGGGCTTGATCCTGTATGATATGAAAAGAAGTGAAGTGAACATCCCTGTTCAACTGGGAGAAGAGAAGACTTCAGGGACCTCCCAGTGCCTGTGGGGATGTTACCAGGAAGATGGGATCCAGGCTTCTTATGGAGATGCATGTCAGGAGAACAAAGTATAATGGTCATAAATTTTAGAAGAGGTGTTTCTGACCAGATAAAGAAAAAATGATTCCCCATGAGGACTGTAAAGCATTGGAACAGGGGACAGCTTCTGTCTTTGTTGGTTTTCAAGACCTGCCCAGGGCAGGCAAACACAACCTGGTCTGAATTGGAGCAGATGATGGACTAGAAACCTCCTGAGGCCCCTTCCCACCTGCGCGATTTTATCCTTTTATGACCATTACGATTTGCAAAAAGCCCCATGTCCACAAAGAGAACCCCTTCTCCCCTCTTCGGAAAGAAGACTGTCTGGGAATTTTTTCCCCATCTCTCCAGGGATTAGTTAGGGAGTGTCAACTGGTGGTTTGGAATAGATGCTGGAGATCGGACCCTGGCCTCACACTGTCACCCAGGACCAAAGCATCGTCACTCTGTGGCAAGATACAGGCCAGGTGATGTTACATCTCTGAGCTGCATGCAGACCCCCTGCAGGGCAGGGTATTTGTCGTGGTCTCCTGGCTGTAACAGATGATGACTCTCATGGATACTCTGCCACATCCCATTTCCATCTACCTGTAGAGCGAAGCCGCCTGTGGTGTGTAACACCCTGAGACTGTCCCCACTCCACGTTGCCACCTTCACTCCCTGGTGCTGCTGACACACTTGTCACACCTTCCCCTGCCGTCCTTGCCCCCCTAACCCCTCATCCACAAATACACTTGAGAGGTGGCAAATCTTCCCTGCCACGGCTGCGGGAAGAGCTGAAGCCCCGGGCAGGTCAGAGGCAGGCTGGCTGCAGCGTAACAACACCAGCTCTGAGATACCAGCGTATGGCTGTCGGTAGCTACAGCCACACACATCTACCCTTGACAGCCCCGACATATTCAGCTCCCTGCAGCCCCTGCAGCCCTGAAGCATTTGCCAGCCGTGTGTATGCACCACCCATCTGCTCTGTCTTTACTTCTGGGCCATCCACACA
Organism: Falco rusticolus; assembly: GCF_015220075.1. Lineage (NCBI taxonomy): Eukaryota > Metazoa > Chordata > Aves > Falconiformes > Falconidae > Falco > Falco rusticolus. The sequence goes on along the minus strand of NC_051187.1, from coordinate 9,933,563 downwards.
TGCCTTTGGAGCTGTGATCTGGGTGCGGGCTCCGCCGCCGCTGCCATTTGATGAAAGCCCAATATCAGCGACAGCAGAGGCAGTGCACACAGGGACCTCCAGGGTTTGTACAGGTTCTTCTGTGGTCTTGCTTTGCTGTCACTAGTAGAGCCAGTCACAACGGTTTTGGTAGCATGAGGTTCCATCACAGACTCATGGTGGGAATATTTGTGGTAACATTCCCATGGCATTTGACAGGAAAAGGGAGAAACGACTTTCTGATGTCACATCAATACTGACAAAACATTCCTTTTTTCATTTATTGGAGGCATTCTGCTTAAATATGGGTGTATACCACCTTACCCTATATCTGAATGCTGTCAAAAGAAAATGTTTGCATCTTGATGCAGGAACAAGTTTCATTTAGATCTGGTGGGAACATTTGACAAAACACATTTCCATAAAAACATACTGCTTAGTTGAAAGCCTGAATATTCGGTGGATACATACTGGCTTTAGCAGAGTTTGGCAGAGGATTTCTGAATGTCAAGGTTCCCTTAGTGAGGAAATTCATAATGAAATCCCCTTTTTTCATGTTGCAAATGAATATTCGAGCAATTTGGATCAGCAAGAAAATGTCCAGAGGTTTGGAGATTTTTTTTTTCTCCTTTCATCATGATGTAAACAAAAATTCTGAGGCACGGAACATTGTCACAGAGCGTTGTTACCCACTGGCTATGTTTAATTTGTCGCTATTGAAACAAAGCAATTTGACTGCTTTTCTCAGTGCAACCTTAAAGGCCAGCAGACAGAAGCAGCATTGTCACCAGACCGTTCCTGATGTGCCAGGAGAGCCAGGAGTACAGCTGCTGGGCTAACTCACTGGGCTGGGAGTCCCAGTCATTCCTGGTTTTGCACTGATGTGTTACTGGTCAGTGGGAAGCTGCTTTCATTTTGTGTATTGTGGGTCCCTGCCCATAAAACACCACAGCGCGGAACAGAGGACAGGCACTTAGGAGGGGCAGACTGACTCAGCTCATCTTCAGGGAAGCAGCTTAATGGGAACAGCCACAGCACAGAGACCCACTGGGATGCATCCCACAAAACCTGCAATACAGACCAGACTTTGCAGCACTTTCAGGATACTGGGAAGCATGAGTCACATTCCCCAAACCATGCGGTCAGAAAACCACTCATGCTTCCAAAAATATTAACAGTGCCTTGACACTACCAGGCAAACTCTGCTTGCCTTGCTTCTTGCCAGTGCCAGGGAACTGCTGATTTTCCCAGGACTGCCAAAACTGCCTCCTCCTCCTCTTCTCCACCACGCCTCTGAGACTAAAAGGAGGGCGAAATGAAATGGGTGGGGAAAACCGAGAATGTCACTGTTGTTTGAAAGGTTTCTGTGAGATCTTCGCATGTCAGGATGGCATCACCAAACCCTGGACAGAGCTGGAGAAAGGGGGCCCTTAGCCAAGCTCCTGCAATTCTAGGATATTTGTAGCCTTTAATAAAGAATAATAAATTAAATCTCTCTTTCACAAATAGTCTTCCATCACTATAAGTGCTCTGCACAATTTTGATTAACTTCAGCAGCATAGAAACTACCCATAAATTACAAAACATGCATCACCGTCCTAATAGTTTTATTACCATTGACCAGAGCAGGCTGAATCCCACCTTAAGACACCTACATTTATATGTTTACATGTAGATACCTATATGTTAGCAGGGTGCCAAACTGATTAGACTTAAATCCAGGTTAGGTACCAAACGGTAGGTATCCGGAGGGTGTGTGAGACACCTGGACAGGGCCAGGAGACAGGGCACCTGTGAGAGATCTGTGCTCATCTGGAGTTGGGCTGGAGGCTGCTGGGGGACGTCTGAGAGCTTTACAACAGCACTGCTCAAGGTATTTGTTGATCACAGCAAGAGTGCAACGCTTAGTGCACACGTAGATTCAGGACTTCGATCTCCAACTGAATCACCCAGAGTGCTTTGAAAAGCTGATCTTGTCAGACCAAGCGGTTCCTTTAGCCTCTGGAGGGACTGGTATATTCTGGATCAGCTACAGGATGCACACCCCAAAACGGTGATAACCAAGACTACAAAGGCTCTCTGCACCTGGCCCTAGGCACTGCGGCAGCCCCCAGAGCATTAGAGCAAACATTAGCCCATGGGTAACACCCTGGCATGGCATGAAAGTAACCCAGGGCATGGACAACGTAAGGGACCGCGGGAAGCTAGGAAGAGAAGAAACAGCTCTTGTCTTCAAGTTCTAATTAAATTTCTGATTCAAAATGATCATCTTCAAAGCTGTTCTGTAGTAGTGACTGTAATATACTCAAGTTCAGTATCTTTGTAGGAGGAAAGAAGCCAGCAAAGTCTACTGCAATGTAAACATTGTATCTCAAAAGGGGAGCTACATGAAAATAATGAAATTTTGTTTAGAAGAAACAAAAGGAACAGCTCAAGGGTAAGTATATCTATTGGTAGCATGAAAATTGTTTGAAGACAGTGTGCGGAAGGCTCAGAGGAAACGTATAGCACTTAACAGGTAGACAAAAATCAGCAAAATAGCCCGTGTTGAGGTTTTCAAAGTCTAGGAAGCAGTAGATCTCTGGCAAGAGCCAAAAAGAGACTTTGAGGAACAACTTGCTAAAGGCATCATAAACTACTAATATATGCCTTTTAAATTCATGAAGAACAGAACACCACTAGAAAATGTAGCACCAATACCGGACCAAGGTATAAAAGGGAAGAGGAGGGCACATTAAGGCTAAATGAAGGTGCTCAGGAATGTGCCCACCCATCTTGATGGCAGATGGAATAGAGGAACTGTGTCAGACTTAGAAGTCGGTAGAAGAGGCTTTTGAACAACTCAGTAAGATGAACAGTACAGATCAGCAGAGAAGGACGAATTTACCTAAGAAACTGCTGAATTACTAACCATGGAGCAGAGCATCCTGCAAAAAAAATTCCTTGGTACAAGTGAGAAAGTCAGTAATAAGCGCTAATTAATTTCTTTTAAAATTGTATAGCCCAGATGTGAGAAAACTGCAGATCAGTACACTTGATCTCCACTGCAGGCAATCAGTAGGGATGATAATGAAGACAAAATTAGCAGAGGAGTGATAAACATGATACAATGGTGGAGAGATTCAAGGCAGAGAAGTCCGCTGGAGGATTCTGGAGGAATCAATGAATAATCGAATAAGAACTGGGATTTTCAAGAAACTTTTAACAAGCTGCTTCAGTGAAGCAGTGGGATAAGCGGGAAATCCCTTGCATGGCCTAAAAAACTCATTAGAAGAGGAAGCAATGGGCTGGAATAAATGAAAGGAGGTCCCATGGCTCTGTGCAGTGACTTGGACTCTTCAGCATATTCATATCGGATCTGGAGAAGGGACTGTATAATGAAGAGCCGTAGCCTGTGGATACTTCATTATTCATGGGAGTAGAAAAGAAAATTTACTGAAGGCAGTTGTAGAAGGGTCTAATTGTACTGAATGACTGTGCAATAAAGTAGCATGTGTAATTCAAATAACTACAAAGAAAGTCATGCCCTGGTGCAAAAGCAGGCGTCACTTGGCTCGCACAGCGGTGGCCTTTGAACCACCTCTCAGCACTAAGGCAAGACAGCTGGGAGGCAGAGTTTAATGGCTCAGGACTCTACAGGGGGGCAAAAAAGTCCACTGAAGGTGAGGAATTATCTGTAAAGGAAGAGAGAAAGAAACACAAACCACTGTTTGGCCACTAGGTAAATCCAGAGTGCTCCCACATTTCAGTGCGCGCTTCTGACTGCCTGGTCACAAAAAGGCATGGCAGAACTAGGAATGGTTCAGAAAAGGATTAGCAGAATGGATCCATATTAGTAGGTTAGGTCAAACAGACAAAGATTAAAGTCTTAAAAAGAAAAACAGACTAAGACTAAAATCCTAAGAAGAGATGACTGAGGGGGAATGTGATAGAGGTTAATAAATTGAATAGTCAAGTAGCAGGTTCAAAACAATTATGAAAATGTGATTCTTCATATAATGTGCAATTAACTGTGGAACTCCATGCTGCATGATGTCATTGATGCTAACCTATAGCCCATAAATACTTAACCCATGTGAACCTTTAACCCATGTTCGGAGCACAAAATTGTTACCCCAGAGCGGGCATGCCAGCCAGCCCAGCAGCTCACACCTTTCCCTGAGCTGCCTGAGGAGCCACAGTGGCCTCTGGAAAGCAGACACATGTGGTTAGGAGGTTCCAGAGTCCAAAATACTTGTGGGGCACATGGTCCAGCGTGGATGCCCAAGAGATGCCCAGACGCAACACCTGGGAAAAGCTGCCTGGCCTTAGTGCCTATTTCTCCAGCTGGTAAACATCTGGTGAAGGGCTCAGCGTTGGGTTTTGGGTACGTGTAGGTTTCATACAGAGCTCCTAGCTCGGAACGTGCCTTCTTTCTGGGCTGTCCATGCTTGTGTGTGTTTGGGAAGACAGGCGATCTGTTAGAAACAGACCCCAGCATTTCTGGTGGAGTGCAGGGGAGATCTGATTCAGCAGAGATGCTCTTAAATTAGTGGGCGTTGGAACCAGTTCAGTGCCCCATCTATCTCATTTATCTGGGAAGGCTCTCTTCCTCTTAATAGGGCATTCGCCCATTTTAGCAAGAAAAGTATCAAATTTATGCAGTGGGTGTTGGTTCTTCTGGATGACCGCCACACTTCAGTAAGAATGTCAGTAAATCACATTTCCATTTCATTGGGCAAGGCAACTTTTTGGATATGATAATCACCTTGTTCCTCCCACACAGTGTGGTCCGAAGGATGCGAAGCGCGCTGAGGAGGCACAGCAGTGTAACCTTGAGGCATTCTGTGCAGCCAACGCACAGCGCTGCTGGCTGAATGCATTGGTACCCACAGCTGGCTGTTTCACCTGCCTGAGAGGAGGCAAAGATCCCATGCAGGGTTTCTGTGGAGCAGCATCTTGCCACGTGACAGCATCAAAAAGCAGGATGAAATTTGGAAACTGCAAGCTATGTCCTGACAGAGTCACTCTAGAAACAAGGTCTAATGAGGCTAATTGAGTCTTGGCTTAGGCAGGCAAAAAAAAACCCTACCACTTGAAACTCTTTAAAACCAAGATGGTAAATAACCTAAGACAGTTTCTTCATTCAGCTTCAAACACAGGGGCCACAAGGCCAGGATAATGAAATGAGGTCTGGAGTGCAATCACCTTTGTATTTCCAGGCTTGTTTTCCCAATGACAGTGCGTTACCAGGAGAAAATTGTTCCTTCCTTGGTGCCTCAATTTTCAAAATAACTGAGGATCCAGAAGCCCTTGGAGTGCTGTGTGTAACAGACAAGTAGCAAAGCAACGAGCAAGTGAATCTCACCTACCGGCTGACAAAGCCACAGCCCGGAGATGTGTGGATCAACCCTGTCCTTTGTCTGAAAAGTAACAAGGGAACAGTGCTGTGGATCTGAACAACTTCAATAACTATGTGTTTGCAGCATTTTATTTCAGAAATCCCACATTAGCTCCCTAGACAGCACCCTGGCATGGAGTAATGAGATGTTTGTGTATGGAAATGGGGGCAAGGGAGCAGAGAGGGCATTTCCCCTCCCTTTAGAGCAGCAGCCGTGCTGGCTGTGCCGCTCTCAATCTGATCTGGCACTTGCACTTCAGGAAGCTGAACACAGAAAGGGTGGATAAAGGGTTGTAAAAGGATGTGACTACCAGAGAAAAAGTGCTAGTGTGATGTAAAGTGCTCAGTCTATCTTCCTTTTAGAAAACAGATTGAAAGCTGTCTTGACAAGGATAAAGTTACCTTATAGAGAGAAAACACTGAGTGCTATTGGGCTTTTTTTGTCTTGAAATGAAAGACTAAACCTGAATCCATTCCTGTAAGCTAATGCCAGGCATATTCTCACTGGAATGCAGGCAGGAAGAGATATCTTGGAATCAGCAAGAGAGGCATGGAATGAACTACAGACAGAATGTGATATTGTCACTGAGATTTTTGCCACTAGGTTTCTGGGAAGACACAGGTTGTCCGACATGATGGGATGAGGCCCATGGATAAGAGCACTGTGCTGTGAGCCAGGTGCTCAGTGCTGGGAGGAGAGAGGATTTTTCGCTCTGGCCAAGGCAGCAATGTCATCTGGCAAACACAGATAGGTGTGTGTTTGGTACTGATATCCCCCACCCCTCTGTCTGCTCTCTGCCACTGTCATGAGCAATGCCTTCTCGTCATTCACAGAGACACTGGACTGGACATTGTTAGTCTTAAGGAAATGTTTCCAGCTGATTCCTCTTCCCGTTTGGGAACTGGCCACTGGTGTCCCTGCATTAGCATCTCCATGCCAGTCTGTAGGAATAGCTACAGGAAGGCTTCCACTAGCCCATCTATTACAGCACAACATTTTGCTGTTCACTCTCACTGCAAAGGTATCCCTAAATGCTCATCTTCTTGCTGTCCTCTCCTAGCTCAACAGAGACTGCATTTTATTTTTTTCCCCATGTTTAACCAAGTAACACCATGAGGACCAGTCGTCACTCGTGCTTGTTAGGGGGACGGGAAACCATCCTTCCATCCTGCAGCAAGACCATGTGCATTAATGATTCCCTAGCTAGTTCTGGGCACATTCTGCATAATGAAATCAAGTTGCTGGGATGCTCGGCATACACATGTACACACAGTTTCATCAACTGTCAGGCATAAAAAGGCAACACACCCTCAAAAATACAAAATGTGGAATATTGAAAAGAATACTGAAAAGAAGGAATCTTTCCAGTCCACATTAAGAAATCCCCAGACATTTGGATTGTGCTTCCTTGCTGTTCATGGCAAAGGGATGCATTGCAACCTATCTTCCGCAGCCTCTGGCCCTTGGGATCTCTCTGGGGCCCTAGAGAAATCCTCCTCGTTTCTGGAACCAGCAGTAACCAGTAGGTCTGGGCTGAGCACGGTTGTTTGCCTGGGGTTTCAGGTGCCTTTTGAAAGCTTGCTGTGGGAGAAGAGGGAAAGAGGGGTGAGCTGAGGTGCCAAGAACTCCAGCATGTTGGTACAGGATTTCCACAGACTGTCCTCAGGTACCACGCATGTTGTCTCCCGCAAGTATCCCCTTCATGAGAGTTAAATGCCAGAGGTTTGTCCAAACTCTGGGGGTCCAGATGGCTGGCACAGCAGTCAGTGTGCTGCTCAAGGCCCTGAATGAGCCCCCATCTCCCCTCCCAGGGGTCTGCCTGCCGTCCTCAAGGTCGGCTCTGACCTGTGGTGCAGCTACATGAACTCGAACCAAGCTGCTGGGACAACAGCTGTGTGAAAAATCTCTTCCCCACTTTGGGAGCTGCATTTAAGCTCAGTCCCTTTGCCCGTGGCTCTCACCTAGGCTGTGCTTCTGGGTGCTCCACCGATGCCCAACCTGCTCACCTGGCTTCCAGGCTTTACCCCAGACCTGCTTTGCCACGATGCACTGGTCTGGCAATTACTGGGCTGAGCCCAGTTCCTGTCACCAGGTTTGCTCTCTTGCCTGGTGTGGGCACCGTGGGACCGCATCCTCCTTGGCAAGAAGATGGTCACGCCTGCCCAGCTGGCACCCTCCGCATCCCTTCCCGGGGAGCAGCCAGCTCTGTTGCCCCTCACAAGTGCCCACTGCTCACAGGTGGCAGCACGGAGGAAGAGGATGCTGTGTGCTTGCTCTCAGCTGGCGGGGTGGGAGGGATGCAGCTTTTCCACAGCTTTGCCCCAGATTGTAGGTTACCCCAGTTCAGGCAGCTTCAAGGGAGACTGGGAAGAAATGTGCCCCCTCCCATCTGCCCGGGGAAACCTCGCAGCCACCGCAGTGGGTGTTTTTTGCAGATGGACTGTGCCGTCCTTGCCAGCACCAGCCTGGAAGCAGTCCTCTGCACAGATTTCTTGTAGGAAAGCCTCCCGCGTGCCAAATGAGGCAGGGTCCTGGGGAAAAACGGGTACAGCAGTGATCTGAAATACCACAGAGACCCTTGCCAGGCTGCACACCCACAGCAGCGCGCAGCCTGACATAGCCCTGTGTTTTGCTGGTCTGTGAGAGGTGACTTTGCAGCCATCTTTGACTTTTAATACAACTTTCTCTGTGCATAGTAACAAATAACATGAGTGAGGCAAACATTAACTTGGTTACAGTATTTATGACCATTATTTACAGCAGCTCTGCACAGCCACAAGGAGACAGCATGTGTGACAGATGCGTGGTGCTTTCTGCTGTGCTTTGTCAACAGTAAACTTACTTTTGAATTATGTGTTCTTCCTGCAAGAGAGCAAGTGATTCATATTCATTTTAGTCCACGTTAACCTTCGGTGACCTCTGCCCAAAATGCACGTGGGAGGCTGCAGCTGGCATTCATGTCCTTTTCATGCAGTGAAGCTGTGGTTAATTAGTCCAAAGTTACTTCCCTGCCCTACTTTGGAAGTGACATTTACTCCTCGTGTCTCTTTGGCTGCTGATCTTTAGCTCTAATTAATTTCCTTGCTGCTCACCATGGCTGATGCTCCATGCAGTGGCTGCTGCCTTCCATCGCTGGGGGGGACTTTGCCACCTGCTGAGCCCCTCCTGCACGGCGAAGATGCAGTGACCCTCTCTCCTTCCAATAACAAATGTGTTATTAATTGGCCTGGCTCCTTCTGCCCCTTCCAGAATATGCTTCTTCACCACCTGCAAAGCTTGCAGCAATGGCAAATGTTCGTGTACGATTGATGAATCAATGGGAGTTTCCTCCATGAAACTACTGGCTAGCAGAGCTAGGCAGCGGCCGTCCAGCGCTGGTCACTTGCTTACACTTCCTGATCTGCTAGAGAAATGCCTAAAAAATCATCAGTCACAAATACTTCTAATTGCTGAATATATCAGAGTGAAGTGGTCGTGACCACTTTGCTGCTACACATCTCAGGAGGTAGGAGAACCAAGGGGCTGACAAGAAAAATCCCTCGTAGTACAGGGCAGACCCTGGAGAGGATCCCAGACCTTCAGAAGTTGAATCAAGTGATTAATCCAGGAGCGTGTGCTGCCTGCCTTTAAAGCTCTCTGCAGTGTTTGGTGCTGTTATCATGTCCTGAAGATAAAAAGCAGGGAAATCAAATTTCCAACAAAGGGAAATGAATGTTCCTCCTCTAAGAGAGCCTGAGCTCCCTGCATCAAAGCCATCAGGACTTATTTTGCTGTCTGTGGATGTGGTCTCTGCCATGCGCACTTGGCTTTCTATTTGGTTGTCTTGCAGGTGTGTTAGTTTACATTTTATAGGTGGTTGGAGGTATTTTATGGGGAGGGAGAGGGAATCTCCCACAAATTTTGAGCAGTGGATGAATGAAAGCATGCACTAAATCATCTGTGAAGCAGGAGGGAAGTGTGCAGCAAACACTCTCACAAATCTGTGGGGCTGTCACGCTCCACTACGGTGAACACGTCATGTATTTACTTAAGTAACTGTTATGCCTTTGTTTCTGTAGGCTGCATCTTTAAATCTTGACCGCCTCTCCTAGAAACTCCTGGATTTCCAGCTGCCTGGTGCCTGCAGAGCTGTAAAGCCAGGGAGGAGTGAGCCTGGAAACCTCTGGCTGGAGAAACCCCTGTTTCTTCTCTCCTGCTGGCCGTGGCTGACGGCTCTTGCATGCCTGAGCCTTAATTACCTCCCAGACATCAGAGCCCTACTTAGTGGGCAGTTGTGCAACTGGTTTAGGGAGCACGCACAGGTGACAGGAGTAGGGAGTCCACTCCTCCATCACAGCCTGCCTGGGCTAAGCTTCCCCATGTTTTGGGATGGTCTCTGGAGGTGTCAGGAGCAGCATCATATCCTGAGCTACCAACTGGATATCAAGGATGGACAGCAGTACCTCCCCTAGGAGAAACCCCTTTGAGCAAAGGGATGAAATGAAAGGTGGGAGCTCCTTGCAGCCTCTCCTGTTCCCACTTCTCATGTACTGTCTCCAGCCCCACTGCAAACCAGCTCACTCCAGTGGTGTGAGACCTGTCCACCACAGGTAGCTGCATCACCATGCTGGGATGCAGGGCTGGAACAGGGGGCCAAGCCACCTGGTAGAGTGAAGCTGAAGTTCCCCAAGTATGGCAGGCATGTGGGTTTCTCCCTCTGCACATTCCTGCAGCCAGGAGGAGCCGGGCAGGCTCCATTGTGCTGACTCCCGCACCACTGAGCCAGCCTGCAGCCATTCTTTTTATTGCTGATGCTGCTTCCTATGGAAACAATTTAGTGCTAATAAGCTCCATTTATAATAGTAAGAAATGGTTCGGTGGAATAATTGTCACTAAATGCCATTCATGGCTTTGTTGCTTTTCCTGCGTGTTGCTAATTATTCTGCATCTGAAATAGCACCCAGAGAAACCACTGAATACCAGTGAATAGGGTTCTCAGCACTCAAAGAGGCTGAGGCAGGGTATGATTAGAAATATCAAGGCCCTAATCCACTAGACAATGCTTTCCTTACTGTATGTGTTTCAAAAAATCATAGCCTTTGCAAATGCTGGGGAAATGCAGCATCCTCCACTGAACCTCAGGGTCCCAGCAACAATTTTTGAGCAAGCTCCTGTCAAAGGGGCAGTGCTGCACGATGGAAGATGATTGTGTGGACAAACTGACCCTCCAACAAAAGCTAGAGCTGGGCGAGTGGGAATGAGGAGGGAGGGTCTTACAGGAAGGGATGGCTTGGCTCAGGTGCCTTAATCCTGCAAAGGTTCATGGTGAAGAGTCCCAGGTAGGAACAGATCCTCAGTCCTTGGTGCCACATGGTTGCTCTGAACTGATGTTCTTTTCCAAAATCTGCCTGTCAGCACAGTAGTGTGCTCTGCAAGATATACGAGCACTGACTCTCTGAGTCAGAGACAGCAGGATAAAGTCAGCTCCCTGTTGCTTAGAAAGCGTGGGGTGAGGATCCAGGCATGCTTTCCTAACCCTCCTTCCTGCAGAAAGGCAGCCTTACCTGCTGGGAAATCAGATCCATTACTGCTCCATTAGCAGTGGCTTGACCTCAGAGAATTCACTCGCAACATCAGGTCTGCAGCTAGACTTTAATCACATTCTACCTTGGAATCTGAAATTTCCATGCAGTGGGTGAGAGGTTGCCATCAAATAGGAAGCAGCACACTTTGCCCTACTTAACTTCATCATGCAATGCCATTCTGTGGCACAAAATACTGATTTGGTTTGGCTGACCTACCTACCAGTGAGCCGATCCAAGCAAAGATGGGCAGATACAGTGCAAGTTCAGGCTGGCAGCTTAGATCTGACAGCGAGAAATACACCCACCAGTTGTGGTATTCTTGAAGCTCCTGGCGGTGGTGGGACCAGCTAGCAGTGCAAGACAAAAAAAAAAAAAAAAAGGAGGGGGGTTTGGGGAACAGAACATTGATGTGTCTTATATCCAGACTCTGTAGCTCTGTTGGTCCTAAAATCTCACGGTAAATGTGTGATTGCCTTATGATTGATACAGCATCATGCCCTGTACCTCAAGCTGAATGCCCCTGTTAGAAGCATGCCACTCGTTTCTGGACTTTTAATTTCCTTTCCATGTAGCAGTCTGGAATGTCTTTCCATTGTCCACCCCAGAACTAAGGGCAAAGGGTCAATCCCTCTCCCCATGTAACAACTGAGCTACAAATAAGAAGTTTGTACCGAAGGAAACCAAGCTGTCGTAACACACCTTTTTACGCAGCAGCCACACCAAGCTCCAGCTAAATATTTTCAACCCACTCTATTGAACTGTTTCCTTCAATTACTCTAAGTGCTTTGGAAAGCTCTGACAAGCCTGTGTGAAGACTTGCAGGGCTTTGCCTGGATAAAGCATCATGAGCTAAGGAGTGCCCGACCATTGACAACCACTGGTAAAGAGCTCCAGAAAGCCCCAGCACCATCACCCAAAACTGAAAACAGCCAGAGCACCTTGCACAACCCAAGCACCCTGAATCCCTCCGTTTCAGCAGCAGCACTCTGTGCTAGCAGAGCAAATTTGGAAAGCCTCCTGGGGGATGCTGCTGCTGGGTCCAGCAGCGATAGTCCTGAAATTCCCAGTCCAGCTGCTGCTCTGTGCCTCTCTGAGCCTGACCTGCGTGCAGGTGGGAAGAGGTCCAGATAAACACCGAGTAGCAAAGTCTGCTCACTCCCAGTAAGGGCCATGCAAGGTCCCTACTGTCACTGCCCATGAGCAGGTACAGTTTCTCCCACTGCCTGAAAATCAAGGAAAAAGGTGATTACCCAAGATCTGAACTGTGAGCATGTCATTACTCCAACACTTTACTACTTAAGTACATGCAATATATATTTTTTTTTTTAATTTAGCAGTTGGACACAAGCAGAGGTGGTGTGGCCTCTGAGAGTGCTTTGGCTTTCCGCTGGGGACTTGCTTCAAAATAGGATTAGGCAACAGAGATTTATGTAATTACCACAGAGCAGATGCATACCTTATTAGGGGCCATGAGAAGTGAAAAAGAAGATCACTGTGCATTTCCCTATGCTGGCATTTTTAACAGAAGTGTTTGTACAGAGGCAATTATAAATTGCAAGTAAGCTGTGTGAAGTTGCTGTAAACTTTTCAATTATAACCTTTAAAAAGAAGATAAAATTACTTCCTTTTGAATTAAAACTGGTGTTCCACTTTGCTTAATGCATTTATCAATAGGTCACAATCAGTAGCTGTGTCAAATGTTTTACATGAAGGTATCGCTTCATTTTCTCCCCAGGTGAGTTTTTTTGCAAACACACCACTTTTTAATCTTTAGTTTGCTGCATGGGGATGCTGGGCACTGAGTAATGGCACGACAGCAAGGGGCAAAGGGCAGGTACCACAGCACACTTCATTTGCCTGACAGCATGCAGAAAATAAGAGATTTTTAAAGTGACATTTACCATCTGGGTTTCACTCCAGAGCAACTGCAGTTGCTAAGTCTTCTCATTGCATCTGTGGCCACCTAATTATGGAACTTTCCCTCAGGAAACAGAAGCTGCTGCTTTAAAAACAGGGACTTAATGGGGACCTGTCTTCTCCCTGAAGTCAAGACAAGAGCAGTGTGAGCTTGGCAGCGATGTTTTGCCAGGGTTTGAAACAACATCATCTTTACAAACTGCCCACATGGATGTTTTCCCATTCTCCCTGGCTGTGCTCTGCACTCCAGGCTGAAACAAATCCAAGATCTCTAAAAGACTGACAAAACTGGCAGCGCTGTGATCATGGGACTCTGAACCTTAAGTGGTTTCAAGACCTGGTTACTGTTTATCCTTTCAGTAGTGCCCGGTTGAAAAAGCAGCCAAGTCAGCAGTGGAAAATACTTGCTGCAAGCACAGGGCACGTCCAGCTCCCGCTGGCACTTGGGCATGGCTGGCATAAGCCCTGGTTTGGGTGCAGTGTCCAGGGCACAGGAAGGTGGAGGACGGGCTGAAGCCCAGACGGTCTCAGGCCCCAAAGGTGCATCCAGGACCCCAGCTGGATGTGCCCGGGGCAGCTGTTTGAGAATCTTTGACCTCTTTGAGAAAAAGCTGACCAGATGGGCCACAAAACCTCGGCAAGGTCCCTCTCTCCTTGCGTGAGCTGCTTTCAAGCCGAGGCCCTCACGACCCCAGCCTGGCTAGTCCAAGTTTGACTCAGACTCTCCTTGTCACCATGGACCTGCCTGGTGAGCACCGGAGCGTGGCCGATGCTGGAAACGCTTTCCAAACCTGATCCTGATCCCAACTTGCTAACTCGACTTCCCGGCTTGTCCTTATACCCTGCTCATCCCTATGATCTTTTCTGGCAATCTGGCCTCTTGGCTGAACCTGACTGCGGTAGAGGAATGAAGCTGGGTTAATTAACATTGATAACATACAGCTGTGGGCTGGCTTCAGGGGCGGTGGGTTGGCTGATGTGGATAAGGTGCAGCTGTGGCTGGTTCCTGAGAGTAGTTAAATAGCTCTAAGGGGGATAGGAGAGGAACAGCTAACTAAGAGAGACCTGGAAGAAGCAGAGGGAGGAGAGAGTGTGCCCTGTATGTAGGAGAGACAAGGAGAAGGATGCAGCAGAGGCGAGAAGCAGAGGGACTGGCCCGAAGGGTATGAAGAAACAGCACAAACAGTAGATGAACTGTTGAAGCCTTGTGGGGGATTGATGGTTGTGCTGGGGCAAGGTGCAGGAACTGCTTACTGAAGTTAACCTGGTATGGGATGGTAAAAGCCTTGTTGCAGCCAGCTAGTTTTGAGGGTGCTGAGACAGGCTGCTCTCATTTTTTGGTTGCTTTTTGCTCAGTACTGTAGGAAAGATCCCTGTGCTGGTGAAACCACTGTTCCTGCCAGCTCTGTGCAGCTCCTGCCTCTCCTTCCCCTGCGGAGCAGCCTGCCCTGCTGCTTCCTGGCCAACGGGGTCTTTAAACCCTGGTCAACACACAGCTTGAGCTGTGGATTTACTGTGATCTGTAAAATTCATCAAGAGATGCTGACCTGTCAAAAGACCAGCACCTGGGCTGAGCTGTTGGGCAGGACTCTACTGAGCAGTGGTAGAAAGAGGTGGGGGGGGGGAAGAAATTGATTCAGAGTTGGGATTTTCCTGCCCACAACAAGGAAGCCTGGGCAGGGGGAAGCTCTTTTCTGGGCTGTGTTACACATGAGCAGAATAAACCCGCCCTATAGATCATCCACGCTTTGCCAGTGAAAGCACTGGGTGACCAGCACTGACCGTTGCAGGAGGTCTAGTGCCAGCCTGCAGACTGTGCCACACACCTGGGACCTTCACAGCCCACATCCTACAAGCCAGGGAGTAGGATGCAGCTCAACACACCCCAGCCTGTCCCTTTGTGGTGAAATGTCCCTCATGGGGTGCTCACTTCTGGGGCTGCACAGCTACCATGGACCTCGGGTGCTGGAAATGGGAATGTGTGCCCTGCACACCCCACCCCCGGTCAGAGGGGACAGCCCATCAGTCCCTCGGGCACAGGGGAATTGAGCGGAGTGTAAGGTTTAAGACTCACCTAAGCTGCCAAAACCATTTTCCTTTTGACTTGCGGGCTGTTACCAGTTTGAGCAGAGAAACCAGGTCCTGGCTCAGCTTTGGAGTGCGCTTACCGGGAAGGAAATGGATCACTTCGAAGTTGTAACCATGTATCACTATGGTAACCTTATAATTGATATTTCTGGGGTATTATACAGTCTGAAAGTCATAAACTTAATGAAAGTATGTTTTTATTGCACTTCAGCTTCATCTCTGATTAAATCAAATTTGCATAATGGAAAGTTATTACATTTCCATGTTTCAAATTTCCCTTCCCCCCCTCAACCTTTTACTTCTTTTGCCAAGTGTGTCTAAGGTTTTATTTGTAGTGAAAGCTGCTGAAGGTCGCCTAAGCCATGCTTTGCTGAAAAATGTTTTTAATAATTTGTATCAGAGCACAGGAAGTGAACCCCTGAGAACTGGCTATATTGTGGTTCTTTGAAATGTCTCTCTTTCTTCCCAGTAATGAAAGAACTGCGGCACCCGTATGTTATTAAGTGGTTGTTGTCAGAAAGAGGTGCTTGGAGCATTGTGAAAGGTAATTTATCAAGGAGAGATGAAGCGTGCTGCTCTTCCCCAGCCTTGCCCTCGTGCCACCTTTGCAAAGCATTTTAAGCAGTGTGTATGTTTTATTTTCAATAAACAAAAGCTCACATCTCTGCTAGCAAGTAAATGATAACATGTTCCTTGCTGGATTGAGTGACGACTGTTCCTAAATGCAGGTTAAGCAGAACGGCCCTGGGAGGTTTGTTTTCCTTGTCTTCTCCAGGACAGTGGAACAAGCTGTTCTCCAGGCAGAGCAGCTGCTGCGCAGCCCCCCCGTGTCAGAGCGCCAGGTTCACTGGGGGGCTTGATTTTGTTTGGTGTCACGTTGGGTCCCCCCCATTATTACAAGACATGAGGTTGATCCGTGTGGGCTACAAGAGTTTGAGGGCACCACTTTGGATCTGGGTTCTCCAAGTGAAGTTGCAGAGTTTGCGTGGGTGAACGCAGGGAGCCCCCAGCTCCATCCCAGCTCTGACTGGGGACCATGACCCACCATCGGTGGCTGATGCAGCCCTATGCGACGGGGAGCAGGTGGCTTCTTGTGTAGCTAGGTCTCCTCCAGTGTGCAGCCCCTTGAAGTGGCTGGCTGGCTCCCAAATCATGCCTCAAGCACTGCTGAACGCCGTCTCTGAGCTGCAAGGAGTACCCCCAAACCAGCACTGCTCCCCAAGGAAGGACTGGTGGTGAAGAACAGCTCCCAGCTCCAGGTAAGGCATTGCTTACTGGTCTGTTAATGACCCCGAACTATGCAGTGCACCAGCCGACAGAGCTCTGGCCTGGGACTTAGGGACAAGACATCCTGCTCCCAGCCAGCACACTCCCATCACTGGCGTGCCCCATCGCATTTTCTGTTATTAGCACAGTGATGCTCTGAAGTCTGCCTTCTGTTCTGCACTGCGTTTCAACAGGACACGAGGAAGTGGGAGAATGGCACTTGGACTTTCCAGGACCTCGTACTCAAGTCATGCTTATTCTTCCCAACCTCCAGCACCCTGTTTCAAGGGGGAGGAAAAAGCACCATGAATAGGTGAGTTTGAAGGGACACATCAAGGTACCAAGTGGCCAACCATCATCTGCTCCTCAATTCTCACTAGGGTCTTACACACAGGAGAGCCCTGCCCCAAGGTTTATCTGAAGGGTTGTGAACTATTGTCTTGGAGCTTGGCCCACACCATGCAGGGCTCCACCTCATTGCCACCTTCTTGTCCTTCTGGGGCAATTTGGCTTTGCTGCCTGGACTTGCTGTGCAACACAGAGCAGTCAGTCAATGCGTTCACTGCAACATGTCCCCACTGCTGCTGTGGCACAACTGCTCACAATTTTTTTCTTTGGAAACCTTCACCTCTAGAGAACATAACTGAGCGGTTTGCTTTAGGGTGAAATGCAATTAGCAGGTCAAATGCCTGGGAGGTAGCCAGAAACGCAAGTCTGGAGCCATCGAAGCCAATGAATTGCTCTCAGTAGGTGTCCCTTGGTCCTCAGTGATGCCAGAGCAGCTAAGCTGAGGTCTTCTGCTCTGAACATGTGGCCAGGCAAATGATGCCATTCCTGCCACAGTCAAATGCCTCCTGATAGGTCTTTATTTGCTGTCACCAGAGGTGAGGCCCTTTTAACGGCCTCTTGCAGAGAGCTGCTCTCACTGAAGAAGAAAGCTGCAGGAGGTCCCCTGGGTCTCCCAGAACTTGTCACTTTGCTCCTGTTTCATTAACTCAGGGCACACTGGTTTCCATGCATATGCAAATAAAATTGGGCTTTGTGCAGGCGTCTGGGAGCCTGATGTCTTTCAAGCTAAGTCAAGCGCTCATCATACCTGCCTCCGCTCCTGTGCAGGTGCCTTCCCGAGCATGTGTGGCTACTACAGGGTGGCTGGTCCTGCGTGTCCTGGATTGGTGATGTTTGGTGCCTTTCCCGAGGACCACACGGCAGGTTCACAACCTGTTCCTGCAGATCCTTCCTCTGCATAAGGACAAGGAAAAGGCAAGAACAATGCTGCCAATCACCCCCGACAGTTCTTGGGGTGGGGGGGAGGAACTGACGCTGTCTCCTGTGTGGGGACAGAGGTGTCTCACCGTGGCCACCTCCCGCAGGTTTTGCAGCCGGACCTGCCAGCGAACTGGGGGAGCGTGAGGGTTTTCTGGCTGCCTTCTCTGCTCTGGGGCTAACAGCTGCAAACTGTGTTTACTACCCAAATTTCCTACCCCACATACCCTCCCTTGTCCTTGTGCTGCTCTCCCCCTCATTTGTCCTCTGCAAATACTGAAATATGCTTTCACTGGGAGCAGTCTTTATGATTGCTGCCATCTTCCTGCAAAATACCTCCCTATAGGTGGTATTTGTTCATCAGAGAGTTGTGGGATGAGCAGCTCGGGGCAAGGTCTCAGCCCTCGGACATGTTAGTTTTTCAGTCCTTCACTCCAGTGGAAACTACAGACATTTCGGGCTTGACAGTTTAGCTGGAATCCAGCAACGTACTTTTATATTGCTCAGATGTATTTTTGTATTGCTCAGTGAAAAGAAAGCTTCTTTGAGTTTTCTTTATATTTCTTTTCCTCAGAAAACAGACAGTATCCGTTAAAAAAATGCAGCTGAAAATCCAATTTTCTTTTCCTGATGGAATAATTTTGACAGCCCTCATCATGCAGCAATAAAAGTAGCTCTCCAGGGATTATGGGTAGTGGGGCTAGCACCACTAATGAAAATAAACAGGCATTTCCAGCAAGCTTTAGCTAAAGACCTGTCCTGGAGGGAGGGAGAAAGAAAACCTCATCACAGAAACGGGGAGGTAAAAGACTGCTTAAACATTTGGCAGACCAGCCTTGAGGAACAATGACAGAATGTAGAGTATGAAAGCTTGTCAGTCCAGCATGGGGACAAAATGATGCTGTTCACATCAAGGACCTGGTTTGAAACAGATTTCATCCCTCTGGTGTGAGCCAGAGACTTCTGCCAGGAAGTTTTTTTTCCACGGAATAAGAGAGCCTGAGGTGCGGGATGTGGTGTAGCACGTGGCACTGCTGCATCTCCTGGCATGGTGGCATCCATCCTCTGCAGAAAGCCAAGACTCCCCAGGACCTTTGAGGAAGAATCACGCAGCTCTGCCCCAGGCTCCTGGGTATGAAATCCAGGGGACCTGTGAGCAGTTCTCTACCAGATATCCAAGAAGAAATCTTATGTTGTTCCTGTGCATTTAAGGGACATAAAAGCTGTAGCCATTTTACCTAAAGGCAGCTCCAGACCCTGCCATGTCCACCACATGGCTTGCATAGGCATTAGGAGGTTTGCACCTCGCCAGAGCTGTGCGTGCACAACTGCTTTTTCACTATTCTCCCCTCAGAGGTGGGTCCACAAAGCCTTGGTGTGTGCATCTGTCTGGGCATGTCCCAGGCCTGTCCTTTACAGCCCCGCAGTGGGTCCCCACCATCCCTCCAAGTGCAGCCCTGTGCTCCCCAGTTCGTTGTGAATTGCTCAAACCCCGGAGCCTGTGCCCACGGTGCTGTTAAATCCAGGCCAGCACAGCATTGCTGGCTCCACTTTGCTTCCCATCTTCTTCCTGCTGCATCCCACTGGCTCAGTTTGGTCCCCAGGCTGAGGTCCTCTCCCAAGTTGTGATTTTGGAACTGTGGTCTCAGACTCATTCAACTCCTCCTGCAGCTGCCCCACAGTGTCCCATCTCCTTATTCCCCAGAGCTGGTGTCTGAACCTCTCCTGCCTCCCACTGCACTTGTCCCCTTGCTTATCTGTTTTGATTAAAAATAATGCATCTGGTCTCCTTCCCATCAGGGCTAGAGGAACATGCTTTATTTTTTCCTCTTCTAGGCACCTGTGCATTTGAAGAACAGCGATACTATTGCAGTGAACATAAAAGAAGGTAGAAAACAGCTCTCTTCACCTGTCTGGTAGAAGATGGCTTCATCAATCACAGTCAGGCTTGCAAGGCAGACAGCAGCTGGACCTCAGCAACCCAAGCAGCATCCCCATTTCTGTGCACGCTGGACACGATTTCACCTTTCTCCTGAGTTGACTTCTGCACACGTGCCTCTCCTGTCTAAGAAGAAGGTAAAAAAAGTGAAAAGGGCTTGTACAGTCCTTTGCTGCATAAAGTGGGATAGAGAGGGGCTGTAACACGCTTCCCCAGATGTCACTCCGGCAGCTCCCTGAAAGGTGGGCAGCAGGAGTGGCTACTGGTGGCCACACGTACACTTTGCATTGCATCCGTGAGTGTGCGTGGCAGGAACGTTATGCTGCGTGAATGTAGCGAAAAGGAGTGGAATGGGAATATTCTGGGCACTACCAGAGATGTGCCTGTTTGCCCTCAGGCAGAGACGGTCCAAAAGCACCAACTCCTTGGAGAGAAACCAAGTCAATGCTCTTTTCTCACAGGAAAAATGAAACAAAAATGTTTCAGCTTTCTGAGAAATTTCCAGTCCCTCTTCCAAAGCACAGAAGGGCTGGAATTATTCAAAGAATAAGTCTCCAGTGTTTCTTATCTTAACAAAATGAGGCTTTTTCTCTTCAGCTCGGTCTCAAAAATAGCTAAGTTGCATGCATAAAACACAGCAGAATGGTTCAGCCTGTGCCAGAACCCCGACATGGAAAACTTCAGGCCCAAAGTCTCAAGCCTGGCAGAGGAGCAAGGAGCTGAATGTAAGGTTGTATAATAGAAAGCACTGGCAGCCCTTAAATTTCCAGTCTTACTGGTCCCCCTTGTAATTTTGACATGCCTGCAGTTCAGTGTGTGCTGGAGCGCTTTGCTGGGTGGGGGCCATCCCTGAGTGATGCTTTTGTGATGGATGGAGGACAAATTCAAGCTGCCCATGCCAGACTCTGAACCCTGGATCCCCTAAACAGCTTTGCTGTCAGCATCATGGCATTGCTTTATGATGACCCCATGGGGACAAATCCCCTTTCTCTGTGAGCCAGGGCAGAGTCCCGGTGGGGTGGGGGGGGCAGAAAGCCACAAGGGAAACAGCCTGAGCTCACTGGTGAACAGGGCTGAGTGATGACACTCGGGGCCAGATGCAGGTTCATGTTTTAGCAGAAGGAAGACTCACAAGTGGTTCACCCTGAGCACTGTCTTGGAGAGCTGCCCTGGGCAAGCCCATGGCCTCCTGCTGGCTTTGCACCCCCCCACCCATGGACCACCACAGCTGGTGGTGCTGGGCAACTCCTGTCACCAGCCTGTTTCACCTGCAGGTAACCGGAGACAGGAGGAGATGGCCTCAAGCTACACCAGGAGGAGATTAGATTGGATATTAGGAACAATTTTTTCACTGAAAGGGTGGTCAGGCATTGGAACTGGCTGTGCATGGATGTAGTGGAATCACCATCCCTGGAAGTATTTAAAAAGCACGTAGATGTGGTGCTTAGGGACATGGTTTAGTGGTGGACTTGGCAGTGCTGGGTTAACGGTTGGACTTGATGATCTAAAAGGTCTTTTCCAACCTAAATGATTCTGTGATTCTACGATTCTATCCAGTGGAGCAGACAGGCATGGTGTCTCCTGAGGACAATGTTCCTCATCCCACCCTTGCTCCAGCTTAACTAGGAGCTGAGACCCATGAAGCGGCAGTAAGCGAAGAGCCGTAGGGGCCATGTCAGCAGGGCAGGCTGCTGCTTGCTTACAGTAGAGCGTGACAGCAATTGCTTCAGACATAAAAATGAAAATCGATAAAACTGGAGCACTAAGAAACTGAGGCTCATGCCTGGCAGAGCAGGGAAAATTAGGCACTGGATTAACATCCCACAGGGGAGAGGGCAGCATTACTGGGAAGGCTTTAATAGTCCATGTGGAGCCTGGCAGAGGTCTGGAACCAGGGCAAACCCTTGCCAAGCACTGGTGTCCCTTACGTGGGGAGGTAAGACCAGCACCAGCACCAGTGTCAGCAAGGGGTCAGCCTACACAGCACCCCCAGGGCACTGCCACGCTTGTACCACATTCCCCATGATGAGGCTGGATTCTCTGTCCTGCAGCAGGGAGGACTGGTCTCTGTGGAAGGACCTGGACACCCCCCGCTGCCCCAGAGCATTTGGTCTGCAGCATCCCGTCCATCCCAGGCTTTGCTCCAGCATGGGGCCCCGAGACAGTGCTGGGAGCGGGAACAGGGCTGGCCGCGCTGCCAGCGCTGCTGCACAGACCATTTTTCAGCCCGTCCCACTGAGGAGCTGGGCACCACTCACTAACGGAGTAGAAATTCTGAATCTGAAATGAAAAGTGGAGGGGAAATGATATTTCTTCCTCCATTGTGTGTTGCTAATAGGTGGAGAGATGTCCCATTTATAACTGAGAAGCCAAACAGTAATTGCCTTGCTTTGCCCAGCCCATTTCTAATACTCCTGGGCAGCTGACTGCTATTCCTTACAGACTTTTCTAACAATAATGATAAAAGAGCTAAAAACTATCTGGCACAAAGCACCTGCCACTCCCATCAGTGCCAGTCTTAGGTGGAGGATTGAGAGGAGGATCAAGAGTCTTTGGTGAAATCTTTGTTGCCATCCAGTTCTACCGAGGATGCCCTGGCCACTGTGAATGTGGCAGCTGCACCTGACTTGGAGCAAGTAAGTGCCTGGGACCAGGGGACAGGAGTGTGACACTGCTGACACAGCACCTTGCAAAAGCCACTGGAGCAGCACTTGGCAAACTTCAAGCTCCACAATTTATCAGGAGCATGACATGAAAATATAAGGCCAGAAGGACTGAAATACCGAAACAGAGCAGGCTCGTGCGCCTGAGATGCTGTGGAGTACTGCCTGCGGCTGTGCCAGGAGGGTATGGACCCCCCTGCAGGTGCCATCTCATATCCAACAGCCCTGTGTACAGATCCTTGGACACCCAGGGTATCTCAAACAGTGCCAGGCACCTGTTTGGGTGACAGAATCCAGCCCTAGGTGTCGGCATTTTGGTTTCCCTGCTGTTACTGAAGGGTTTTACAGGCTCACCATCTCCCACAGAGCCTCTTACTAACGTGTCACGGGAAGAAGAGACCAGCCCAGAGCTGCCAAATGTTAAGGCACCCCATGCTGCTTCCCAGAGGAGAAAACTTGCTCCTGTAGCCCACGCAAGGCTAAGTGTCGCTGGGTCTATAGTGCTATAACACTTCTTGTGTCAGTGACCTGAAAATCACCTCTTACACCATACACATAGATTTTAGGATAAAGGATGAAGAAAAGACATACCTTTTGTGCTCCAAGTCTTAGGAAAGAAGTGAGGCGATTCAGGCACTGATTTACACAGATGAAAGACAGTTGTGCTTATATTTTCTAATATCACAGATCAGTGCCCAGAATTTTCTTTCTCTTCCATCCATCTAGCTGTCAGGATGCTTACACAGCCCAGTGGCTGGAATCCAGTGCTTGCACTGAACTTTCCTTTCTGGTGCTGCTTTCATTGATGACGATGGTGATTTGGACACATACGTCTCTGTGTATCTCATCTTTTCCTAGGACTCTGCTCTGATTCATGTCCTGTGGCTATGGAGGAGCCAGGCATCCGGACTTTTTGTTCTTCCTAAGGAGCAGTTGAATTCCCCCAGCTGTCTTTAGATACACCGATGCCCATGGGTAAGCAAGAGTTCTCTCCTGTCTAAGATAGTAAACAGAAGCTGGTAGAAAGACTCCTGCTGCTTAACTACAAACACATCAGTGATACATGGGAGGGAAGCATTTGGTCTCAGGTAGGTGGAGGTGTATATAGGAACAGTGCTTAATAAGCACGTGCAAGTGATAAGCGTGAAAGATATCTGACCAGTCTGGGGGTGATGGCAAGTTTGGATGACTCACAGTCATCTTGGGGTACCAGGGAAGGGTCACAACCCACAACTGGTCTTCTAGGAGCAGTCAGCTCTCCACATCTGAAGGAACAGAAGCTGGTGCTTTGCTCCCCATGATTGGATCCTCTTTGCTGTGAAATAGCTTAGCTGTGCTCACATGATCACTTAGCACATCTTAAGAAGGAGACCCAGTGTCTGGGCAAAGAGCAACAACATCTTGGACCACTCTGGCTGTGCTCAGCATAGATCGTGACAATCCCTGACCTTGCAGAGTAGGTCACTTTGGCACATGTGTGCTCGAATGTTGATGGTGCCCCTCCAGCACTGAGGGTGGTGCTACCCCTCCCTCCAGAACCTTGAGAAGTGGCCCTGTAACTCCATCTAAAATACCCACTATGTCTCCTCCACTATGAGGATGACAGTTCCTTGGGAAGAGCTCTTTGTTATGTAGAAGCCTGGACAAGGGAGAGAAGATGCAGCTGGATCAATGAGCCTTGCTGTAGGACAGCAGCACTGCCTCATGCAGTGACCCTGCTACCTCCGAGCTCCCTGGGATGCAAACACAGGCAGGAACTGTGCGGAAAGAAAGTGAAGTTGGGCCTGTGGGAAGGAAGGTGGCCTTTGCTCCAGGCAGTTCCCTTCACATGTTTGTCAGCATGAGCAGTGGTCGGAAAATATCTGTCACATTTCTGACTGACCAGAATTGAGGCAATGCATGAAATTGGTCTCAGTTTGCTGGAAATGCATTTGGTGAAGTGGAAATGCTCTGCCTGGCTCTATGGGGAGGGATTCAGTCACCCACATGTGATGATAGATGTGGTTGAGACATCTGCACAGGGCAAGCAGATGTGACACAGCATCAGCAGGAAGACCAATGCCCTTCTGAAATGATGCCTGAAGGATCTCTGCTATTGCTGAATACCCACAGGGCCTAAAATGACAGTAGTCATCCCCGTCTGGTTAAAGTATGACACAAGCTTCAGAAAAGTGGCACTGAAACTGAAGAAGGGAAAAAAGGAAAAATCCAGGAAAGCTAGAATTTTAAAAAGCAGTCATTTTCTTCATGGATTATTCTTAAATAGATGCTTCTTAATTCCAACATAACACAAACAAGCTTCTGATATCCTTCCATGTACAAGATCTATGTCCTTCTCTGCCCTCCAGCCCAGAGAAGTCCTGCCCACCATCATGCTCGGTGCCTGGTAAAGCCAGGAAAAAGGGGTGAATGTCCAGGTGGACACTGGTGGATCCTGGGCAGCCACTGCTGGCCATCCCAACGAGGAACAGGTTAAATTCTGCGCAGCTGGTGGAATTCACATTAAAACCTTTTTGTTACCAAAGAAGCTCTTTCAAATCCAGACTTCTTTCATGTAATGTTAAATGATCCTTTAAGAGTTAAACAAAAGAGTGACTAGTGCCTTTTAAATAAAAGTGACCTTTATCATGATTCTCTTTCCAAGGTAACTGCTAGTGTATTTTAATGTCATTTTATTGTCTTTATTGTTTGGAAAGTGAGTATTTGGAGTGTGGGGTTCTAAAATATCTAGTGAGCTGAAATCTGATATTGACCAGAGGATGGATTACCAGTGGGGCTGGGATTCATAGAATCATTTAGGTTGGAAAAGACCTTTGAGATCATCAACTCCAATGTTAACTCAGGACTTCCACTAAACCATGCTGCCAGCACCACATCTACGCGTATTTTAAGCACCTCCAGGGATGGTGATTCCACCACCTCCCTGGGCAGCCTGTTCCAATGCTTCACCGCCCTTTCAGTGAAAATATTTTGCCTTACTTCCCTGAGATCTATCATTTCACAAGAACTCCATCATTTCATGATTCACTGGTCCTTCCCTGTTCGTAAACAGCAGGCTCCCCCACATGGAACCAGGCTCTGCTCTCCCCTCTATTGCTCGGGTGAGCCCACACAGGCCAATTCCATGGGCTTCTGCTTGTTGTAAAAGTGGCTGATCCTTACCGGAGTCCTCCTCTCCTCACTGAGGGTGCTGAGACCTTCTCAGTATCAGCTCTCTGTCAGGAGGTGACAGCTAGACACGCATGTGTCATGCATGACCCAGAGGAGTGGTTAATGAACATGGGTGAGTGATAAGCATGTAATAAGGGGTGGTTTCAATTGGTTTCAGTGCTCAGTATTTGCAGGACTGCATACTCATGGAGCATCTTCTGGTTCTGCAGGGCTGTGGGATTTCACCTCCACAGCCGCTTGCTGCTTAATGTACAGCCACACAGATGAAATGTTACAGTCCGTCTTGGCCAACAACCTCAGTCTTTTTTGCCCAATTGACACAAGTAATTACTGTTTATAAAATATTTATACAATCCAGTTTACTGTTTCATCTATTTCAGATTAGATAACTTTTCTGTTATAAATCATGTGTGGGTTGTGTCTGATTGCAACCTGCACAGGTTTTTGTACAGGTCCGTGCAAGCAGGCTGTGACTAGCTGGTCACTTCGCTGTGCCCTGCACTGTCATCAGCCCAGGCATGACTCGGGATTTTCTAAGCAAGCTGAGGACATTTGCTGGGTGACAGCCTGTCTCCCTGCAGCTGCCTTAAGAAAGGCATCGTGCCAATGGTACATGCATGGCACATCCTGCCCAAATGACACCAGCAGGGAGCCCTCGGTCCCTGGTCTTCAGCTGCAGGGCGCTGGGCCACCCTGGGCTGCTGGTGCTTTGCTTTTGCCTCAGACTGCAGCTCTCTTGTTTAGTAAAAGCTCTGCTTCTGCTTGCATGCCCTGGTTTCAGATGGGCAATGTGAAGGAAGTCAAGCTGTTGAGGCAGTCACCAAGCCCTCCTCACCTCTTCCCAGTTGTGAATGAGTCACGACAAACCACCAGCTCTGCCTTTCTGCTCGGGAAACAGGGCCTGGCAGCAGCTCGGTGGGATGGGAGTCCCACGGGAGAAGTTCAGGTTCAGGGCTGGCTGTTCTGGAGGCCAGCTGCGTTTGCCACCATGGTTCAGAGACACTTCAGGCTCAGGATTTCTTAGGAACCTGAAGCCTTGGCCCTTTTGTCAGTGTGTCCCTGAGCAGCAGGCTGCAGGCACAGCCTTGGAAAGGACATCTTAACACATTGGCTCAGCGACCTCATACACCAAAGGGTCTTTTTGCTCTAGTTGCAGTACCTTGAGAGCAAAGTTTTGAAAGGACTTTCCTACAACATGCAACACAAAGCTTCCTCCACCTGCTGCTGTGTCTCCATGGTCATTTCCCACAGCTGGTTGCCCACTAGTGCAGCAAAATCACAGCATCAGCCATAGGCAAAAGAACAATATGAGGAGACATGGTACACAGCTGCTCATCGGGGGAAATGGGGATTTCAAAGGACAGCGGTCACTTTCCTGGATGGGGAGGTGTTTGCCTGTGTGGGTGCAGCAAACAGACAGGGCTGTCCTAAGCAGCTAAGGAAACCCTTGCTGTGGTGGGACTGGTGCCCAATGTCAGCTGTTCCCATCCTGCTATCCTGCTGAGACTGGAGCTGGTCCAAGGTACCTGGATCATGCTGCCACCAGGAGATGAAAGGCGGAGAGTGTGTGAAGCACTAGATAGGAGGGATGGAGAGGGCCCAAACGCTAGCGAGCTGTAGCAGGAAGGGAAGAAGTAATCCCTTGGCTGCTTGACAGGTACCTGCCAATTTTGCAGCGAGCAACGTTTCCAGCCTGCAGGCATGGATAGTATTGTCCTAAATAACTAGGTTTCCATTAGAAAATTCCCATTCTCCCTTTTGGCAAGAACATGAGCCTGGACACCTCTTGCTGAGGAAGAGCTGTTGCCTCCTCCTTAAAGGAGCATTGCCCAGGGATGCAAGCTGTAGGGTAGAGCAGATGCCCTTATAGAAGAAACTATTTGTGTATCTGCAGTGGAAAATCCCCAGCAGTACACTGTGCCTGGGCATGCTCTGGGGTGCAGGAAGATGATGGAATTGGGGTTGAACACCCTCAAAATGGCTAAAGATCCCATTGTGGGGAGGGGGTCCCACTGTCTCTGTCAGCTTTGGATACCAGTAGGACTTGTTAGCAAAAACCTTACAGAGCAGGGAAGTCAAGTCCTTGACACATCAAAGCTATTTGCACGAGGGACTATTTCATCACGAGCAGCTCAGAGGAGAGCATGGGGGGGAGCTGGTCACCCCGAGGTGTGCCAGCACGGCTGGGGCAGCTGGCACCCTGTGGCCGTGGCTGCCTCATGGCTACTGCCAGATGCCTGAGCGGGGACATCCCCGTTCCCCAGCATTTGCGGTGTGCCGGGAACGCGCAGCCCTGCAGAGGCTTTAAGGACATGTCTGAGCGTGCCTCAGTTTCCCCACTGGTTTCTTAGAAGGCGTCTGGAGGACTGTGGCTAGACGAGGCCATCGGTCCCGGTGCCGAGGCTCCTGTCGTGCTGAGGGTTCAGGGGGAGAAGGCGGCTCGGGAGAGCAGCTGAGCGAGCGCAGGGACAGCGGGGCTGAGCTGCAGCTGCTGCTCGGGGCCACCCTCCGCAGTGCCCTGTCCTCAGCGGCCCCGCACCCGCTGGCCGTGCCGTGCCGGGCTGTGCTGTGCCGTGCCGGGCTGTGCAGCGCCGTGCCGTGCCGTGCCAGGCCGTGTCGGACTGTCCTGTGCCGGACCGTGCTGTGCCGTGCCATGCCGTGCCGGGCTGTGCCGTGCCGTGCCGTGCCGTGCAGGTCCGTGCCGGGCTCGGCGCCGCCCGGGCGGTGTGTCCCTGCCCTCTAGCGGTGCCGCCGCCTCCTGCTCCGGGCGCTGCTCCGGGTCCGCCCCGCCGCCGCCGCCGCCGCCCCGCCATCCCTCCATCCCGCCCCGCCATCCCACCATCCCACCATCCCACCATCCCACCATCCCTCCATCCCGCCCCGCCATCCCACCATCCCACCATCCCTCCATCCCGCCCCGCCATCCCTCCATCCCACCATCCCTCCATCCCGCCCCGCCATCCCACCATCCCACCATCCCTCCACCCCGCCCCGCCATCCCTCCATCCCACCATCCCTCCATCCCACCATCCCTCCACCCCGCCCCGCCATCCCGCCATCCCTCCATCCCGCCCCGCCATCCCGCCATCCCACCATCCCACCCCGCCATCCCTCTCTCTCGCCCGCTCCTGCCTGCTCCCACCGCGCTCCCGTCCTGCTCGCAGCCTTTCCCAGCCCACTCCCACCCAGCTCCTGCCCCACTCCCATCCTGCTCCGTGCCTGCTCCTGTCCCGCTCCCAGCCCAGACGGCCCCGCTGTCCCCATGGTCCCAGCTGAGGGTAGTGCCAGTGACCCCATGACTGCTGCTTCCAGCCCTCCCGCAAAGCCCCCTCCCAGCAGCCTGAAGGAAGCCCCCCACCCTGACCCCCAGTTACTGCAGGGGTCCAGCTGGGGCTGAGCAAGGCAGTGGGTGCCAGGGCCTGTGGGCAGCGAGGATGTCCCTTCTGGTCCTTGCTCCACCGTGGTGGGTGTCGGGGTATGCTGCCTGCGGACCCTCTGCGGGCCATGCCACAGCCTCTTGCTGTGGCGTCTGGGGCTCTTCAGCACGAGCAGCAAGAGTGAGGCAGAAAGCTGCTGGGTGTCCCGGGGGTGGTTTAATTTCTTCGGCTCCTGGGCTTGACAGAAGAAAGGACTTGCAGAGGAGAAAGGAAGCCCAGTTCCAGGTGTCATACACGGAGCAGAACTGCTTTTTGGCTCCAGCTGCACCAAAATTTGTCCATGTCACCATCTTTCCCCTGATTGAAATAGGAAATTAGACAAATGCACCATTGGGCTAGTCCTGCCACTGAGAGTGACAGCAAAAGCAATAGTACCACGCGCCTGGGAGCGGGGCTGTCACGCATGGACAAGACTGAAAGAGGGGCTCTGGGAAATGATGGCTGAGCCCAGTTTTCAAATGGGACATACCTCGGCAATTCAGACTGTGGTTTTCCTCCTCAAACCTGTCTGCTGAAAGAGATGGGAATGGGTCCGGACAATAAGTTTCATTCAGGAACAAGTGCTTCCTGGGCTGAATATATTATGCATATGGAGAGTGTGCTGCCAGCATCTGCATGTGCCACAAAGCCTAGCTGCGAGGGGCTTGGGAGTGAAAGTAGCGTGAACATAGCGATGCTGTATACGGTCTTCCTGTAAGGAGAGGCACTTTAAGAGATAAATGAATCTGCTGTGTTAAAATATACAGAGAAATCAAAGAGAAACCAGAAGGAGGCAGAAAATAGATCATAGAGATATGGAGGAACAGCTGGAGTAAATTAAGTTAGGTAATTGGAGCAGGATAAGGTAGGTGAGCAGCAAAGCTGGAAGGAGCTATTCTTAGCACAAGCATTTACTCACCAACAAATGTAATCCCCCTTTTTGCTGGTGGGCGGCCTCTGAATGGTTTGCCATTTGGCTGAATCTGCTCATTATTCCAGAGCCTGCGGTGACACTTGTATGGAGTGTGTGGGGCCATGTCTGGGGGGCCCGTGGGAGCGTGCTGGGGAAGCCGTGCATTGCAGGGTGCCCGGGCGTGCCAAGGGGACAGTGCAGCTCTCCTGGCACTGTGCTCAGGGGGAGGCAACAGCCCCGTTGCTGTGGTCTAGACGGCTGGTTTAGCTTTGCTTCAGAGCCCAGAGGGTAGGGGAGTGATCTTTTTTCCCTTTGTGTAGTTTAGCTTCTGTTACATTTTCCAGGAACTGTTGAGGACTCCTGGACTGTGATTCAACATGATCACCCAGGGACAGTATCCTTGTCATAGCTGCTGAGAGCCAGGACAGAGCTGCCGTCCCCCAACAAGGCTGGCTGCCGCTCAGAGGGATGGTGCCCTACGAGTGCCAGGACCCCGTGCAGGCAGAGCTGACAGGGGAGCTGGCCTGGTGGGAAGCTGGAGGGAAAGCTCCAGAGACAAGGCAGACATCATCACCCCTCCTCCAGGGGCTCTGGGTGCCCCCCGTGGGTGGGGGCTCTGGTCTTCAGGGGTGAGGAGGGTGCAGGTCATGCTGAGGAAGCAGCACGGGCTGTTTCTGCAGGTACATCGAACACCACTGCAGCCGTGGCACATTGGCTTGAGCTCCACGAAGGGCAGAGCTGTCCCATGGCTGCCACCAGCTGCACGTGCATAAAACCAGTGCCATTTCCAGCTGGCACCCACCTCTACATGTGGTGACATCAACTTTTCCAAATGTTTCCCAGTGCTGTGAATGACACCTGGGCTGGACTATGCCAAAGAGCTCTTGGGAATTTACCCTGCCCTGTGGAGCCTTGGCAGGTGAGCAACGGCTACTGTGCATCGCTCTTGTGCCTGTTGTTGCTGTGGCTGCACATGAGGATTTGTTACGTGAGCACAAAGCATCCCCATCAGTTTCTGAAACAAAATCCATCAGCTTCAGTCCTCCAAGAAAAGCCACTGGCTCAGATGTAACAACCATTTAGGCCAGTTAAGTCTCCTCCATTTGATATAAAATATCAATTAATATAAAACATGGGACTGAAATAGCGTGCTCCAGCCTCTTCTTATCCCTGAACTGTAGAAGAAAATCCCAGCAAACAATTTAGAGTAAATACCTTCATTAAACACTTAAGTGAAGCAGGATTACAACACGTCTGTAAACAGGGGAACAAACACGTCGATATAATCTCATAACAGAACAAAGCAAGTGCCGAGGGGACAAACCTATGTGTGTATAAAAGGGAGCTCTCTAATAAAGAGCTGATAAGTAAATAATATCAGGAAGGGCTAATTAATATATAGATATTGAGGCCTTCAGACTGTGCTCTGATGACGTGGTGCTCATCAGAGTGGTGAGGAGAGAGTGTGGGGAGCTGCTGGAGACAGAGCCCCGAGAGGCCACCACACATGGGGATGGGGGACCAGAGAGGCAGTGACCGCCCCCAGCCAGCACAGCAGTGGCTGTCCCCCCACGCAGGGGCTGCTCCCTGGGAGCACCCTCAGAGCGCTCGGCCCGGTGGGGGCATCCTGACCAGTGGCACTGACTTAAACATTCAGTGTCCCAGAGAGGAAGGAGCGTGGGACCGCCTGGCAGCGTGGGGAAGGTCGAAGTAGCTGTGGCTGGGAGCCATGAGCCCTGCAGGAAATCACTCATGGAGTGGGATCTCAATAGGGAGTAAGTACCACGAGTCAGATACTCCTGAACTACACCACATGAGCTTTGGCTCTGCAACTTAAAAGACCAGAAGTGAGAGCAGTCACCTCTCCCTCCCACCGCCCTTGCTGCTCAGGGTCTCCCCTGCCCGGCATTGCTTGGGCAGCGCCAAGCAGAAGCTTGTGCTAACAGGCCAGGTCCTCCCCCAGGCTGGTGGTAGATGCACAGCTTGATGCAGTTCTTGTGAGATGAAAGTGGTTTGTGCTGTGCTCAAGCAGAGCTGGAGACACTAAACTGTGTGTCTCCAGATCCCTGCTCCAGGATCCAGGTATTACCCAGCTGCTGAGCCTGTGCATGCTGGTGCTGCCGCAGCAATGTTCTTGCATTCCTTGAGCACGCTGCTATTTTTCAGGCTGTCCCAGTGACACTCCCTTCTTCTGGGAGTAGGCAGCACAGCTGCCTGTGGCAGGACTCTGAGCTCTCAGCTTGCCACCTCCAGGAGCTGTCGGCAGGAGCCCCGGGTACTTTGGGCATGGGGATGAGGGTCTTCAAGTGACAGGTCTGGTTTTAGCTTAGCTGAATTTTGCCCGGTCACAAACTGAGGCAACCCCATCAGAGCTGCATCATTATGAATTTAGCCTTGATCAGCACTAGCATCAAAATGTGGGCAACATTTCTGTGGAGCCTTGGATGGAGGCTTCCCCAGCAAAATTTTGACTGCTATAGTTGTGCTGTAAGGCAAGCAAGAGACATCTCCTGATGGGAGAAGAGGAGTCTTTTCCTCAGCATTGTCTCCCCTGGGGTAGGGAGGCTCCTCTTGCACACTGTGTGCTCTTCTTCTCTGCCCAAACCTGCCTCTGATCCAGTAGCGGAGCTTAAACCTGGATCTTTGCTGCTGAATACACTGGGGAAACTGGGCAGTGGTGCATGTGCATGGCTCACAACTGCCCCTCTCCACGCATTCCTTAGCCCACTCCTCCAGCTCCAGCTGGATGGCAGTTGTGACATGTGGAGATGGGGACAAGCTGCTGGCATGCAACTTTGAGCAAATGAGTTTCATAAATCAAATTACTACCTCTCCTGTTCACTGAAGAATCCCTGAAAAATTAATGCATCTCCTCAAAACATAAGTAGAGAAATAAATGCATGCAGACAGACAGTGAACTGGTGTGAGGCTGAGGCTTGTGGATAAAGGACAGAGGAGACAAATATCCTGGGACTTTAAAACCGAACTTTATACATGTATATTTCTTTGTTTGCTTTGCTGGATAAAAAGAGACCATCATTATCCTGAAGTTAGTAAAACTAGAAAAGACCTATTGGTTGTGCATCATGAAAAATATGGCTGGTTACTTTTGGGGGTGGGAAGGGAGATTCATGCTTGCTCTTCCGACAAAAAAAGAAACACATCGCCTGTGCTGATAGCATTTTGTCCCTGGAACTCATCCCACAGTTGATCACTCCATCATGGTTAAGATTTACTCCAATAGCTTTTGTGTTTTATAACATTTACTGACAGTCTTGCTCTGCTTGTTAAAAACACAGGGAGTGGGCAGTGTCTTTCAACACATCCCATCACCCTTTTGTCTGAGTAAAGTTTTACTATTTTTCCAGAAAAAGTATTTGTCAGCAGAGGTCATAGGCTTTATTACTGCAGCTGATAGACTGGAACCCAATGGCCAAGCCTTCAGATGAACCACACTTTTAGCTGATCTGTCCTGTGACACGTGGTTTGTCCAGCCTGGGAGAGAAGAGCACTGAGATCTGAGGGGCGAAGGTGCGCTCGCCTGCACTGCGGCCAGGATTTGTCACAGAACATCATGGCTAATGGCCTGCTCTCCCCATCCCCTTGCCTGGTCTCCTTGAGAAGAACTAACAGCCTAAGGAAATTCTCATCCAAAGAACTCAATTGAGGTGGTGTTAGTGTTGTGGGCACCTAGAAATCATTTGCTTTATGCAAGTCTGGCTTTCAATTAACAGAAGCTGTGAGAGGTGGGCACAGGGATACTGGAGAGCGCAGGAGGAGCACAGAAGCAGAAGGCTTCGCTTTGGGACAGCAAAGTCACTGTACTGGAACCACAGACAGGTGGAAAGGGCTGGGGGACACCTGAGGGACACCAGGGCAAAGACCTCCCACTCTCTGTGGGATGGAACCCCAACACAGTCTCAGGTAGTTCCTGCCCCTTTCAAAACATGTGCCTGAATGTCCTTTCATGTCACAGAGAAGACTCACCCTGCAGAAAGTCTGCAAGCCCTCTAAACGCGCTCAGCCTGCCTCCTGAGTCTGATATCCCCTGGCAGTAGGGAGGACTGGCACATTAGAGAACCGTGGTCCCCGCAAACAAGCCTGGGATGTGTCTAGATAATGGCCAGCTGTGGTTCTTAGGGAAAGAGAAGAAAAGCAGCAATACACAGTTCCTTGCATGCCTCCAGGCTCCAGGCAGGCTGAACTTCAGAGATCTCCTCAGACAGGAACTGCATTAGTGTGTCTAATAGCCCCGGGGGTATTATTCTGCCATGGATTTGTCTGACAGTCTTTTAAACCCATCAATATTTCTTGTGGCAACGAGTTCCCCATCAACACAATGTTCAATATAAACTCCTATTTGGAGCCTGCCATGCTTAGGTGATTGTTTTTCCTGCTGGCTTTGCATTCAGAGCAAACCTCAGGGCACGTCAGAAAATTTCAGTGCAAATCACCCACTTTTTTCCTAATAGAAAGGTTGGTTGGTCCTGGCTGGCTGAATCACCACGGGGGGGGCAAGCGGGACAAGAATGCCTGTGTGCTGCCACTGGGCGGGTCAGGGGTGGTATTTCTCCCATCACCGACACAGGTCCCATCCAGAACATCAGCTGGAGCCTCAGCAGGTCCAATGCATCCACATCAGTGCGCTCCAAATTACAAGTCATGACATACTGAGTCTTTCCAATTAGAAATGGAAAATACTAGCAGGATGCCCAGAGCCTTGTCCCACAGGCTGGTGAAGGGCTCCACGCTTCAGGGGATTGTTCAGTGGTGGGAAATGTCTGCTACAAAGACCTTTCCTCCAAGCCCCTCAGGAAGCTCCACCAATGTCTGTACCAGGGCTCACCAGTGACCACAGCACCTCACAGCCAGGACCCGCTGCCCTGGCTCAGCCCTGCCTGCTGCTGCCCATTCCCCCCCATCCCCACTCAGTGCCACTTGCATGCTGCCCCTCCTGGACACATCGATGGGTCTTTCATCTTTTTCCTTAGCTGTGGTCACACTCCTGCCATGGGCTGTTGCACTAAAGGTACCCAAAAGTCTTTTCCCTGTTTCTACTAATTTCTGCTATCTTTTTGACTACCCTTTCCCATGATTTTTAACTATTGTCAACCCTGTAAAGACTCAGCAAAGCTCCTCTAACTTACACACGGCTCTTCTGGTTTACACCAGCTTCCACACAGCTGTGTTCTCAGCCCCAGATTTTCCCACCTCTACTCACAGAGGAATGTTTCTGGGAGAAATCTGGAGCGCGCTACCACGTGGGGTGACACTGGTGAGACAGGCAAAGCTCCCATAAAACCCCGACACCCAGCTCCTCCCACTTTGTTTAGGAAACATCAAAATGCCTTGGAAATTTTCTGAAGCTGCTAAGAACTTAGATTTTTCTACCACAGGCAGAAAAGGGTTTCTTTGTTATTGTTTAAAAAACAGGAGGTCGGAGAAGACATCTTGACCCCTTTTCTGAGAAACTGAGTTGTAGAAAATAGCTCTGAAACCCTGCAAAGGAGAACAGGATTTTCTTTTGTGATTCCATACTCCGGTTTCACCAGATTCCGACAAGTAGCGGTGTTAAACCTGGAGTCTTGGCCAGGTTCCAGAACAGGTAATTACAATCCTGCCAACCTAAATTTCTCCCCGCCCCATCAATTGAATGTGTTACTCTTTTTTGCTTCCTGCCCTCAGTGAAGTGAGTGTCCTAAGCAGAGTGTGCTCTGTATCACATCTTGCTCTCCTTCCCAGAGCCAGACACAGCTGTTGAGACACAAAATGATCTCCACTGATCCCAGGGCTGTGATGCTGTGCTCCGTGGTCCTCCAACAGAAAGCTGCTACAGAAGTACAAAGGATAATTATAGGATGAAGGCTGCGGAGCTGTAACCCACCCTCATGTTCCCCAAGATAAAATCCAGGCACACCTACCTGGAAACATCATCCCAAACACACAGGACACCTTTATAAGTCAGAAAGCAAGCAGCCAAAAATCCTCAGTATGGATTTTTGTTTCTGTGCTCCATGACACTTACTGGCAGTAATGGGAAGGAAAAAGATGTTGCTAGAGGGGAAAAAGAAAAAAGGAGAGGAGAAGAGCTGAATTTCTGGCAGGTTCTGCCACCACATCCTAGCAATGAAGCAGCCCGTGTAAAGCAGGATTTAGGGTCTCTGTTCAGGTGCCAGCTTGCTGTGCCCGACTCACAGTGAATATTCCCATTCCTGGCACCAGTGGTCCTTGCCAGAGACACAGAGAGAACAGGGACGGGCTGGGGAGTGGATATGCCTGTGCATCTGTCCCAGGGACATATCCATGCCCCAAGTCCACAGACACACAGTCCCCACTAGACCTGAGCAGCTTTTCTTCTCCCTTCATTCTCCAGGGAAAAAAATGTCCCAGGACATCCAGAACACAATTGACCTAATCCCAAAACAAGTGATTTCTGGAGGCTTCTCTTTTTCTGTAGTGACAAAAAGAGATACTCGCTTTCAGCACAAACCTGTAGGTGCCCGAGCTGGCTCCAGCGAGCCAGGTCCTGTGGAAATGGCTGTGCTGGGAGATGTGCCGCTCTCTGCAGCTGCCTCCACCTCACCTGCATCACAAGTGTTCCTCGTTTGTGGGTGCATTCCCGGAGACCACCTGGGAAGACACAAGGCATTGCTTTTCCCTTTGATGTGCTTAAGGAGTCATGGCAGTTTGCTATCAGCCCGTCAAAGGGTCTATGCAGAAGCCCTTGGTGCAAGTAGCTCCCCTCACCATCCCTGGCACAGGCTTGCAAAGTGAATAATCCCAGTTTATGAAGCTGCTGCAGTGGACAGGGCATGGGGGCTGATGTTTAAGGTGTGTACACTCTTAATGCCATGTTAATGATTCACAGCTTTGCTTGTGAAAACCAGACCATACCTCTAGCCCAAGCACGGCTGAAAATGTTTCTAACAAAACTTCCACCAGTTTGTGACACCTGCAAAGTAGGAGCCCCAGACTTGGCTTCTGTATTTTGATGCAGTTCAAAGCATTCCAGTGAGGCGAGAACATGCAGAGTGTTCCTTTGGGGGATGCAGAGAGGGGACAGAGAGTTCACCTAAAAGCAAATTCCCCCAGCTCCACTGCCTGGATGCTGCCTGGACAGGCAAAGGGCAGAGCAGAGTTACCTGCGTAACATCTTATAGGTGGTGCAGTGTAGAGAAGAAGCCATTTCTCCCAAATGCTTTTCTTATAGTTGCAGTCTCTGTCCTACTGAGGCTGCTGACACCCTATTAAAATAAACAGCCATGAAGAGACAGGCAAGCTACTGGTTTCCAGGTGGCTTCCAGTCACCCCGCACCCACTCCCCCATATGTCACAGAAGAACCTGAAAGCAGCATCTCCATGCACCCAAGACAGGAGCTAAAACAATCAGAATGAAGGACTGTGGATTCTCTCCTCAAATGAAGCCACTGGAAGAACATGCAGGGACTGTGCAGACTGCCAGGCTCTGCAAAGAGCCACCCTGGGCCAGAGCTGGAGGAGTGCAGCATCTGTGGCATCGGCTGCCTCGCTGAAGCTTTTGCATTTTTAAAGGCTTCCTCCCCCCGCAGGGGGAGTGAATTCCCAGCCCCTGGCCAGCTCTGGAGCCAGGCCTGCATTCCCTCTGCCTGGTGGGGATGCTCAGGGCCCCCGTGCAGGCAAGCTCCACACCCCACAGAGCGATCAGGGATGCAGCCCCTGGAGCAAGGGCTTGAAGCTGCTTCTAGTTCTCAGTCCCCCATGTGCTACCCATCAGTAACTAACCGCCGCGCGGCTCAGGGGGGCAGCGCTCAGGTACTGCCCAGGTGGGACTCTGGGACCACTGGCTCATCACGTGGGGTCACACTCTGGGTGGCCTGTGGTTGTCCAGTGCTGAGAGCAATGTGGGGACCGAGCACAGCCAGCACAACTGCTGCACAGCACAGCAAGGAGATGGAAGAAAGA
The DNA here is from genome assembly GCF_015220075.1 of Falco rusticolus. Classification (NCBI taxonomy): domain Eukaryota; kingdom Metazoa; phylum Chordata; class Aves; order Falconiformes; family Falconidae; genus Falco; species Falco rusticolus. The sequence goes on along the minus strand of NC_051187.1, from coordinate 9,896,020 downwards.
GCATCTCTCTGCCTTGTCCGGCTGTCCTGTGCCTCATGCTGAGACCAATGCACCCCCAGCCAGCGGCAGCTGAGGGTCCCCCACCTTCTCAGCTACCACCCTGCTCCCTTCATCTCTGGCTACCAGCCTCCACCTGCTCCTACACCCTGGGGATAGCAGAGACCTCCTTGGGCTGGACATTGCTGAGGAAAGCATCATACCCTCCACAGCCTAAAAATACCCTTTCCTGGACAATCTTTTAGGAAGTGCTATTTTGCTGTTGTATTCCATCAGTGCTGCTTTACACTAAGTGCATTGCTGGCTCTCATCAGCTGCAGTAAATTCAAGATTTTCTCAATCCCCACCTGCAATGTCCTACATTTCTGTGCAGAGGCCACCCTTCATGCTCTCCCCTTCACTCCCCATGGGCCAAGAGGTGCTGTTCGATCAAGGGAGCAGCCTTGCTCTTCGCTGTTGTTTATTAAGTGTCTCCTTTGCTCACTGCTTTATTGTGCATGTGAGCCAAGAGCAGGAAGGTCACAGGCTTGTAGATTTGCAGTGAACATGATTTGTGTCAGTGCAGGGGTCACTGGCATTTGAGAGATACCGTCTCCTCTTTCCTCCCTTGTCAAGAGTTGGAGCAGTGTCACTGAATGTGTGCATGCCCTGAATCTCATCCTGCTCCACGTGGGTAAGCGCTGGGGCTCCATGCTCTTCCTAAGGAACCCAGTTCTTCCTTCCATCTGGAAAGTGCCTATAGGTTTCATTTCTTCCCTTTACTGTCACTTGTAGGCAGTCAAAAGCCAACGCCATGTGAGTGGCAGCCCAGAGTCCCACTCTGTCACTGTGACATCTGACTTCATAGCATCTGGTGTAATATAAAGTGGTGTAAATAAAGGAGCTCACTGTCTGCCTTTACAGCCCTGTCAGAACCACAGGGGGATGGAGCAGGGACCAGGCTCCAAATCCATCTGAGCCTCACATCTGGGATAACTCAAAGCTATTGCCTGGGAGAAAAAATGCGCCAGGGACCTTCTGTTCAGAGGCAACTCCCCTTTTGCTACCGGCCTGAGAAATTCGGTCAAGCTCCGCGCTACTTCTGTGCACTCAGCAGCAGGTGTAGGGAGGAGGACAGGCAGCCAGCAGGCACCAGCTCCTCCTGCCCATCTGCAGGTAAGGGAAGCGGGGCGCTCACTTTCCACGTGCATTTAGGCTACAGCCAAGGGATATTTCAGTGTTCAGGAGCTGTTCTGAATTGAAGATTTTCTTTCTGCCTTTTCTGTAATTGTAGAAATGAAAAAAAAAAATGTAAATAGGAATTTTAATAAAAGTATAACAGTAACCAGATCTAATCTCTAACCTTTTGAAATATAAAGAAGCTGCTTTATCTGCTAGGAAGCACAATCTCTCCCCAGCAGTGATGGGGATTTGTGGGAGTTAATTTAACTGAGGCAGTGCTCCCCTCTTGCTTGTTGAATGCAAGTGAAACATATTGAGGTTTATTGCAAAGGAAGAATTAATAAAAATTGAGTGGGAAAGTTTCAAAGTCCAAGCAAGTTTGCTAACTGTTTCCCACGCCCAGGCACACATATACGGCGAGCAGCCGGTGTGTCACACCAGCTGGCTCTCCCTGCTGCCACGGAGAAAGGGAGAAGCAGCCTGCAGACCCCACAGAGCGCTTTGCACTCTGACCACGGGAGCTGTTGGAGTGGTTATTGCTTGGCATCTCAGGGTGATTGCATCTACAGACAACTCTGCAAAAAGAAAAGCTTTCCAGAGCTTGGATTTCTTGGCCCTCTAGCCCTGAATGTGTGGATGTCACCTGGTCTCCCAGCTGCTTCTCCTTTGCGCATTATGGTCTGTTTATTGTGCTGCAAAGGTGGGACGTGCCCATTGATTCATCAGTGCTTCAGAGTATCGGCTTTTGGCAAATAAGATGCAAACAGGGCTTGGCATCCTGGTGATGGCCCTCTGCTGAAGGGCTCCTGGACTTGCATGGCTTCTGTAAACCAAGCTAGAACAAAACCACTGCAGGTAAGGGCAGATCAGGTCCAGGTCAGCTGTAGCTGGGGAGTTAGGCAGGGGAGAGTGTCTTTAATGTAAGAGCCAGTTACAAATGCTAAATAAATGGCAGGGCGAGGGGACAAGGTGTTGTTTGTATCCTGGGAGAGCAGCAGGGGCAGGGCAAGACCAGTAACACTGGCTGCTAACCCAGGGTGACCATCTTGTCTGCACAGTCAGGCCCATGACTGCAGAGTACCAAACAGAGCAGAGCAGAGCTTTTTATCGAACACCCAGATTATTCCTGTGGTGTCAGTGCCAGTATGACCAGTTCCACCAGTCAGCAGCCTCATATCAAAGCTAGGACTCCTCTTGTTTCCATGGGATCCCAGATTACCTCTTGTTACTGTGCTGAATTCCTCTGTGCTGTTGGGCACATTGTTCATGAATCCTTTGCCTTTCCATTTTGGTTATCTATTACTACAGGGTCTACTTTCTTGCCATCAGGTTTCTCTCTCTCAGCCCTTTCTTCTAACAGCTGGCCAGGTGGGTTCAGAGGACTAAACTGTCACCCAGGCTTACACTGTCTGTAATGGTACAGCTCTGAAAGATGCTCACGGAATCAGCATATGGGTGAGTGGTCACAGCTGCACAGTCACTTTCAAGTGGAATACAGCTTGGCAAAAAATGCCCTCGAACCATGTAGGTATTCCTGCAAACACCACCACAGCTTAGTGGTGTTGCAGGTTTTGGTTTTGTGCTCACTTCTACATGCACACATCCTGCAAAGTGTGCAGGGAGTGAAAGGGAATTTCAAATACAGACCTGATACACATGCATTGTACATTCCCACCCAGAGCAATACAGCAAATGCAGCTTTCCTTTCACTCCCAGTCCTTTCCAGACACTATTTCTGGTGTAATTAACCCAGTTTTCTGAAGCATTTTGATGTCCACAGGACCAGAAGTCCCGACAGAGTATGCTCCTTCCCGTGCATCTCTGCCCAGCTCCGCTGCGCTGCTGCACAGCTGGGGACGATGCCTGCCCTCTCCTGGACTACGCTCAGCAGCAGCACTTGGACTCCTAGCATGTGCTTTTGGCTGGTTAAACAAGAAAAGTGGCAGCAGCACAAAGGTTTAAGGAAAATTGCTCCCAGTAACCCCAGGGGATGTAGTAAAGGCATGCTGCCTAAGCAGCACTGCACGCCTTCAGTGCACCAGACTGTTCCTCCCACTGCTCCCTGCTCAGTATTTTGGAATTGCTCATGTACATGGCAGAGATTACCTAGCCCTGCCATGCAAGCAGTGCTCCCACCCTCATTCTTTTCTGAATTTTGTAAGCCTGGGGTTCAGCTTTCTTTGGTCTCCCTCTCAGCCTTGGAAAATATTCTAATTTCAGAGTGCTCTGAGTTCTGTTCAAAGGACCTTTGAGTCCTCCCATTTTCCAGTCATTCACCTGGCCCATGAGTAACTGGGAAAAACTGGCCTGTCCCTGGGGATTTTATAAAAGGTGTAAAATTCAGCTGTGAAGAGAAAGAGAGGGACTTACAGAAACAGACAGCAGCATGTGTCATACTGTTTGAAAGCACTGTCGTGCTTTTTATGCAGAAACCTGCCCTACTGACATACCGGCTGCAAAGAGCGGGATCGAACATGGGCAGACTGTTCTGCTGAATAGCCCCTCTGTCTTTTTTCAGGTCACTGTGTGAGCCATGAACTTGCTCTTGTGCTGCTAAAATCTTACGCAAAATATGTAGGCAGTGTCCCTTTTGACCAGCTCTTCCGTGCTCTTTATCACTGCAACATCTCAATGTGCCCCACAATACTTCCTCGCCCGAGCTGCTTCACCCACTGCGAGGAAGAGGAAGGCTTGTTGTCATGTTCCTCTTTGCTTCTAGGTTCATGCTGGCCTGGTTCTCTGAGAGCAGGGTACAAGGGGAAGCTGTTGTGGCCGGGACCCTGGGTGACAGTGCCTCCCCAGAGATGTGATGGCATGGATATCTCTTAGGCTGACCAGCTGGGTAGGAAGATGACCATGGATCATGCTTCCAATCTAGATTAGAGACTGAAAGTCACGGAAATATGAAGATAATGGACTGAAAGACATAGAAATGACCCTTTACAAAGGACACAGTTACTGTTGGGTCAGGAAAAGCCTCTGTAGATCCTTAGATTTGGAGACATCTCAGCCTCTGTTCCTCATTACGCTTACCCCCTTTAGAGGCTGTGATGAGAAGATGCCGGGTGAAGCCCTTCCAGGGAAGGTACAATATTCCTGCTCGTAAGGAAGCTGGGTCACACCATGCCAGCAGCAGAGTGTGGGGCACAGGGAAACACCCCAGGGCAGAGTATTTATTAATGGTGAGGAACTCAGCAGTGACTAGGATGCTGCGCAGCTGTTTCAAGCAGGCAGCAAAAGAAGATGGTCGATGCAGACACCTAGAGCAGACTCCAGGTCCTTCAGCCTTCCCAGTGCAAGTTGCAGGCTCCAGAGAGGTTCTAGTGGCTTGGGGACAGTTGCTTCTCCTTGACGCCAAACTTCAGCTCCCCACCTGTGAGCTGCACAGCAGGAATTGCCTCCAGCTATAGCACAGGGAAAGAGAGAAGATCCTCCAGCATGAGTCCCACTGCTGCAGCCACACAACTGAGGGAGTCTGGGCCAATATTCCTGCCCCTTCTCATCCTGCGGGCTCTGACTCAGCCACAGGACTCAGCAGGATGGGAACAGCCCCAGCAGCTGCCATCCATGTGATACCTACTGTAACTGCAGCAGACTTTGTTTTTCCCAGGACTTTAGTTTCTCCTTAAAAAGCTCTTGCAAATCCATGCAGCACAGCCTCCCCCTGTCTTTGTGTACTGACTACAAAGCAAGCCTGATAGTCTAGGCATAAAATACAGGAGTCCTATTGTTTTAACAAGCTGCAGACTCCATTTTAGCATCCTTCTAGTCCCCCAGTACCTACAGCCTGGCCTATTTCTGCTGAACAGTTCCCTTTTCTATCCTATCCTATCCTATCCTATCCTATCCTATCCTATCCTATCCTATCCTATCCTATCCTATCCTATCCTATCCTATCCTATCCTATCCTATCCTTTCCCTGTAGGATCTCACAGTCTGCCCATCACTATAGCTTCTCTGCATCCTCCAGAGGTACGGTAAGCAACATGTCTGTACCCCCTTCAGGAAACACTCGTGCAATTAAGCATTTTATTTGGTACGTTCTGCTTTGCCTTCTGTGTTTACGTTAATAAGAACACTGGAGCAGCAGCAGAGGGGCAACGTTCTTCAACCACTGGTAGGTCATTCTGGGTACCCGACCACCCATGTAATTGGGCAAGAGGAAGAGAGATTCATTACTGATCAGAAGTAACAAGAGGTCTGAACTATGACCACTGCAACAGAGCAACTAAAGTGAGCAGAGAATGCAATGGCAATCCACACCTACAGAAGGTGCACGCTGGTTGTGCATGTGACCTTTCCTCCAAGCAGGCAACACTCAACTGCTTCCTTCTGCTTAGCATCAGCTCTGCCTTGCTCAAGTTCAGCTGAACCACCTCTTCATTCCTAAGAGGCTGTTGAATGGTTTAGAAAAGCAAGAGAAATTCCTTCCCTGGAAGAAACCCTGGTTTTATCTGTGAAGTGTTCAGGTAATGTTTAAGACATTAGTGCCTGGGGTCTGATTTTACCTTTTTTGAGTTGATGTGTTTCCTAGGTTTCTACTGAAGTGCAGGAATGCAGAGAAGCTGTTGAAAGGTGACCTGAAAAGGCCCTCCCAGACAGGGTGATATTGTCAGTGGAGGAGGTAGGTAGTTCTCTCCAGGACTGAAATCCAGTTCCACAGTGGGAGGTGGGCACCCAGAGCTGTGGGCTTGAGTCATAACATGACAAAGGTTTCAAAAGTGCAAGGGACAGCAGAAGAAAAGGCTGATAGAGAAATGCTCTTGGTCTGTAGTGTAGCCACAGAGGCAGCTGCAAGTGCTTCATTGTGTTCAGCTTGCATGTCCCAACTGATACTGAATGACCCTCATACTCTTGGCTTCCATCCTCTTTGCTCTTTCAGCATAGGTATCAGAAAACCAAGGATACTGACACGTGCTGCTTAGGTCCTGAGGACAAGCACTTGAACCTAATCACTCAAGCTGATGACTTGCTGTTCTGTGACTGCAGGAGTATGGGTTGAATTTTCTGCAGCCCGGGAGTCTTCAGATTTGCAATAAAAGAAAGGGTTCTTGTTTATGTGATAGTAGCTGGGAGTACCATAACCACAGCTTTCCTGAGATTGCTGTCAGCCCAAGAAGTCTGGGTTGTTCCCAGTCTTAAGAGAGGGTCTGGAGCCTTCCTGCAAGGATAAGACAGGTGTGTGGGACAGGTAGCAATGAACTGTTACAGTCCTGGGTGGTCTGTGAGCAGATGAGGTCTGGGATCCACAATCTTCCCAGCTACAGCAGGCTGCAAACTTACCCTTCTGTGGCATTTCAGTGCCTGGTTTCTACTGCTAAATTAATACATCCACATAAAACTGTCATAACTGAAGAACCACTCTTGGATGAGATGTTTGGAAAAAAAGAAAAATGCCTCTTCATAGTCTGAGCCTATTTCATCCTTGGTAGCCTGGGTGAAGTGGGTATGGGCACAGGGCTGGTGGAGTTACAGAGCCAGGAGGCCATCTCAGCGGAGGAAGCTATCCGAGCGCCTCATCACACTGCTGGGCTTGGAGACATGCCTGTGATCATCACCACCAATGTTAATATCTCTCATTTTGTGTTATCATCTGCATCCAGCCTGTGGGTAGGTAATGACTCTGCAAGGTGTTGGATGCATGCAATCTGGTTCCTTCCATCTGCTTCTCTGCTGACTTGGACAGTTTCTCCTGGCTCAGACTGGTTGGTGATAAAGTGCCTTGAGCTGTAGGACAATCTGAATGGAAGAGTGACTGCTGGATTTGCCAGGTCCTATGAGAAGGTTGGGTCTGTTGGACAGTGATGGAGTGGTTCCTGGCTAAGTGCCGTGAAGAGAAGAAGTCTGCCCTTGTGTTCATGAGACAGGTTGGTGCCATCATGGTAATGGAAATAATAACATGACAGTAATGATATGTAAAAGAAAAACTCACCAGTTTCCCTCCTGTGCCCATACAGCAAGATAAAGGAAACTGACCACCGATCTCCAGTATGGGGGCAAGATACCTGCATCAGTCACATGCTACAATTAACTGGCATATTAACTTCAGGGTGTGAGAAAGACCCAGTCTGTAGCAAAGTCCTAGTTTGCAGTGACAAATGTAGAAAGCCAAAGCAGTTTAAAATATCTTCCCCAAACTGGTGGGCAGGCCTGGAGGAACCGTTGTACAGTAGATACCAGTAAAGGAGAAGCAGCCCATACTGAGGTCTCTGTATTCCCCTCTCTCTGCCTGGATCCCCAGGGGTTGTCACATATTGCAGTGAATAGTTGGAGGGTTTCCCTTGTGCTAGAACTTCAGTTACTATCAAGAAGGCACCACAAAATTTCACAAAGTGCAGACATGCTACCAGGTGAATTTTTTGGGGGTGAACCGAGTTTCTATCAGGTAAGAAGGGACCACAAGATGACCTTAGAGCTGGCTTTCTGCAAGCAGATCTTCTTCCATGCACGGAGGAAGGAGCAAAATGCCTCTGGTACCCCCACACCAGTGTTTGCTGTGAAAGTGTATTTTAGAGTAGTTCAAAGCAGAATGAAAAGGAAAAACAGCAGAAAACAATTATGTGAGCTGTGTGGGCATCAGCACTGTCCCCCTACACAGCACAGAGCATTACTGGTGGAACTCTGTGGGTCTGGCCAGTTAGTTTTGTGCCTGAGCTTCTTCCACCAGGAGAAGGCACTGAGCCTGCGTCCATCCACCTGACCACAGGGACCTCGAGGTTTGCAGAGGTGCCATGGTAAAAGTACTTTCTGAAGCCTTTTCTGTAAGAAGACCTGGATAAATAATGAGGAATCAATCATTTGCTGGAGAAGTTTCTTTGTCTTCTGTTTACAGATGGCCCACATGGACATTTCAAGTAAGTGCATTGATGAACTGCCTGGCCAAAGCTCTTGCTGGTGAGACGCCAGTGACCTCACTGAATTTCTCCCTGGATGCTGGGCTGCCCAGTCTATGGCACCTCCTGCTGCTGACATTGCTGCAGGCAGCAGCATCTTCATCCCCCAAGTTGCACAGGTGGGTGAGCTGCAAAACCTCATGCACCGCTGTCAAGGGCCTGGTGGTCTCCTCCCCCTCACTGAGGCAGAAAACCGAGGCTTAAACGCTGAGAATACCCCAAAGACAGACACATACGTCACGGCTGTAGGACATCATAAGCCTGTGGCTTTCTCTGCCACAGTGGCTGGCTGGATAGGGAAAATGAGAAAAAACAAGATGTTCCCATGGGTAGAGATAATCACAGTTCCTCAAACACCACAAAACCGTATAAAGCACAGAATTCTCTCAGGTACCAGAGAATAAACAAACACTAAAAGCTGATGAAATGTCCCTTTTCTTAGCTAGTTTCTTGTCCCTTCCTTTGAAGTAGCTGCTGAGGAAACTGCGTAAGAAGCCGGTCACATCTGGCACTGCCCACGCTGCTGTGCGTGAGAGCCCTGCGCCTCTGTGTCTGCTGCCACTGCACTTGCTCCCCTCACATTTCCCTGTCTGGTTTCCATTCACTGCCTGCCTTGTATCTGGGAGTAAGCAGCTTTCTGCTTGTAACAAACCTGGGATACACCCTGCACCTTCCCTACATTCATGAAGCAAACCCAAATCTAGTCAAGCAAGAAAGAATTCAGCTTCATGGATATAATCCTCCGAACTCCTATTATTAGCTTCTTGTAGCTACATTAATTTTAGAAGAAAAATTAGGTCCAAAGTGCTGGGCTCATTTTAATAAAGATTCACAGTCACAATTGAATCCCTTGACGAGGAAGAATCAGCTTTTGAGCACATCAGACTCATTACTAACTCCTCACAAAGTCATCAGAGTCCGACAAGTGGCAGCAGGGAAAAGGGGCTAAAGGTGAATGATTCTGTGTAGGAAATTAAGCAGAAGTTACTGAACTTGCGCTTCCCTTCACCACCAGCAGCCGCGGCATCTCCAGGAGAGAGATGAAAGCAACCAGCAAAGAAGATAAACAAGAAAACAGCTCTGAAACAGGCATGCTGATAAAAACAACCTGGAGAGGATGGGACTTGAGATAAAAGAGAAAGTGCTGGAGATTTTGTAGTGGCTTCGAGGTGGGGATGTAGTTAGGGAGCGGAGCTGCTGTCGGGGTGATCTTCCCAGAGTGTGGCTAGGTGGGGAGCAGAGTAATTTTCTCCCACAAGTGTCCTGGCTGTTGTCCTTCCCTTCTGCAGCCAGCAATGCAGCTGCAAGCCCCAGGAAAGTCCCAGAACCTGACACTGCTCCTTAGTTCCCTTCTTTCCATATTTGCTTTAGCTCCTTCCATCCCATTATTTTGGTGCTGGGTGCAAGGCAATGGAATTATACAGGAAATCCATGGAGACTTTGTCCTTCTTTAGCATGTTTATCGATGATGATAAATAGAGCAGTAGGCGGGAGAGGCATCTGGATGTTTGATCATTACCTTGATCTGATACAGCCATAGCAGTATCACAGGAGCATGAGGAGTCCAAATTTCAGCCAGTGCTGGAGGCTGTGCAGACACGCTAAAAACAGACAGGTCTCAGACTCCAAATATTCTGTGGGGCAGAATACTTAACAGTGCTGTTCTCCAGGGAGCTATTGTTTTGTTAGACATGTTCTGTGCCCTTGTAACATTTAGTGTAAGGACAGAGGAGCATCAACAGTTTATGTCTCGAGAGCTGCAGATCTTGTCCCTGAGGACTGCCTTCAGCAGGTGGCCTTGCCCACATGGAGAGGATGCTGGGTTTTCTCTAGAGTGATAGCTCCTCTCCCAGCGCAGTGCCTCTGCAGAGACCTCAGCTCCTGTGTAAGTGTGCAGAGAACAACCAGATGAGGGGGAGATGCAGATTATTACATCCTGATGCTTCCTACACTTTGCAAAGCACCTACCTTGGAGAAGTAGGGGGAGAATTTCACAGCAGCTGAGGGCTGAAAATGCCTGTCATGGTGATTTTGATGGAGCCATGCTGGGGAGCTGGAGGGCTCATGATGTTTGGAGATGGCCTCCCAGCATCAGCTAAATCTGCTTTACACCCTTTGCCATAAGGTTTTGGAGGAGACCTATAATGGGATCATAATCCCCAAAGGGAGGACAGATGAGCTGGGCTCACAATATTCGAGGTTCAGAAGGGTACATGCGTTAAAGCAGCTTAAACTCCCACCCGGTGGTCCCATGCCATGCTGGCCTTTGGCTGCCCTCTTCTGCCTCACTTTTGGGGTTGGGGTCAGGCACTGCTGAGGCCGGGGGACCCTGTGGGGTTGATTTACCGGTGAGACCTGGTACTCCTGGGGCCACTGCAGTGTGTCTTCTTGAGGAATGAAGCAGTTGTCTGATTCCCCCATGTGTCCCCAGCATCAGAGCAGCTTTAGATGGCAGAGCTAAAGCTTTCTTAGCCACCCTCACAGTCCGTGGGGTCTCCCGAGTCATAACACAGCCCCAGCCATGACCTGTGGGCATTCAAAGCTGGGTAGCTTGAGGAAATGATGCACAGGGCAGGTGATTTTTCAGCGGAGGTTTCCCCCTTCTCTCCACTGCTCTCTTCCCCTTACACCACCCTCCCTGCTCTCCTGAAAACTGCTTGCCTACAGCTACAGGGCATCCCTTCAGTTCCCGTCTTCATGTGCTTCTCTTTGCTGTGATTCCTCTCTGTCCTCTGTGTGTCCTTACAGCTGGCAATGTCTTGTATGTCTTCAGGAAATGTTTGTAAAGGCTTTAGTATAGTTTGCAATGGGACATGGGGGAAGCACCAGGACTTTGAGGAAATTCAACATGGGGGCCCAGCGGCTCGCAGCAGTGAAACTGGCAGGAAGCTTGCCAAAACTGCCTTAAAAACGTGGTGCCTGTGCCCGGGTCCCTGGGTATGGCTAGCCCAGGGCACTGCTACCCATCCCTCCTGCACCCCAGAGCTGCCCTGGAGGGGAACCAGTTTGAAGAAGCGGGGGGTGTTTCAGACAGGCTGGGGTGGGGGATGCCGCCTTCCCCACCCCGAGTGCAATAGCTGAGCCCTTGCAGCAGGGAACTGGGATTCAACCGGTCTCAGCGCACCTTCCCCGGCAGGTGCCAACAGCCCCAGGCTGGCGCAGCAATCCCTGTGAAGCCTGGGAGGCATGTCTCTGTGCAGGGGGTGGCAGGGCAGTGGGGACGGCGTGGCCCTGGTGGGCAACACGGCCTGACAGCCCGGGGACCAACATCTGCCCAGCACCAGGCTGTGCTGCAGGCACTGCCCTGGGAGGGGAACCTCCTGGAGAGAGGAGGGAGCTCTGCCCCCCAGCTGCCTGGGGCAGACCTGCTTGGGCATCCAGGCTCCATTAATCCCGGGAGCCCGCATGTGGACCTGACCCAAACAACCTGTGTGCATATATAGGGCCTGCTCATACACATCCATAAGGATCAAACCTCCCACACATGCAGTGACAGGGAACGTATCACTGTGTACATCCAGAGGGTCCCTAACACTCCTCCAAACCTCTGGGGTCTACATAGCCCTCAAATATCCATAGGGACCATATTCCCTGCACACATTGATCCATAAACTCATGCACACACCAAACACATGTTATAGGAACAACACCCAGGACACAGACTACTAGGGACCATACAGATCACAGATCTCCAGCCATCACAGCCCCCGCATGCCCCTGTGGGCACTGCTGTCCCATGCACAGCTGTAGGGGCTGCACAGACAGCTGACCCAGTGGGACCACGTGCCATGTCCATCCCCATAAGGACCGCATCCCCATGGACACCACCTCCTCACCTACCCCTGTAAGGACCACATCCCCACGGACACTGCATCCCCACAGACACCACATCCTCACCTCCTTAAGGACCACATCCCCACGGACACTGCATCCCCACGGACACCACCTCCTCACCTACCCCTGTAAGGACCACATCCCCACGGACACTGCATCCCCATGAACACCACACATCGCCGGACACCGCATCCTCACCCCCCACCCCGGACAGGTACAGGGGCCATACATCACGCACCCCACCAGGGACCACGCCCCCCGCACGCGCCCGTGGGGCCCCTTCCCACGCGCGGCCGGGGCCGGCGTCAGCACCCCGAGCGCTGCGGGCAGCCGGGGCCGGGACGCGCTGTCCCGGGCGGGCCGGGGGGCGGCGGGGGGCGCCGGCCCGGCGCGCTGGCGGAGCAGCGGCCCCGCGTGTGCTGACGCCGGCCCGGAGTGATGTCAGGAGCGGCCCGGCAGCGGTGGGCGGGCCTACCCCGGAGCGCCCGGCGCGGCGCGGCTCGGCTCGGCTGCCCGCCCCTCTCCGTGCCCGGCTCCGCGCCGCTCCGCCCCCGCCCCCGCGAGGAGCGCGGGCAGCCCGCCGGCTCCGCGGCCCCGCTGCAGTCCCGCTCCGGCATGGTAAGGCCGTGGGCGGGGGGCGGGCGGGGGCGGGCCGGGGTGCCCGGGGCGCGGCACGCTCTGACCCTCTCCCCGTCTCTCGCAGCCCCTCGCCGGAGCAGCACCGGCCGGCTCGGGACCCCGCCGCCTCGAGCCCCGCGCCGCCGGGCTCCGCCGCTCGCTGCGCGCCGGCATGAAGCGCCCGGCGCCGGGCAGCCGCCGCTGAGGAGCCGCGCGGCAGCAGCGGGACCCCCCGCGCCCCCCCATGGGGCAGCGCCGCGGCCGCTGAGCCCCCCCGCCGCCCGCCCGCCGCCCCCCACCCCGCGCCGCGCCCCGCGGCCCCCGCCTGGCCCCGCCATGGGGCCGCGGCACCTGCTGCTGCCGCTGCTCCTGCTCTCCCTGCAGCTCCTGGCCCTGCTGCTGGCCGCGCAGGCGGCCGGCCCCCCCCGCGCCAAGGGCAACCGGACCCAGGGGGCGGTGGCGCCGCGGCGGACCCCCAAGCCGGGCAAGGAGCTCCTCAACCAGACGCTGGCGGGCCCGGGGGCTGCCGCCCCCACGGCGCTGCCCGGGCGCGGCAAGGGCGCGGGGGGCGGCAGGACGCCCCCCGGCGGCGGGGGCGGCGGCGGGGGCTCGGCCCCGGCGCACGAGACGTGCTGGGGGTACTACGACGTGAGCGGGCAGTGGGACAAGGAGTTCGAGTGCAACAACAGCCTCACGGGCTTCCGCTACTGCTGCGGCACCTGCTTCTACCGCTTCTGCTGCAACAAGCGCGCCGAGAAGCTCAACCAGAGCCTGTGCCGCAACTACAAGAGCCCCGAGTGGGCCCACCCCACCACCGCCAGCGGCGCGCTGCCCGCCGACGGCAGCAACGGCGCCGACGGGGACGCCAACAAGTACGACCCGGACAAGGACAGCACCAACGCCACCGTCTACATCTCGTGCGGGGCCATCGCCTTCGTGCTCATCGCCGGTGTCTTCGCCAAGGTGGCCTACGACAAGGCGCGGCGCCCGCCCCGGGAGATGAACATACACAGGTGCGGTCCTCCCCCTGCTTCCAACATCCCTTCTGTCTAGGGACACCCTCCTCTCCGAAGGTTCCTCTTTTGCACTGCCTCTCCCAGTCTTTCCCCTTTGCATCGTCTGTCCAAGGGTGTCCCCATTGCGTTACCCACCTAAGGGGTCCTCCTTTCAACCACCCATCCAAGCGTTTCCCGTTTGCGCAATGTCCAAGCATTTCCCCATTGCATGACCCCTGCAAGAATTCCACGTTTGAACTGGCTGTCCCAAGTGTCCCCTTTTGCACCACTGTCTGACGGTTCCCCACTGCCCAGCCTGTCCAAGGAGTCCCCCTTGAAGTACCTATTTGAGTCCTTATCCTCTGCGCTGGCTGACTATGAGTTTCCCCCCTTGCATCTCCAAGTATTTCACCTTTACGATGGCTGTCTAAGGGCTCCCCTTTTGCGCCACCTGTGCAGCTGATCTTCCATTGTGCTGTCATTTCGAGGGGTCCCCCCTTGAACGCCTCGCCCGAGGGTTTTCTCCATTGCGAGGGCTGTCCGAGATTTCCCTCTTTGCACCACCTTTCCAAGGCTTTTCCCTTCCCACCCTCCAGCCAGGAGTTCCTCCCTTGCACGGGCCCTCCAGGGACAACCCCACCGCTCGGAGCGTCCCTCCCGCCCCGCCACCCGTCTAGGGACCCGCTCAGCCCTCCCACCCTGGGGGCAGCACCGCGGGACCTCTCCCCTTACTCCTCGCAGCACCCCTCCGCGGCGCGGCCCCGCCTTCAGCACCGGCGCGGGGGACAGCTCCGCGCTGCCCGCCCTGCGCGCCCTGCCCGCGCTGCCCGCCCTGCGCGCCCTGCCCGCGCTGCCCTCCCTGCCCGCGCTGCCCGCGTTCCCGCTCCTGCCCGCGCCCCACGCCGGGGCTCCCGGACTCCCCGGTCTGCCCTAGACCCCCCGGCCCGGCCCGGCCCGCCCCGCCCACGCAGAAGTTTAGACTGAAGTGCCAAAGACATTGCTCTGCCTGCTCCTGGCGGGTGCCTTTGCCCTGGGCTCGCCAGAGGTGTTCGGGAGAGCGGCGGTGCCAGGCCGTGCTCTTTTTCTTTCCTTTTCTATTTCTTTTCCCCTCTAAATCCAGATAACTCAGGCTAGAAAGCTGTCCTTCCTAGGTGGCTGCTAGGGATGTAGTTTGGTATCCTTTTCACGGTGGTTTTACACATTGCTTAATAAGAGAGAACACTCTCGACATGTCAGAGAAAATCCCATTTAAAGGCAGAAGCTCAGGCTTCCGTAATGATTCTCCCCTCAGACAAATGCACGTACTCTCTCAGTTCGTATTTATTTTCTGGTGAAAAAGTCCCCCTAGATAGTGTGTGTACCTCTGTGAGGTTCCTATGCTTGAACATAAAAACTGGTGAGGAGCTTCTTTATAAGAACATTTGTGAGCATGAGTGGGGAAAGCCCATATCTCTAGCAGATAATGCTTAATGAAAATTATTTTGATAAATAAATTTTAATCAAAATAATTAAAATAACTGACCACATTTTTAAGGCTGAACTTCAATCGCAGGCAATAGAGTGTGATGGGAGAAATTTTAGCTTTTTACAAAGAAAAAGAGATGAGTGACGCAGTTTTTATTTGTTTGGGAAGATGTTTTTTATTTAGACTCCTGCCTTCGTAAGATGGCACACACAGGGGTGCTGGCTGGTGTGGACTACTGGGTCTTCAATGAGGACAAGTAACGCTGGCTTACACCCGCTGAGGGTCTGGCCCACATATTCAATCACAAACCCACCTGCCCCTTGTCTCTCCTTTTGCAAAAAAATAACTCCAGAGTGTTAAAAACATTGTAATATCTTTTAGGTCACTTGTGTCTGTACAGTAAAGGGTCCTGAAGGCAGCTTAGTCAGAAACTAGGTTCTTTGCGGTCTTTTCTTAACTAAGGGCTAGTTCCCCAACTGTACGGCTCTTTTGGCATCAAGGCAACTTTGTCTGGGCCTTATCTTCACACTAAATTTGAAAATCTGACTTGGATAACTGTATGTCACTTTTGCTCTAGCTCCAGTGGGCTACAGGGTTGGATCCTACACCCTTTGAAATCAGAGGCAGTGTTGGCAGACTTGTCTGTATTATTCTTGATGTTTTCATTCCTATGATGCTTGCGTTCCTTTATTTAGATAAGGTCTGGTAAAATGATTCACCTGTGTGTAGAAGTATGAATGGCAGATTGAGTGCTTGGAAAGCTTGACTTTCAGAACATTTTAAGGAAATGATTGACTTCTATAATGTGGTAGCTGGTAAAAGATTATACCTTTCAGAGCTATGTTACCTGAACTTGATCAAAATTGCACGATGGTTTAAATATTATGAAGTGCACCTCCAGCAGACAGGGTCTGCATCGGTCTGAGGAATAATGCTGCCAGCACTCCAGGCAGAATGTAAATTGGAGGAGTGGAATGGTTTGTCTTTGTCTCTGAGAACTGCTGCTGAGTAACAGGGAGGGAGAAAATCAGAATGTAGTCAGATATTTCTATCTGTTTGTGGTTGTGTCAATTGGAGTTAAGTGTAACATCCAGAATAATGCGCTGTAGTGATGACAAGTGCATTAGATCTCAGCATGTATCCCAGCAAAACCTCTGGGAAGAGCAAAACAGCAGTATAAACAGAAATTATTACACTGGGCTAGAAACAGCCCCTCGTGAACAGCATCCCCCATCCAGGGGAGATTAAGCAAGTCGTCCTTGAACTTCACCATAAGCAAAATCACACTTTACATTTTATTTCATCGTAAATGGTCGGTTAGCAGTACTGTGTATAGATGTTGTTTCTCTGCTAAGTTCTCACCCAGCTTTTACAGAAAACCCTCATTAACTCAGTTAGAACATTTTGATGGAGACAGGGCTCATTTGATGTCTTTTGATAAAAAGGAGGGTTTACAAATTCACAGGAGAATCGTCACTCTCATGTGAAATGAAAGGCTGTCTGTGCACTGAGATATGCATGTGCATTTAAGAGCTGGAAATCTGGTCTTGTTTTCAGATGCTGTTTTCAGGCACTACCACGT
Organism: Falco rusticolus; assembly: GCF_015220075.1. Classification (NCBI taxonomy): domain Eukaryota; kingdom Metazoa; phylum Chordata; class Aves; order Falconiformes; family Falconidae; genus Falco; species Falco rusticolus. Next base: position 9,879,475 of record NC_051187.1, on the reverse strand, counting down.
ACCTTTAAAGAAGAGCCACTGCTGTGATTCTGGGCTGAGCAGTGACAGTAACTGATACTTAAGTTCGTTTCTAAGAGCAGTAAGTGGAAGTGCTTTGAAAAACATTAGCTAAAATATTCATATTTTACGGAAGCACTTGTAATGCTTTAAACTTAGCTGATTTTTTAATGATTATAGGATCTTTCAGCCTGACCATATATGACTGCCTCTTGTCTTGATCTTGCTTTGGAGTTACATAGCCAGAACTAATGCACGCTGGGCTCCAGGTAGAAACTGGGGCTGATTTCTGAGAGCTGTACCCTGCAAGGTTTTATCTGCTATTGCTCACTGACTGCATTTGTGAGGATCGTTTATTTTCATCAGTTTGTCAGGTTTTTTGGTTTGTTTTTTTTTTTTCCTCGAGCATTTCTTAAATGGGCAGAGTATTTGCTCTACTTTCAGTATGGCAATGAGTTAGGGAATCTTTGACAGTGAACAAGGAGTGTCAGCTGTTTGTTTTCAAAGCTGGGTATGTTTTTCTGTAGCAAGGAGTAGTGACCCAGAATATTCTCTTCCCCTGGCCATGACCCTAAATCCCCGTGCTACAGTAAGTAAATAATTCACTGCAGTTAGTATCACTCTATGACCCCCATTTAGCCCTCAGCAACAGTAACCATTGCACTCTCTGCCGAGTTAGGAATGCACAAATTGGAAACTGCTTATAGTTTGCAGCTAGGGTTTGAAACGTTACCAATTGCTTGCTGCATGGGCAGCCGAAGCCATTACTTGCAAGCCAGAGGGAGACAGTGGTACTGATGGCCCTGGGGCAGTGATGGAAGCCCAGCTGTTCTCATGTAGCTGCTGAGAAGCAGCACTGGGATTTTCCTCGGCAAACTAGCTCCATATCCTGCTAAAAGGCCATCTTCTGTATCTGTCCTTGCACGGAGCATGTCTGGTCAGTGTTTTGGCTTTTGAAAGGGAGAAGGGAAATCAGCACCTTCTGTTCCTAGTGCTTCTCATTGCCCTATTCTGAGGGCATCTTTGTTGCTACAAAGAGGAAAGATTTTTGTGTTACTGTTTTCTTTGGTCTCTGCTTTTGCATCCTCTGCTCTGTGAATAACAACAGAGACTGTTTTTATAAATGAACATCCTTTTCCCATGCAGAGTCCACAGTTAACTTGATCAATTTCTTGCCATTTTTACTCCGTGGCTCTGAATTTCAACAGGACTCAGAGGCAATGGTCGGTTTCTCCACAGATCCGGGAAGGCTGCATGCAGTTTTACATGATGCTAACTTAAAATGCAGGATGTTTTCTCTTCCTGCAGGCTGCATCTCACCACAGCTCTTGGGCCCTACGGTCGCTAGAGAGGTCTCTGGAGGGTAGCTAGTTTCAGCCCTCTTCGCTAAGGCTGGAGCCTGTGAAAACTACCTCTCTAGACTTAGTTTTTAAAAATGTGATCACAGCTGGCTCATTCAGCTCCGCTCTTCGCTGGTACGTGTTGCTTCAGCCAAACAGTCAAACTTCATATCTCCCCCAGGACAGAGAAAGCGCTATGAACACATGCCTGGTCATAGCGACTATACAGAAGATTTTCTTTCTTGGGTGCTGTCACTGCTTTCTTTCTCTTTGCACTGATTTGGGTTTATGCTGTGCTTCTTTTTACTCCACTCAGTCTCATTCATCGCACTCGTGCCTTTCATCTAGTCTTTGCCTTGCTTTGTAGTGTTTATTCCTGAGAGTTTCTGAGCCTCTACAGTGCCCTGTCCCTCTCACAGGCACAGAACACAGGTCCACAAACACGTGTCAGACTCGACTCAGGTAAAACAGAAAAAGGCACAATTGTGTGACCGCAGAGAAGTCACTGATGAGTAGTTCTGCTGTTTCAAACCAATACTGCACCTTAGTGTATTTGAGGTAACTCCTGTGCTGGGAGAAGATCTGAATCCTGTCCTGTTTGCATTGATGAATTGCCTATTCCCAGCTGGCCAGATCAAGGCAGAATTTATATTGGTATGCATGTACCTGTACAAAATATTTTCCCTTTTGCTTCACTTTACATGTACTGGGGAAGCTTCAGTCTGAAGCTCTGGTCACAGTTTGCACAGTTTGGTAACTGTTTTTTCCCCATGCTTTCCTCTCTGACTGTTTTATGAAGAGCCTGGGGCTTTGGGAAGAGCAGAGGCTGCCTGGCTGCAGACTTCCACTGGCTGCTTCTGAGTCTTCTCCTTTCTTTTTGAACTTCTCCCAGCAAGAGAGGCTAGTCTCAGAAACCGCGCTGCCTTACCAAATCATTTCAGTGTCTCTAATTCCCATTTATTTGGTATTTTTCTGCTTTTTGATTAACTTTTTCTATTGGTAACCCTCCATCATAAGGTGTCGAGGGAATCCAGGCTAGCTCTGAACTTCTGTATTTTTTAGCTTTGCAATCTTATATCCTTAACTAGCAGTTGATCTGTGGGTCTTTGGAGAGCAGATGCCTTTTAAAACTTTGTTTCACATAAGAAGATCTGAACCTTATCAGGAAAGTGAGATCATGGTGCTTTTTTGCTTGCCTTTGCCCCTACTCGCAGAGGCAATCTGTATTTCCTTAGATGTGTGCACTGTGTCGCATGGAGGTCTCAAATGTCTCATTACCCAGGCAGATAAGCCTGGGATTCTTTCACAATAAATACTTTGCTGTAGTTCAGCTCCTGCCTGAATCGCCTTTGTTGCAAGGACAGGGCTTGTCAGAGAAAGTACAGTTTTAGTCAATAAGTTTAAAGTCCCTTAATTTTGCTTACAACATAGGATTTGGTGCAAAAATAGGTATCTTGTGGATGAAACTTCTTTATGCTCTCATGAGCTTTTTGAAGTGCTGCATATCCACCAAGAGCTTAGTGCACGCAGATACGCAAGCACAAACAATAACAGACTAAAAAACTTACCAGCTGAGTTCTTAGCACAACTCCTACAGACTTTCATGCCTGTAAAATACCTAGCAAGACCTGCTATTTTTATTTTATCTCCTTCCCCGGATCACCGCCAGCGCTCAGTTCCTTCTCTGTACAGTACCACTGCCTCTGGTTCTCCCCAGCACTCCTGCCTTCTTTTCTGGGTGCATCTCTTTGGCAGCGTGTCCTTTTTGCTCTCTCAAGCAGAGAGGCATGCAGCCAGGTGGGCTCTGGGGCCCGAGCCTGAGAGGGAAGGTGGGTGCTGGAGGAGCAGTCCCGGTGGCACAGCCGGTGGCAGCCCACCGTCTGCCTTGCCACGAGCTCTGAGCCCGCAGCGATGCTGGGGGACGGGACTTCTGGGGGCAGCGGCTTCTTCGTGCCGCTCGCTGTCCCTAGGTAGCTCAATAATGGTTTAGAGGTAGATCCTGACCCTTGGTGCCCTGGCCACTTTCTGCTCAGTGTAACAGCTCTCTGCGAAGAAACATCCGTTGGAAAGATTTATTTTAACTTTTTAATCACAAAATCTTTACGTAACAGTATCTTTCTCTTTGGACCTGCTGTATCACTGTTCAAAGGAACTGGTATCACCTGTTGTGAGTTTAGTGACTATAGTAAATTTCTTGCCCACATCACATCAGTAGTAGGACACTTACTCGATTTGTACTTGTGCAAGATGTGCCGTCTAAGCACTGCTAGTATTTACTGCCCTTGATATATAGCCTAAAGAACCTGTCCCAAAGACAAGAGCTTTACTTCCCAGTTGCTGATTCTGCCGCATGTTATGAAGACAGGAGAGATGATGACTCACTGCAACAGTTGTTTTCTTGTCAATTTAACAGTGCAACACCTATACTACTTCTATTTCAGCTGAAACGTATTTTCCACATACATGCCTCCATACAGTGGGTGTGTGTCTGTGATGTAATTATGTCACCCATGTGTCAGTTTTGAGTTCACCAAGGAAAGTGAATCAGGAAAACTACCAGCCTCATTCTGCTGTCATGATCTGGGGTAACGATATGGTCCTCAGTACATTCGTAACCAGGCTTTCATTTAAATTTGTCATTAAAGCTGGACTAAATTCCAGGAGCTTCACGTATAATTCTTGTATTTAGCACAAAGATTTTTCAGAAGACATCTGACTTTTCCTTGTAGTACTTATTTTTAAGAAAGAATATTTCCTCACTTATGCTGGGTGCAGGTGCACAAATGCTTCACTCATGGAAGTTCTTACTCCATGGGTGCATTCACCTGTTCTTGTGTGTACATACATGCATCCACCACATGCCCGCTCAGGTTGCTGTGACAAACCACTTCCAGTGTTCCTCCCCAGAAGCCCTGCTCTGAAGCACCAGATGCTCTTGTTTCTGTCAGCTGCAGAGACCAGTTGTCCCTTTTGCTGACCTGGGACTGGTACATCTCCAGTACACCGCTGAGCCCTTGCACTTTCAGATACAAGAGCTACTTTGGCAGAGTCACTTCCATGTGAAGGAATCTGCCTCCCAGAAGGGTTTGCTGGCAGCAGCATCCCCGTGTTTCCCTCCGTGTACCAGTTTGCAGTGGTGTTTGCGTAACCAATTAAATCCCCATCCTTCTGGTAGTAAGATCAGAGCACCCTCAGAATGTGGCCAGACCCATGCCCTGAGGGTGATGCCGAGGAGGCAGCAGAGATGGGGAGAGCCGATGACAGGCAGTGTACCCTTGCCTTCTCATCTGCTGTTTCACAGCTAGCACAGGGGAATAACATGGGCAAGCAGTGCACAGCCTGCGGAAACTACAGCGTGGGAGCCCATCTCGTAGGGCAGCACAGACCCAGCTCAGTGGAAGGCAGCATGTAGCTCAGTGTGGCCAGCGTTGGAAACTTCACAAGGCACGCAGCAGGTCTGGGGACAGGCACTGAAGAAACCATGAATAATGCAGGGCTGTGCTCTGCGCGACTTGCTGGTGACTGAAATCTTCTCCCTTGGAGAGACTTGTCCCTTATAGGTGAGCTGGCTACATGGCTGGGGGAACCACCTCTCTCCGACGGCCTCTTTCTTTCCGGGTTAGTAAGAAAGCATAGGGGGATCTTTAACCTCTTTTTTTAAGGACTTGCCTTGAAATCCTGGCTGTGCTGAAGTTGGTTGGAGTTCTGCCACAAACTCTATCACAGCTATGCTTTTAGCAGGCTTTTAACTCAGCCAGACACTGCTCTTCTTACTGTACTCTGCCAGATCCATTTGGTCATTCCTTTTCCATTCTTCCCCAAATTCATAGGGACATTAAACAGGCAATTCTGTTTTCTATCACCCTGTGTGTGAAGTCTGCAAGACAGGGGATTTTCAGAAGGCAACTCAGTGAAGTTTTGCATGTGTACAACCTGTGCTACTGGAAGTAGTCAGCTCTTCCCATCGTTTTTTCATATCCAGCATCCTTAGACTTCTCTACTCCAGTCTTATTTCCCACAGGCCATATCCTGGCCTGCTGGGGCTGTCACCAAAGCTGCCCTTGTCTTCAGTAGAAGGAACACCTGTGCCCACACTTGTTACGAGCAATTAGTGTTGAAAATCTGTGGGTATCAGGAAAGCAGGACACTGCTTTCAAAAAAGACTGTGGTAAGGGATAACACTCCTCCAGCCTGCCATTACCTTGTTGGTAATTAAGACAGCAGGTTAAGTTTCTCAGCTGGGTTGGTAAGTGGGCAGGGTGTGCTGAAGCAAGCTGGTCCTTCACAACCCCTGCAACCTCATGCCTCAGAGCTCACGGCAGAGGCAAACACCGATGTGTCACAAACTCTCTTCTTAAACCAGACATTCCTCCCTGTTTCAGCTGCTCTTTGTCTTCCCAGGATCTGTGTTTTTTCTCTCCAGCCCAAGAGAGGAGGCTCATGTGTGGACTGGAGCTATCCCCATCAAATACAGTCCAGAAAGTCCTTGCCACCCCTGGGGCACTGACATGAATTCTACATTTCCACAGATAGGTCCTGAAAAAAACTGACAAATTACCAGGGATGGCTGGGATGCATTCCTTCAGGTGGATCTTCCTTGGCCAGTGAAGGGGGCACTAGACAGGGAAACTGGGCTCTGGTCCCAGCCCTGCCTCAAGCTCTCTCAGTGATATCAAGCAAATCCTTCCTCCTTCAGCCCACAAAGCACTGAAAAACAACAAATTTCTCCCCATGGGTGCAGGAGACAAGCAAATTACCGCACTGGAATGACTGAGGTCAGGAAGCTAAGGCACTGGAGGTGGCGATGGAGGTGTTTCACAGTGTGAAAGTTACTGTAGGAAAAGCCACTTACAAAAGTGGACCTGGAGCCCTCTCAGCCTGGGTCTGCTGTCAGTGACATGGCCTAGCCTGAAGAAAGCCCACTGGAGTCATTCCTTTAGTCTGGATCTAGGACTGGGATCAGCTCCCTGGTGGGGGTTCTCTCTGCTGGTTTTTGAGGCCATTTCTTTATCGTGCTTGGGGCTGGACCCTCCAGTGGGACAGCCTGGTTTGGCTACACGAAGTCTACAAAATCACAGAATTACTAAGGCTGGAGGCACCTCTGATCATCAACCAGTCCAGACTCCAGGCAGGGTCAGCTAGAGCAGGTTGCCCAGGACTGTGACCAGTTGGGGTTTAAATGTCACCAACGATGGAGACTCTCTGACCTGCTGATGCAGTGTTTCAGTGTTTGAACACTCTCAGTGTGGAAGAGCTTATTATTGTGCTTAAGTGGCATTTCCTGTATTTTAATTTGTGCCCATCGCCTTTTGTGCTGTCACTGAACACCACTGAGGAGGGCCTGGCTCCAGCAGCTTTACAGCCAGTTATCGATACACATCGATAAGATCCCCCTGAGCTTTTTGTTCTCTAGGCTGAGCAGTCCCAGCTGTCTCAGCCTCTCCCCCATATATGAGATGCTCCAAGCCCTTAAGCACTTTTGTGACCCTTCATCGAACCCAGTCCATGATGTGCACGAGGAGCCCAGCACTGGACACAGAACCCCAGATGTGTCTCACCAGGGCTACGTAGCCAGGAAGGATCATCTCCCTCAATCCTGGAGAATCACTACTGATGATTTACTTCCCCGTTGCACAAAGAAGTTCCCCTCTCCGCTCCCACAGCTCTGTGCTAGGACTGAGATGGATCCCCTCCACATACCTGCTGAACTTCATACTCTGCCTGGTCTTTACTGTGGTTTCTTCCTGTTTCCTCCATTTTATATCACTCCGCTCACTTTCTCCTTGTTCTCTTCTGGTTTTCTGCCACCCCCTGCCATTGCCTCTCTCACAGTTTGCTTTGTCTTCATTCTCTTTTCTCTTTAGCCAAGTCTGTTCATTTCATCTTTCAACACCAGGGCCCCAGCTGATGCCCAGCCTTGCTACCCTACTGCTTACATCCATCCCTTTTGGCCCTTTTGTATTTCCAACAAGACCTGGTTTGTTTGGTTGTTGGTTTTTGGGTTTTTTTTTTTCCCTTTTGAAAGCAGCCACAACTCCCTCTTTGAATCAGGGTCCTTGTGTTCATCCCACGGTGTTTCCTCCCAAAGTACTCACTTACTCCAGAGTGGCACGAGAGCCTTCCCTGCTGCCGTTCCTGAGAGCAGGACCTGACCTGCTCTGCCTTGGGAGGTCCTGCCATGTCAGACATCAGAAGGTTTTTCTCCCATGCTGCTAGTCCAGCACTGGTCTGGAACAACACCCCTGATGTCACCATGTCTATTCTAGGTGTACGTGGAAAGAAGCTTTAGTGTTCTTACGTAAATGACATTAATGAAAAAGCTGTCATAAAGCATTATCTCAGGAGACGATTGTACAGTTACACAACTCTGGCTACTCCATCCGCTGCCACAGGTAACACATTCCAGGGAGTGAGGTTTGTTTTCCTGAGATAAGAGATATGTCGTCACAGAAAGATTTCTGAAGTGTCTCAAAGCCTTGTGCAGGTGATTAGGATGCTGTTGACATCAGTGGGACTCATTGTACCCAGATGGCTGCACATGGAAGACCCAAATATTTCAAGTGCCTCTGTTACCCTGTTATTGAAGCTTTTGCAGTGGACACCTAGACAGCTGTACCCAAGAGTCTTATGCCGACCAAATCCTTCCTCACTTAAGTGACCGACCTTCCACCATCGTGGGACTCAGCCCGCTGTGCTTTATGGAAATAAACTGGATCACACACAACAATGTGATTGAATTGGCAAGGAACTAACCAGTTTGATCCAAGTTTGACTTGCTCCTCCACCTATAATGTTTTGTTCTGCTGGTGCTGAACCATCTTTTTTCTCTCTGTAGACATTAAAGAAGAGGTCAAAGAGTGAGCACTCAGGACACACAGTTTGGTTGGTTTAGGAGATCACACCTTCAGCATTACTGAGGTCACATTATTTCAGTCCTATACACTTAGGAGCTAGGTCTGCTTTTGCTAGTTATGTTCAGTTTAACTTGTGTGTAGTCTGACACAGCAGACATCACTTTCCTGAGTACCACCTGTGATTCCTTCATTTCATCTGAGTAACAGTCTCCTCCCTCCCAGGTGGCTGGCACCCCACTAGAAATCATTTCTTCACTCTGTTGTGACCAACTACCCACCTGCAGCAGCTCTTATTAAGATTCCTTCAAGATGAAAGACAAAGAAGGGGTTAAATTTGTTCTTATCACCTGAGTTGTATGGTTTTGTGTGGTAAGGATCAGTGAGTTCAGGTCCTGGCTGTAACCAAGGAACTACCAAGCACAGTTTTATAAGAAACTGTTCACGAACTGAAATATTGTTCTGGACACATGGTTTTGTCCTTAAGGAGGGTGGCAGGCTTGGAGTTCGGCTCTCAGGTAGATAATGACTGAGAGAATGAGGAACTTCTTACCACCTCCAGTCTTTCCAGAGTATATTCACTGACATTGCCTCACTTATTTTTAGTGAATTGAGGTAAACTGTCCATCCAGGAGGTAGGGAAACTATGTTCTTAGGACTGTACCAAACCCCATTCAAATGGTAATAATAGTAGGAGAAAGGACGACAGTATCAAGAGAAACAAGCTGACCTGCAGGGTAAGGTGGTTCTAGACTCAGAACTGTAGCAGAATTTGGGTTGGAAGGGACCTCTGGAGGTCCCTTGTCCTGCCACCTGCTTGAAGCAAGGCCAGCTTCAATGGTAGAGGAGGTTGTTCAGGGCCTTAGCCAGCTGAATTTGAAGACCTCCAAGGATGGAGATCCCTCAGCCTCTCTGGGTCCCTCTTTCAGTGTTTTGCTATCCCACTGTGACTTTTTTTTTCTTTTATAACCAAGTGGATTTTCCCTCATTGCAAGATGTGCCAATTGCCTCATCTTCTTTGCTTTGCACTCTGTCTCCTTTGCAGCTCCCCGTTAGCGGGATGTAGGTCCTCTCTTAGCCTCTCTTTGTCAGGTTAAACACATTCAGCTTTGGGAGAACTTGTTGGTACTCCTCCACTTCCATCCCGCCAGCACCCGCCAGCCATACTTCCCCATCTCCGCATTTCTTGTACTGCTGCTGTGTACCTCACCGCACACAGCCCCTTCTGAGCACACACTGGTCCCTGACCCGACCCTTCCTGACCAGCTGGCTCTGTTATATTAAGCTAAGTGGTCTACAGTGTTCTAGTGTTATCCATGCTGTCATCTTCCTCTGCACTCTGAGTGATTGCACTCTTGACACTAAGAGTGTCTTTGACAAGTGTTCAAAACGAGCCCAAGCCACCATGGGCTAGTAAATAATGGTCCTAATACAATCTCTGTGATTGAAAAATGACTCTCAGCATTTCTGTACTGCAGATACTATTAAATGGTCATCTGATGTTTAATATATCTTGGAGATATGTACTAAGGGCTCAGTTCTGCCAACCTGCTGTCTTTAGAAAATGTGTTGTCTTCAACAGGATGTACTGAGTGCTAGTGCCAAATAGACAGACCTCATTAGCTTCCCACATCCTCCCCCATCAGCAAGATCTGTAAGGCAGTGGGGAGGTATTTGCCTAGAAAAGCCATCACAGTTACTGGTGGTTGAATGAATCCTCTCCTCAGGAGGGAACCGTGCAGTATCCATAGGGCCTGGACCTCAGGCCCCAGCTGCAGGTTCTTGTCCTGCCACTCATCTTCTCTACAACCTCGGGCAAGAGGCCAAAATTTCAAACATGTCCTGCAAGTTGGTGGCCAGTTTGAGATAACTCAGGCATGATTGTGAAAGATGGCGAGCACCCACAGATCTGTGTCAATCAATGGGAATTCAGCGTTTTTTGGAGAACACCAAATAGCAGTTCCTCTTATTCAGCGAGGACTAACCACAGGAGTAAACAAAAGGACTTGGAATAGGACTAAGTATCTCTCTCTTATTGCTGCCACTTTCACCTCTCCTAGCACAAAAAAAAAAAAAAAAAAAAAAAAAAAATCTGTACTCACATGTCGCTGCATGTGACAACCCCTTTACTCCATTTGTGTCACTATGTGTGCACATACACATATCATAAGATGTTATTGCTTCTATGCCTGCCCTCTCTATAAACTATAATCAAATGAGGTTAAAAGTATTCTTATTCTGTGCAGGGTTGTTGTGAACTAATGTAATCCTCTTCTGGAGACCCTGAGATCTTCCCAGAGTTTCTTCTGTAGAGCACATTAGTGTTGCAATTCTTTATGCACAAGGATAGCAGTCTGTAGAGGAAATGATTTGGAAAATGCAATGGACTCAGGCCCCAAAGTATTTCTTATGTGAAAGACCAGAAATATGGCATTTAAGGAACACTAGTAGATATGAGCAACACCAGCATCTCTTTCGTCAATACACAGGGAAGGAATTTCTCCTCCTCACATCTTTTTCTTGGTACCCGAGGTGACATTAGGCATATTCCCTCTGCCAAAAGAAAAGAACCTTTCAAACTCTATCATCTTTAGAACGCCACTGTCCTTTATAAACCATGCAAGCCATCCCCTTCCTCCTTTTCCTATGGCTCAAGAGATAGCTTGTGGCTGCACTAAGAAAATCAGGGCATTTCACGCTATAATTGTTCCACTGTGTTCATGATACTCACAGAGGAAAAAAAGTCTTTGAGTATCCACTCGTCCAGGGAGAAAACATTGGATGCAGATTGAACTGTGTGACATTTCTTTTTCTTGGAGAATAGCAGAGAGACCTCAGTACCTTTAAATAAATCCCTAATGGACAAAAAAGTAAAGGCAGGCTAATAGCTGTGTTGACATTAGCCCATGAAAACTGTTCAATCCTTTTCTTCTGGACTGCTGGTTCTCCTTTGAGAAACCCACTCCCACCACTGCTGCTTATTGAGCTTCTTGCAGAAAAAACAAGGATTTAAGGAGCGTGGGGACCAGACCCCTAATGTGATTTTATCTTGAAGAGGTTTGGCTTGGGCAGGGCAGTTTTGGTGTAACCTTTAGAAGATCACAGCACCTGAGTCTCAGGGCTCTGGTGACTCTTTGTGCTATGGAGAACAGTTCATCTGCACTGTCATTGACAGCAGGGAAAGTGATGGAGAAAGAACATAACCCTGGGGTGAAGTGAATTAGTGGAAGCATATGAACAGCTAAACAATAGCCAGGCAAGCCTGTAAATACACGCAGCAGATGCACATAAAGAAGCTAAGCTTTTAAGCCATATATTTCCTTTTTGTTATCGTTGCTTTTTTCTGTTTACGGTAGAAATCCAACTACTGCTGGATGCACACAGTGACTGTGAAAGTGAAAACACTGCACGCCATTCCTACTGTGTGAAAATACGTTTTTTCCCTATTTCTCTCTCCCCAGGGCTCTGGCTGACATCTTAAGGCAGCAGGGACCAATCCCAATAGCACACTGTGAAAGAGAGACTATCTCGGCCATAGATACCTCCCCCAAAGAAAACACCCCAGTCAGGACATCTTCCAAAAACCATTACACCCCCGTGCGCACCTCCAAAAGTAACCCAGGTAAGTGCTGCTTTCCTGTGCTCTTCAGGGGTGGCTGTGCCAGTCCTACGTTACAAGTCAGCAGAACATCACGCTTTACAATAGTGGATTTTGTGAACCTGAAATTATGATAATAGACGTCTTTAACAGGCAACCAGAGCAAAGGAGTGCAAGGATCAGTGGTGAGGTTTTTGCTGAACAGAGAGGCTGTTCTCTCTAGGCGTTTTAAAAATTCAGAATCAGTGAGGTATAAATTCAGCTTATACCGAAATGCTGGTGTTAAGCTTCGAACACTGTGTATTTCCAACAAAACACATACACTATAAAGCATAATCGGGCTCTCTGCACACAGCAGTTGAGAAGAAAGAAATCCACATAACTGGGGCCACCTTATTTATTCAGGTGAACTATAGGCTTGTGCTGAGAGGGGAGTGTGGAAGGTGGCCTAAAGGGCATCCTGGGAGCTTAAAGACACTGGCCGGAGGTCCACCAGAAGCATTGGCCTGGGAACGGGGACACACCTTTTTTTTCTGGTTTCTCCTGGCTGGGTGAATTTGGTTAAACCATTTGGCTCTATTCTGCCTTGATTTCCCCAGTGGCACAAGGATGCCAGCCTTTAGGGAAAGATATTGTTCTGATTTATTTAATGCTTCATATATTGATAATTGTCAAAACAATGTCTTGATGGTTGCAGACCCCCTTTGTTAAGTGGGCTACGGTAGACTTGCCATCACTTGCCATCTCTCAGGTGCCACTGGACATGTGCCTCAAAGACGTGCCCTCATTCAGTCACAAGATATTCAGCTTCATGTAGAAGTTTCTGGGTGGCACTTCCTGACCTGTGTCACCCAGCTCGTAGAGGAGGTTTTGCTAATGGTCCCTACCGGGGAAGCTTCTGAAGGAAGCTGGCAGGAGCTCAGACTGCTCCACAACCTGCAGGGCTTGATGTGCTCTGCTCTTTGTGGAAAGGGCCCATGGCTGAGGGCACTGATGGTTTGGTTTCCATTGCCTTGTTGCCGTGACCTTTAGAAAGGTTTTGCTGCAACGTGCATCACCCTATGGAGACAGGAACAGGTGACCATATTCTCTGGAAGCCTCCCCTGCTGCTGGGAACAAAATAATTTCTCTGAGAAATAAGGATTTCTTTGCTCTTGCTCTCCAATTTTTACTCAAAGGCCAGTGAACCCTGTGTTTATTTATATATATATATATATATTTTTTTTTATGCCAGGGAGTTGTACCTCTGAAATAAAATGCTGGGCTGGAGAACAGTACAGGAGGTGAGCTGTCTGGAAGAAGGTGCTTTTGCATATCTAGGGCTTGAGAGTGGCCCTTGACAGGATATGTGATTTTGTCCCAGGATAGAAACACAAGAAATAAGGGTTTATGGCCAGTAAACAGGTATGGACACCATCAGAGAACAACTCTGACATAAACTTTATGATGAGATGATTCCCTTTTTGAAGGCATCCTGTCTCTTCCCCTTGGCTCCTGTTGGTCAGTTAAAGCAGGCAAATCCTGAACAAGGATGTTGAATAAATTCTTTGATTGCAGCAGAAGAAACTAGCTGGATAGTGGAAGCTGAATTAGGTGTCATTTTTAGGCACTGTCAAGTGTGAGAAAAGGCAAATGGGAAGGCTTGCAAGAGGAATTGCTAATTACAGAATTCTCTGGCATCTGTTGGTAGCTGATGACTCCAATGCACGTTTTTAAGACTTACTACTACCTTAGTGGAGGCACACAAGGATGCAAGGACCAGAGCACAGGTATCGTGATGGGGTGCTAGTACAAATGGTCACACTGCAAAGTGACAGCACCCAGTAAGGAGTCTACTTGGTCCTTGCTGACTACTGGGGCATGAGATGAGCTAGGCAAAATGGTTGGGAAGGAGAAGACATGCTGTTGAAGATGGCAGTCTGTTCAGTCGACCTCTGCTTTTCTGTACATTTGCCCATACTGTGTGAAGGAGAAAAGCCATCACAGCTCAGTCAGGGCTGAAACAGGCAAGACACAGGCAACAGGAGGTCACTAAAAGAAGATACTCCCAAACCCAGCTACAAAGGCAGCTTCCACAGCCCTTGGCAGCTGCAGGGGTAATGGATCACCTCGGCCTCGGGGCAGCCAGTTGGACCGAAAGTCACAGCGAGCCCCTGCCAAAGCTGGGGGGGGACAGGGGGACTTGCTCTTGTAGCTTGCCCAAAAGAACTTGTTCCTGGCTCAGCCGTGTCCGTTATTAACGTGTCCCCATATATCAGATGAGACAGAAAGCTGATCACTTACAAAAGGTCATGCTCTCATAAAACAACTATACAGCTGATGTTTTTTTATAGTGTTTCTTTGCAGAATAGGGCAATGCTCCATTGTGACTATACTCTGTTACCCACCTAATCTTCACATTATTGCAGTAATCAGGAAATTGTGTAAGTGAATGCTAAAATTTTTTAGGTTGGGAAGGAAGTAAAAGTTGGAAAACATGACTGGGTTATAGCATGTTGAACTAGAGTAAAGCTGGTAAGCCCTGGTATGGAAGTAGAAGAGGAGTCACCATCAATACTTGCTTTAGGTGGAGAAGAAGAAGAAAAGAAGTGAAAAAGGAGTGAAAAAGAGGGGAATGTGGGACAGCTTGGGGAAAAAAATAGAGGCAGTAATATGTAGTAGCAGGATCCAGGCAAAGCACTGCTCACTGGTGCTGCAAATTGGCTTGAGACCACCACAGGTGTGGGGTTTTGCAGCAGGATCTGAAAAGCATCAGGTCTGCTGGCTGTGGTTTGTCTCAGGTCTCTGAAGTATGAGAGGTTAAGCAACCAGAAAGGACTAGAGTTATTACATACCAGCTGAGATTGAGTTTTGTATTTGTTTTACTTGGAACTTCTGTTTTCAAATTTGTAACTAGAAGGGTGCCCTGAAGTCTTGCTAAACAAACCAGCTTCATTTTTCCATTAGGCTTGTTTGGTGTCAGTGAACAAAATGATTGTGGGTGAGAATGACAAATCGAGGTGGCCTGTGTCTGAGGCAGCAGAGTCCAAACAAAGCAGCGTGTGCAGGTGCTGCTGAGGGCATGCCTGCAGCCATCAACTTGCTGGGTGGTGCCTGGTGTTTCCTGATGTGAGGATGAAGAGGAGTCCAACTCCCATGTGCCAGCTGCTACCCTTCCTGCCTCAGTACTCAGGTACTCAGGCAGCCCTCAAATGGTCACAGCAGGAGATGGCAGAACGGGAACGTACGATGTCCTCTGGTAATCGCCAAGCCATGGGCACCATCTCCGGCTGTCGCAGATGCCTGAAGGAGAGTTCAAGATCAAGGCCAAGTCCGCAGTGTATTTGCCCAGGCACTTCACGGCAGGTGGTTTCAGAACTCCGTGAGCTCTGCAGTGGGACAGAGGGCCCGGGGTTAGCTTTACTCTGTACTTCGCTGTTGAGCTTTGAGATAGAAGAACCCAGGTCTAATTAATGCTTGTTTAAGGGAAAAAGAGCAGTAGATCTCTCCGTCATACACATGGAGACAACTGCCATTCTTCAGACAAGGCAGCTGGTTTTGGGAAGGCTTCGGCCTCCTTTACAGTGGCCACCTTCCCCAGGTGACGGGGGAGCCGGTTATTTATTGGAAGCTGAATACATTTCTCACGCTGGGTTCTGCTGAGCTTGAGTGTCCCAAGTGCCCAAAGAGCATCGCTCCAGAGATGACTGCCACTTTTGCTTTCCTGTGAGAATCTGGCTTATGTCTTTTTGGGATGCCAGGGGACAGTTCACATCCCCCTCCACCCACTCCACCTCGCCCCCACTTCTACTGAGATTTCTGTTCATTACTATTATGCAGTGCTGCTATTCTGGTGGGGGTAGGCTCTTTGCAGATAAGAAAACCTGAAAGCTGTGCCTACAGATTGCTTGGGTCAAAGCACACCTCTCCAGCTGTGCACCACCTAATTGGTATGAGCTACAGCACACTCCGTACACAGGACTGCTCCTCCAGCCCACACAGACCTCTTGTTAGTTCAGTGTTTGCTATTGTGAGTAACAGGTAAAATATGATGAACCTGAGATTACAGGAAATCCATCTCATTAGCTATCTATTGGCATTTTTAGTGCCTCTGTCGCGGTAGCACCTTTAGGGGTGTGGGAAGGAAAACCCTAGCAACATTTCCCCCGTCTTTTCTCCTTGGCCCTGTTACCTATCTTGACATCTGCCATGAAGGTCAGTGCCATTCATTTGTTCAGTGGATGGCCAGCAAATATCGGCAAGGATGAGGATAGATGGGAGAAAGGTCAATAGTTCCTGCGGGCTTGGAAAGCATCGTACACAAACAGCAATATGCTCCCATGGAGGAAGGTGCTGCATTTGGCACAAAAGACAGAGTCTGAGCCACAGGCAATCCTCCTGCAATGTCCACAGTCAACTGACGTGTCAGAAAAGATGAGGCCAGTCCCTGTGACAGTGATACTGATGGACATTAGCATTAGCGGAAAAATTAAGACTAGATTCTCAGCTCAGATGACTACCTCCAATACCATCCTTGGATATCTGAAGGGCTTCTGAAAGTCAGGTGCAAGGGCTTGGTTTGCTTTTCCCAAAATGTGGCCAACAAAGCACCCACAAGATTCAATCCCTGCAGAAATTGTCAGACGGGGGGTTTCTGACTGCCTTGGTGATAGAGGGGTAGCCAGCTCAGGACTAACAGTCATGCAGGGAGCCGTCTTATTACTGTATTCCAAACCCAGACCCAAACACAAGAGACTCCAAGTAAGAATTTGAACCAGATCTTTGGCTGGTGTGAATCAGTGCTGTACTATCATAGTGATGGGGCAAGGGCTTGGTTTATGTAAATCCTTGTGGTACAAATCTGTGATGCTCCAGGACAGCACATGGTCTGAATTGATCCTTTATTCTCTCAGTCTCATTCTGGCTCTTCCACACTGGCTCTTTTTCATGCAATTCACCTTGATACTCTTGCCAGCCTGTGAGAGAGGGGATACTCAGGACCATTAGACTCGTGTGGGAAGCTATGTGGGAGGAGAACCTCTCCAAATATGTTCAGGACAAGGATGTCCTTGCTGCCATTGTGCAATGCTTTCAGCAGTGAAAGGTCCCCAGGTGTCACCTACTTGGGCATGAGACAGGTAGGTAAAACCTGTGCCTGGAATTATGCTGCATCTGACTAGCTCCAGGATCAGGAGGCTGTAAGAGCAATGACAAGACTTTTTTTTTTTTACTTTCTGGAGAAAAGGATCTGGCCTAGTTTTATATTCTTTTGGCCTCTTAATTCTCAGAATATCAAATTGCATCACCAACAGACTATGCTGGTCTGAAACCAGCTCCAGATGTGCCAGGGAAGAGCTGACTGCAGGGGGAAATTGAGATGATTTTCCAGTGTGAAAAATCTTCTGCTCTTCACCTGTGTTAGGGACAGGGTACTTGCAGGTGTGAAGAACAGCTTATTGACAGGATTACCACTTTGAATGCAACAAACAACACAGGCTAGCACTCTGATTAACCTGACGTATCTGGGGAAGGCTTTTAATAAGCCATTTGAGTCAGGATGTTCCAGAGACGTACGTATTCAAAGTGCTGTTTTCAGCAGTGCCTTCCACCCAGAGGCATATTCTGAGCTTGTTCTGAACGTGAACAAATGCAGGAGAGGCCTTTAATCTTTATGGAAATTGTAGCTAGCATCTCTAGCCAAACATAGGCGGAGCAGCATGGGGAGTGCTTCCATCCTGATCATCGCACAGGGGAGGGCATCACCGCCTTGGTCCCCCTCTCCCCTGGCTATGGGCTCAGTGCAGGCTCCAGCCCTTCCCTAACGCGCAGGGTGAGCCAGGGCAGCCAGCTGCTCACATCTCCTCCAGGTCACACATCCATTATCCCTGTCCATCCTTCTCCCTTTCCCCTCTCTCCCTTCCCCCAAGTCCCCAGCTGGTCTCTGCTTCAAATTGCTTCCTTTATTCATTCATTGAATTCTCTAACTTCTCCCCAAAATCCCCAGCAACTATTTGAATTAATTTACCGAGGATCAGTGTAGAAATATATGTTGAAGGCGTTCAAATTCCCTGCTGCTTCACAGTTTGTGTTGTCATTTACAGCTGTTCAGGGGAATACAAAGCAGGTGTAAAATGATCCCCCAGTCCCCACAGTAGCATTTTACAGCCCCTGTGCTCTGTTGTGAGAAACTAGTTAAGGTGCAGGTGGGTGAAGAATTAGGGAAACCACTTGGAAAACACCCAGAGAGTTCCAGGAACAGGGTTTTTCTTTTCTCTGTACTGTTGCCATTCACTGACGTTTGAAAAGAAAGAAATGGGACCAGCTTTGAAACCTCTAGGATCTGCAGAAGACAAGGCAATTCAGTGCTACTCCATCTGCTTTTTCCTCCAGGCACACCCCTGTTACAGTAAGCCCCAATGCTTCCCACAGCTTTCCCTCCCAGGAAGAACCCAAAGGGGTTAATACATTTCCTGAGCCACCAGAAAATGACAGATTTTTCTGTCTCGGAACATTTCAAGAGTAAGAGTTACTCAGTGTCCTGGCATCCAAAATACCGTTGCCCAAAGTCCAGCAGTGTGGGGAGAGGTGGATGCTCTGGAATTGCAACTAAGATAGGACACTAGCTGCTATCTTCGTTGATGTCATCTAGGTTTCTCACTTATGTAGGACCTAAGTTAGCATATTCAGTGTTAGATACCATAGGTATTCACTCACCTCTAGTACCAGAGCGTGTGATGCCCTCCTACACTCTGTGGCATTACTGGTCTCCATTTTGCAATGGGGAAAAGGGGCACAGAGGGGCAAGGGCCTTTCTTTGAAAAGTATTGGGGTTACCATCTTCCCTTGAGTTCACAGTAAATACCTACAGCTTTGTAAATACCTGTCCCTGAGTAGTCTGTGCACTTTGCCCAGGTGTGGGAGAGCAGTTTTGCCCTGGGACCCCCACTTTCCCTTCGGGTCAGCAGCCTCCGAGGGGGCGCGTGCTGCAGGGTGTTCTGCAGTCCTCCGAGTGCGCAGGGATGCTCCATCCTGCATCTTCACATGAGCACAGACCTGACCTCCCATCCTGTGCCTGAACAGCAAGCGCGAGCTTTTACACTTGCATTGAAAAGCAAAGACTTTGTCCCAAAGTACAGGCAATCCAGGAAGCACAGGAGAAGGGATGGGATGGAAAGTCAGGGGAATGAACTGCAATGCAATGAGCTTAATCGCCCTGATTCCAAATGGATCTTTTAAACTGTTAAATATTTCTTCGCTTATCCTTTCTTAATCTTACTCGTTTGGACATTCATCCTCCCTCTTCTGTTGCTACCAGAGATCAGGACCTAGTGCTGTGGGGATATTCCCCCACTGAGGGGGGCTGGGGCTGCACCTACTCCTGCCTCTAGTCATTGATTTGTTCTGGTCTCCTGAGTGTTTCACTGAGCTGTAAAGTTTTAGGGTAATGTATGAAAAGGAACCTTTGGGAAAACTGTGGCCTGCTAACAAGACACATGAGACAACAAAATATCCCCACCATGAATATATTTACCCATGAACTTACTAGAGAATAAAAAGCAACAACATTTGCAACCACTTCTTGTGTCTCATATCCAAATATCTCCCATGACTGATGTCAGGGTTTCATGCGTCAAAACAGCTAACGACTGACAAATTTGAAAAAAATTAAAGAAACAAATGTCTAACTAACTGTTGCGGGGGAAAAAATGAGTAGGTGGAGTGTGTGTGTATATACACACATATGAACTCTTGATACTCCCACGAACCACAGAGCCATGACAGAGTAGCAACATCCAGAGCTACGGGATAAATATTAGGTGCCTGCTGAAAGTGTTTTGGTGGAATTTAACATTCGTTCAACAGAGTGCAGTCCCAGAGCCACAAAGCCAGGCATGGCAGCACTTATCATCTACAGCGATATCTAGAAACTGTAGGTTACTATGGTAACAGCATTTTTTTTTAAGAAAGACTAATGCAAGTTGTGAGCAGGAGAGAGGATTAAGCATATAGATTTACTTTGAAACAAAGCCTCACAGCGAAACGCAACCTGCTGAAAACACTACAACAAAACACATGGAGAATGTGGAAATTAATTGAAGGGGGCTTTTCTGGCACAGTGCTCTGGTGGAGGAGAGGCATTAATGTGGAAAAAGTCTGGGAGTCTAATGCAGGTGTGTGGCCAGCCAGGGACCTGCATGCTGCAGGGGACAGAGTGGCTGTGGGCATGTGCTGCAACACGCTGAGTGATGCCCTGGATCGCACCATGTGGCAGCATCAGCTCCTCGTGCCCTGTGCTGCCTGCTCGCTGCACACACAGCGGGAGTGGGAGCGCATGGGCCTCCTTCCCAGAACCAGGCTTTGATATTTGTAACAGTTGCTGGGTTTAAAACCAAATCCCAGGGCTGGTGGGACTGGGGAGGTACCAGGAATGGGACTGATAGGTGAAGGAGAGGCACAGGAATGGTGGCCAGGAGCAGTGAGAAGGAGTTACGGAGGACAGAGGCTCTGTGTGTGTAGGAGGTCCAACCTGATGCATTTGGCTGCTTTACCAGTTCCTGAATCTGTACAGCTGGACCAGGAATAGCAAAGTGATACTGTTCTCAAAACATACAAAAGCAGAGATGGAAACAGTTTTGGAGCACAGCACCTAAGGGGGAGGCCACTTCATGCCCTCATCCCATGGTGCTCACACTGCAAAGTCTGCGTTTTGGGTGACAGAAAAGAAAGTTGTTTATGCCAGGTGGTTCCCCTCAACCTGCGCTCTGTCCTCCCCCTCCAGGTCTGGGAAAGGCAGAGGGCCACTGGGGCAGGTATCTGGCATGGGGGTACTGGAGAATTTGAGGTGCCGTGAGAAGGGGCAGGACTGGGAGATACTCCTTTCCCTGGGGAGCACTGGGTGTCTGGGCTGAAGCTGTTGCTATGCCATGCCATGCCACCTCAGCACTCACCAGCTGCCCAGGATCAGGATCAGGATCAGGATCAGGATCGGGATCAGGATCAGGATCAGGATCAGGATCAGGTCTGCTAGGAGCACCTGGGAAACAGGAGCAGAGGGTTGTCAGAGGAGGAGCGGGGGCAACACAAAGCTCAGCCCCAGCCCCAGCAGTGGGAGGGCAGTGGATCCAGTGGGGCTGGAGGATGCGGTAGGCAAGGGGAGTCATGCTCCCGGAGAGGTTTTGATTTGAGCCCTGGCCTATGTCTTGATTTGAATCTGCAGCTTGCCTGTTCTTCCTCTCCAGCTCCAGTTTCACAGGCAGTTGGCTCACCCTAATGGCTCTTGTGCCTTTGACACAGAGTTCTCAGTCCTCTTCTGACATCCTCTGCCATGGCCGTGCCCTCTGCGTTGACCCTGGTTCCATCAGCTGGCTTAACTCATTAACCAGCAAAATCAGCTCAGGAGGAGGTAATATGATGAAACGTAGGGGTGCAATCAGGAGCAGGGCTGGTAGGAATTACCCTGTTTAGGCAGTGCTGAATTTGTAACCACTGAGCTGTGCCCTGTGTCACACAGCCTCGAGCAGGATTTTTAGAGGCTGCCTGTGAGCAAGCATGCAGGACAGCCTGTGCTTAGGTGCTTGGGAAACTTGGTGTCCAACCAGGACTGGCTACCAGCACTTTCAAGGCCACATGCACTTTAAGATGAAGCGGGCTGAGGTCCCAGGCCAGCAGGTCTGGGATTTTCCAGGGCTCAAATTTAACACCATGGTGGCAATTTACAGCCAAACCAATTCTGCCTGCAGTTAAGGTATTTTAGTTTTAAGCTGCTCAGGAGTTTCCTTGGGGAAAACAGCTAAGCCCACCGTCTAACCAGCTGTTCTGTCCTGTACCATTCTGCAGCTCTACCAGGTGCTGTTGAAGGGCAAAATCGTTCCTGTAGCAGGTTTGCTTCTCCCTGTTTGCTTCTCTGTGTCTTGCTAGATCAATTATTGTTTGTAAAATGCATTAGATCTTCAGAAGAAAGGCAGAAACACAATGTTTTCTTCCATTAATCAGAGCAGTTTACAGAAAACATCAATTTAAAATGTTAAAGCCAATTTGCAACTGGTATTGACAACAATTAAATTGGCCTCCAGAAAGTAATGTAACTAGTTGCTTTTGACACCATGAAGAATGAAATCTTTATAAGGACATTCTACATGTTGAGCTTCTCCCATTTCATGATTGCTGATCCTATCACACTCTGTACAAGTGTAAACAGAGGTGAGGAGCTGGAAGCCGTACTCCATTAAGAATGTGCCATAATCAGTAAACTTTCCTTCCCATCTTCTTGGACCCCTGCCCAAATATTGCAACTCAGTCTATGCTCTGCTTTCATCACTATCAGCTTCCTTTCTTTGCTTCCCAGTTGACTTTCCTGACCTTAAAATTAGGCAAAAATATACTGAAACAAAGGTTCACTGGTTTATTCCTAGTATTTATGACCAGGAACAGTAAACGCCACCGGTGACCACTGGCCACAGCCTCCATGAAATGCCATGGGACACAGGCTTTGCAAAGCTAAAAGTCACTCTTGCAATCTTGTCGTGGAAAACTACCAGCTCAGCTTACAGACACTTGAGAATAAAGGTGATACTGGAGAAGTCATGGTTAACTTCTCCTGGATCAGTCCCTGAGCATGTAATGGATAG
The DNA here is from genome assembly GCF_015220075.1 of Falco rusticolus. NCBI lineage: Eukaryota > Metazoa > Chordata > Aves > Falconiformes > Falconidae > Falco > Falco rusticolus. The sequence goes on along the minus strand of NC_051187.1, from coordinate 9,857,082 downwards.
CTCAGCTGACATCCAGATGTGCAGCTTTCAGAGACCTTGCAAGACCCTGGCTGGGGAAAGTGGGAGCAGTTAGCAGCAGAAGATACTGCTCAAGTCTCTGAAAACCTAGTTGATTAATGTTCTGGTTTAGGCATCTAAATCCTGAAAGGGTTAGCTGGTCACCTTTTATTGTCTTGTCTCAAGCTCTGCTCAGTCAGGGTCGAGGAATACTCTGCAGGTCTGCCTTCCCATTTCTTTCAGCAGTGTTTTTCTGCATGAGCCGGCGCAGCTTCCCCTTCACAACATTCTTATCCGCAGGGTATTCCCCCCTTCTGGGGTATGCCGGGGGTGTTTGCTGGTGGCTTTCAGCAAGAGATTTTTTCTAGATTGAAAGGCAGCAGGAAGGTTTGGCTCATGTTGAAGATCTGAAGACAGCTTTTACTGTTGGCTGCAAACAACCTTCATCATTGGTGCAGTCCCTGTTCCTTCTGGCACGTCAGCCGTGTGTGTGCGCAGCTTGGGAATTCAGTGGGTCTTGCCTCAGTTCCTCTTCTCTGAAGCTTTATTACCCTCACACCATCTTACTTGTTGCAGGTACCTAAAAAGACTCCCATGTGGCTATTTATATGAGCACACCTAAGAAGGAATGATGCCCTCCTCCATAAAAGGACAATTCTAACTGCTCTTTCTGTTTGATTTAAAATATTTGAGGAGGAAGGAAAAGGGAGTACATCTGTCACAATCTCACTTACAATCAGAAAAGTTAATGGAAAGATTCCTTCTGACTCTCCAGGGCTTTGGACAAGGCTCTGTACTGCGACATTAGCAAATAATGAAGTTCACATCTCATCAAATCATTCTCAGGAAAATAATTCTAATATATGTGGATGGCCTTTCGCAGCTCTCTCCCCGAATCTGTCCCTGCTTTGTCAGTTGTGCCAACACCTCTATCTTCTAGTGTTAAATCACCTCTGTGTATAACTGTTGCTCTCTAAACCAACCCTATGCAAGATCTTTGTTGCCTGTCACGGAGCAGTGCCCCAATGCTCGGAATGACCCCTCTGAAAAGGGAGTAAGATAAATATTAATTCTCAAATCTGTAGCTTTCTACCCAATGGCTCCCAACTGCAGTAATGCCACCTCTGTGGCACTTCAGTTCACTTTTCCCCTCCTTGGATCCACAGCTTTTCCTGAGAAGGATTCCTCAGCAAGCTCCGCCGGCTGGGTGCAGTTATGCTGCCAGCACCATGCCTGCCAGAGGGACCTGAAGCCCTGCTCATTCCTGGGGCCGTGTGCCACATCCCTGTATTGTTCCCGTAGGCAGCCTGAACTCAAGATTCAGGTACCTATACATCCCACCTTTCCTGCAGCAAGCAGTGCTATGGCCCTTATAGGAAGGATCTTTGGGGAACCCTGCAAGGAATTAGCCTTTGTGATGGCTGGAGGATGCAAGAAAGGTGTGGAGATGTGTCCCTGCTGTAGGTTAAGTGCAGCGTTAAGTAAACCGAACTGCTGCAGGCTGCCCGAGATGGTGAGTATGGCATCCAGGTTGTACAGCTCAGCAGAAAAAGGTTTTTTATTGAATCCTACTTAAATATTAATATATTCAGTGATCAGGAAGCAGGGCGGGGGAAGGGAAGTTGGAAGGGCCCTTGATGCACAGGCTACAGTCAGGTAGCTCTGATTACCTCCATCTCTGAAGCATCCTACTGCTGCCTTGGGGTTGGTCAATGTGGATGTCAGAGGTTCTCATCTCAAGCTTCCAGGTTTCTGACTGCCCTGATTGCATCACTTCAGTGCCTGGCACTGGCAGAACCGTGCAGCAGAGTTAGCTGGTGTCCTCTTGCTTCTGAGGCTACTTGCTGTGTGTGGGTTGTCCTTCCTGATGAGCATTTAAGAGGTACAAGAATGACCCCAAAGGACTTCAGGTGTGACATGGCTGGAGGAGCTAAGGTGGAAGAGGAGCCTTCCTGTCACACCTACCTTACTGTCCTTTCTTTTTTGTCCTCAATCCCTCTGCTATGGCAGAGGGCAACACTAGGACCTGGACTAATGATTCCACTTACCTCTCCACTTGTCTCCTTTCTCCACTGGCCTAACATGGTTCTGAATGGGCTTGTCCATCAAATGATTCAGGTAGATAAGCATGGGTTCTAATCAGGACTTGCTGTTCTCATGACTCATGGGTGGAAGAGTAGTAATGAGGGGTTGGACAAGTCACCATGAGTTGTTGTGAGGCATTCTGACAAGCGAGAGAGGGATTGTATAGCTTATGGCTGTCACTTGACATCTTTGAGGTCACAGAGGTGGCCCTGTCCTGGAGGACACTGTCAGTAACCAAAGGCAGAGCCTTGTGCCAGCCCTAAAGAGGCAGCACCAGCTCCCATATCCTCCAAGACAGCCTGGGGACCCTGCGAGGCTTTGCCATGGGTAGCTGGCAGGTGCTGAAGCTGGATTGTACCCATCTGAGCTGGGCAATAAGTTCTTGACTGACAAAAGAGGAGAACAGCCCTGTCTACCTGTGGCTGGAGGAGGCAAATGGTTGCCCCCAGACTACATCCTGCAGCTCTGTAGCCCCTGGCATGGCTGGGGGGCTGGTCTGTGTGGAGTCAGCCTGTGAAATGCCCCACTGCAGCTGTCTGGAGATACAGGGCAAGGCAGCAGCAGAACATCGCCTGGAGTCTTCTACAAATGTAGTTGCAGCTTCCCAATCAAAGCACAGTTGCTTCTCCAAGGATCCTGGACTTTTTTTTTATGAGGCAAAGAGTCACACATCTAAAATAGGGACAAACCTTGATTTTGGACAGTATCATGGGATGTTTGTCACAGCCAAGACCTTCAGTTTGGTTTGGTTTGATAGTCTTAGTCTCAAGATTTGAGGCAATTCTATGTTTCCCAGCATTCAAATTCTGAGCCCTTTGGACCATTTGTGTCCAAGACTGTCTCCTTAGTTTAATCTTTGTTTTTGTCTTCTGCAGTCAAGTTACACCTGAATTCTTGCTGCAGTCTCTTTAGAAGGCCTGCATTCTGCAACCCAGCTCCAGTCCCAGGCAGCATGAGCCCTAGGCCTCCCGACTGATGGAGGAATGCGTCAGCTGTTACATGCAGAAATAACTGGGCTTTCCTACTAGCAGTGGTATTATTTCTTTGGTCTGGAGGTGGGAGTTAAACTCTTCCACAATGACGCACTTTCTCAGTGGTATATGACTGAGAATATCACAATGATTTCTGTAGAAACCTGTGCCTCGCTGTGCAGGTTTGCAGAAAGCTTCAGGTCCTGTGGTAGCCTTCTTTCTAACACCTCCGTAACTATTTCACCCATGGATTTTGAGCAGAATTTCCCCCCCTTAAATCCAGGCTAGCATTTTTTATTGATTTGCTTTTGCTCTATCCAAGTTGTCAAACTGAATGTTCCCTCCCCACCTGGCACTCTGTGCCACTTACAGCCTTCTCGCTGCCTGTGCTGAGGAGCACACAGCTTTTTGTGCCTCATTTCCCAGCGGTGTGGCTGCTGCAGACTCCCTGGTACCCCTGCAGGGTCCGGTTGCACAACCTCTACCACAGTTCAGGTTCTGCTTTCTTTTACCCAAGGGTCCGGGCAAAACCATTTCTGTCAGTTACTCCTGACTATACCCCATGGCTTTTCAGCCCTGGCACACTTCTAATAGCTCGTATCTAATAAAGATTCTATTTTTGATATATAGTTTATATAAAATATATAATATATTAAATATATATATTATTTTGATTTATATTCTATTCCTAAAGATTCATGTGGACATGCCTCTGCATCCTCCTTTTGTGCATTCTACATTTCACTGCTTTTCCTCATGTGCTATTTGTGTCAGCTCCTCTGTCTGCCTCGGTTTCTCTAAATTAATTTTGGATGGGTGCAAAATGGAAAAAATCAACATTTTGTGCAATGTCCCCAGAATCTTCAGCCAGAACCTCGTGGGGGTGAGCACCACAACGAGCACCTGACAGATTTAGGGTCAATATGACTGGAAAGCAAGGAACACAGGTGCCTGAGGCAGAGCAAGTGATGAACACCAGCAGCAGTATAGTTGACCTAGAGGAGTGAGCAACTGAGAAAACGATCAGGGCCCTCCTCCTCTCAAGTTATGCAATTTAATAGACAGAAGAGCAAGGGTTCTGCACTGCAGATCTAGTTCCTCCTCTGCAGGAGAACCCAATGGTCTTGAGACATTCGGTCCTTCCATGCTTGGCCGCCTTTAGTGTTCACGAGTTCAATGTGCAGAGTTGCTTTCCTGCCCTTGGCAGATCCTGTGGCAGCTTGGGGAGTGCCGGTTTCTTCACAGAAGTACAAATGTTGCTTTTTGAACTCCTCACCTTTCTGCTGTCATGCCGTGCCCCCATGGCCACATGTGTCCAGGCTCACAGGTGTGCATGCTCCTTCAGGAGCTGACAGCCCCAACTGACCGGTCGCTCAGGTAGGGATTTAGCTCTGCTCAGGCAGACGTGGTCCCAGCGTTGTATTAAGTTGCAGGGTGACACCTGTGAACATCAGTTTAACATAATTGTCAGAATGATACTTGGTGGAGCTAATGAAATATTTACCTTTGAGCAGCTGTAAGATCATTAATGTTTCACTGTCTTGCTGCCAGCCAGCCCTTTCCTGATTTACATTCTTGAATTGTTTATGAGGCTAATTGCACTGCCCTTCATAAATCAGGGACTCAGGCTTTTCTGGGGCACTTTCAATTAGCGATAACTCCTTTGCCCTGCTGGTGAGTGTATCCATGGCAAGAAACCAGGAGACGGAGGCTGGCACAAGCACTAACCTCCCAGATTCCTCCCGTCCCACCTGCCCCGGCATGTACTGGGGTCTTTAAGGACACCCTGCTGCATGAAGGGGTCCCAGAGCGCTGTGGCACTGGCATGATGCTATGGCCTTTTGCACTTCCCATGCAGCTTGGAGGCACTGCCTGCATTCAAAGGGTGACTCCTTTCATCCTGGCATTGACATCCTGGCACCTTTAGCATTGGCACGTAAGTGCCCAACTGAGGGATGTTGGCTTAGATCAGGGGTAGGCAGGAGACATGGGGCAAAGTCCAGATATTACCATGGCTTTGGAGAAGGTGAATCCTCTCCAAAACAAGGACAAATTGGGAAGGGAGGTTGGATCTTCCTCTCAAGGGAATGTCCATGTGCTTTCCAGCAACTCATTAAAGACCACAGCTAACTTCAGTCAGGGCTGGCATGCAGTCTTCTCCTTTCCCAGGAGGAAGCATGTGCAATGAAATATCTGGCTTTGATAGGTTTTGGGATTCTTTTTGCTTTTGATCTTGGTTTTCTGTTGGTGATTTATGCCAATTCCTTTATTATAGCTAAAGAAATAGATTTACATAAAAATTTTCCTTCCTACTATCAGAGTTGCAGAGGCTTAAATCCAGAATTGCCCTCAGTTTTGGGGATGGGAATTTCCCCTGTGCTAAATGAAAGGAGATTTTGCAACAGAAAAATGTTATCTTTTTTTCTTGTGCAATGTCATGTCTTGATATAAAGGAGGGAAATTTTTTAGCAGAGATTGCCAGGAAATTGTGACAATGTGCATCCTCAAAATATGAAGGTACTTAAAACCACTGACATTTTAACCTTTGCACCATTAACCTCTGTAGCAGGGGAGGACAGGAGATTCCCACATGCAGTGTAGGGGCTGTTTTTGATGATCTCCCTAAAACTGCAGAATCAGTGAAGTTTTGTATAAAATAAATGGAATGGTAAAAAATAATCTGGACTAGACAACATTCACTCCAGGGACTTTAAAGGAGAGCTGCTGAGTTACCCTGAAGTTCAGTCTGACTATTTAATCAGCCTTTGTGCAGGGTGAGTGGTCGGTGGCAATGCTTGTCTTTAGAAAGGCTTTAGAGATGATGCTGGGAGTGTGAAAGACGGGCTGGTAGAGCAGGTGCAGAGAGGGATTACAATAAAATGAAATAGAAGAGTCAAGATGGCTTTTGTGAAAGGAGAGCACGCATTATGAGTCTGCTAGCTCTCCATGAAGGAATCGACTGACATGTGGATGGAAGTGATTCTGTCAAGGCAATGTAGTCATTTCTTTTTGGAAATTGTCAGTGAGGTCTTTCATCAACAGTGCTTGAGAATACCATGGGATAAGCGGGGAGGTCTTCTCAAGAATTAATAACAGATTAAATGACAGAAAGCAATGGATGAGAACAAACACTCAGATTTTGCGCTGGGTACATGATTAGAGTCCTAGAAGATCTGCTTTGGGACACGTGCTACTCAGTGTATCTTTGAATAATCTAGAGAAGATGTAGAGTGAGGTAACAAAAAGGTTGTATGTGATGTGGAATTATTCTGAAATCTCAAATCTGAGGCTGACACAGGAACTTAACAGTATGAAGATTATAATCTAGTGAAAAGATTTCCAACATCAGCAAGAGGGAAGCCAGCAAGCTGTCCATTGGGCAGGGAGCTAGCTGGGGATGCTGAACACCTAGCTGGGGTTTTAAGTCTCAGTAGTGCCTGCTACATCTTTGTATTTAGTTGTTTAAAATATGAAGTTTTTGAGAAAATCTATTCTGTGCTTGCAATGTTTTAGACTACCCAAATCCCTATCTGATCTCACCCTTCCAAGAATCCAGGACTGTTTCTATCAACCAGGTTTCCTCTAAGACCTCTGGGTACCAAAGCTGATGGTCAGATCTATTCAGAGACTAAGGGCATCTCCTTAAAAGCCATGTGCTCCTGGAAGACTGAGCAACAAGGAGTGCTGCCTGAATCGGGTCTGTGCTACACAAAGTCCTCCTAGGAGATGTGTGTTTTAGCACCACCAGTGCATAGAACACCCAAAAGGGCAGTCTTGGTTGGACTGTTTGCACTTCAAACATGCCTTGGACTGCAGCCCGGTCCCTCTGGGGCATCCCCAATGTTCCTTCGAGGCAGCCAGCTCTGCAGATGCTCAGGGAAGTGGCTCCTGCTTATAAGGCACATTGCTCTCCTTGACCTATTTGCTCATTACCTCCACAAATGTGATTTTGATTAAGGAATTTTCCTAAGTAATTACTATGGCATTAGCAATTCAGCCAAACAGAAAATAGTCCAAAAAGCAACGTGGCATGTTATCTGCCTTGAAGGCCAGCTCGCTGACTGCCAGCGGACTATCAGGGAGGGAGAGCGAACACCAGCACCACAAGGCAGAGGGACAAGGCTTTGTCCTGCCCTGGGGGCACAGGGTCCTCCAGGTCATGTACCAGGGCTGTGTGTGTCTTCTGCTACTCATCATCGTCTTACCCTGGAGTCAGGGAGGAGTTCTGACACCAGCTGCAGATTCACGGGTTAAAACCACTCTTGCTTGTTAAAATTAAGATGCCTGCTGAGCTCTTGTTTTGAGCAGTGGGAGAGAAAGTTAATACACCTCTTATGAAGAACAGGCTAAAATCAAGAGGGTGGTTCAACGGTGGTAGTCGTGCATCCCAGCCTGGTTCTCCGGGGACAGACTCACGCTGGTCACATCCCTGCTGATACACCTGGCTCAGGGGCAGGGTGCATCGCACAGACCGAGCTGCTGGACGGAGCCTGACTCGGAGACCTGCTACAGTAGCCCCCACTTTACCAGCCGACCTTGGCATCCTTCCACATGGCATTGCGATGATTTTACTGAGCTAGCGCATACTTTCTTGTTAAGAGTTTGCGGTCAAGGAAATGTGACAGAGTTCTTCCTGACTGAAGGCAACCAAGATCATGTGCAAATCTGGCCCAGGACTAGAAAAAGAAAGGCTGAGTGACTCAGCCCAACAAAATCGTTGTCCCCAAGCAAAACTGCTTGAAAAAGGGGCCAAAGCAGAGCTCACTTTCACTCAAGAAAGGCAGAAAAATAATGGTGTCACCTTTAAGATCAAAGTGACTGGCTGAATTCCCCCCTGTGAGAGTAACTACCTAGTAAACAAAGCCAGCACTCACTTTCTGCAAGCATCTGCCTTAGCCTTCAGCAGCTTTCTAATGCAGTTCTGGGGGAGTGCTGCCAAACAAAAAGGGACTCATTCCAAGGCTTCGGCAGTGAACGTATAAATATCCCTCCTGTTAATTTTGGGTGCCATAATCCATCAGTGGCTGTCTTGTGCAATTTAGCTCCATGACATCTCCTGACAGCATGGGCAGTAAAGTATTCCCATGCTAATGTAAAACAGGCAGGTGCTGGGGCATTTTTTCAGCTGCCCATTAAGCTGAACAGAAGGATGCAGGGGTGGTGGGATGCTCTGGGTGTGTGGAGCACAGCTGTGTAGGAGACAGATGTTACCTGGTGCAGTCACCACTGTGGCTGGTGGTGTGTGGTCAGAGGTGCAGGCACTGAAAGGCACAGCACATGAAGAGCTACAGGGCATGCACAGCTCTGGACAGCATGTCCTGATGGCTGGGCACAGTGGTCCAGAAAAGTGTTGGTCATAAAAATGGAGCCTGACTTACACTGTACAGCTGTGCCACATGTTCTCCTCCAGTAAATCTCGCCGAAGGTTCATTTAACACTGCCCTAAGTGGTTTTTAATTGTGATGCCACTCTCATGGAGTTTGGTATCACGTGGGGCAGACTGGCATATCCTGCAGCACCGCAAAGGGAGGAGATCCCCAACGGCCAGAGAGAAAGGGACTCCTCTGTACGGAGAGAGAGCTTGCAGCGGAGAGCTCGCTTGCTTGAACCAAAGGCAAAGCTGTGCCGTTGCTCACAGCAGCTCATGATCTTCGGCTTATGACAGCGTAGGTATAGAACAACAACTCCCCTGGACCTGCAGGGATCTCAGAGAAGAAATCTAGTGCTGAAATCCCATGTTTCAACTTGACTTAATGGATGTGAGCCCTTCTGTGTCCATACTCTAGGGCTGCAGCTTTGGAAGGACAAGAGAGAGGCAAAGATATAATAGCTGTGTCGTGTTACTCCTCCAAAAAGAGATTTTAGGTGTCTGGAGGAAGAGCACCTATGGTACCTCAAGGTAAGCCAGGAGCTGTAGGACCTGTCCTCCAACAATTTGCAGACAGTAATACCTGTTCTTGGCATTGGCAGTATAAGGCTCAGCACACCGGCCCTTCACAGCCAGGACATCTCCCAGACACTTTGCCTCCCTTAAACACCCCTGGAGTGCTAGACTCCTCCAGTTGTCTACACATACTGATTTACTAGTATTTTGTTATTTTAGTAGAAGACGCTCATCTGTCAGGTCTCTCCAGCCTCTTCATTCAGTACCAGCATACATGAAAACACCTCCAGGAAGCTTTCCCAGTTCTTTCTCTTCTTCTCATTAACCTTTTAACTTACTCTTCTTTTCCTCTTATTCACTAAAATTTTATTTAGAACATTACCCTTGTCTTTTAGGCTTGGTTGTAGACCTTTGTTCCCTTTGTTTCTGTTCAGCCATTTCCAGCCCAGTCTGGACTTCTCTACTTACAACCCCAAACCCTCTTGGAACAAATAAAGTCAAGCACAAAGTGCACACGAGACATAGATGTGACATTCAGCCTGTTAGACTTGAGATCTTAAGTGTGTTACCAGCTCTCCACTGGGACACATGCTGCACATTCACATTAGCAATTAAAATACGCAACAGGCCTGGCAGCAAGTTGCTTTGTGAAAACCACCTCCCACTCTTGTGGAGCTGGGGATTCCTTAGGGATGTCTACTTCGGGATCCTGGTGGGGATCCCACTGCTAGAAAGCACCTCAGCTACTGCAGCACACACAGTGTGTGCCGATGCAAGGTTCTGCCATGATCACCCATTGCTCGGTAGCACGAGGTGTCACAGTAAAGGATGGAGCCATCTTCAGGGGCCAGCTGCAGAGCAGTCCAGGTCTAGGAATTCAGGGAAGCATGAAATTACAATCAGTTCATAATCAATAAAAGACTCTCTGATCATCATGCAGGACCAGCATCCCTGTTGTTCCAAAGCCATTTTTAAAGCAGGATTTTCCTTCCCTCCAGAGCAACCCTCCCTTGCTTTGAAGTGATACTTTTAGTGTGTTTCTGAGTCTTTAATAGTGGAGAGAATCAACATCCACAATTCATGGGGAAAGTGATTTAGAAGGAGTTATGAAGCATTTTCCCAAAGTCAGCTAGCCATCATGGAGTCAAGCCAGAAGTACTAGACAGGTCTTCTGAGCCCTGTTGTCCATCTCTGCCTTCTAGGAAGTTCTAGGTGTTCAGAAGCAGCACGCTTACTCTGCTTAGATCCAGGGCTTGCATTATGTCTGGGTTATTGCAGGTGGGTGAATGAGCAAACAAGATACTGAAAACACTGCTCAGGTCAACTCCCTTCAAAGAAGAGTTAGTCTTCTCATCTCTATGAAACTGCAATAGCTTTGGTAGAAGTAGTGAGGGGTGCCATGGAAGGGCCGTCACTGGATTCAGAGTTTAGGCAACAATAGCAGGAGGCATTGATGCCCAGGGAGCTCCACCATTACATGAGCACTGGGTTTATTAGAAATGTGTACTAGCAGTTTACAGCTGAGCTGGAGACAAGGACAAGGTCAAGGACAACTGCTTATTAGGGAAAAGGGGGATATGAGGATGCAAAAAGACAATTCCCAGAAGGTCCCCAAAGGTAATCTACTATGGATGTCACAGGAAAGTAAGTGGGTGATAAGATCCCAAATACTTTTGAGTGTCTGAGCATGATGTCCTCTCTCAAATTGATTTAAGAAAGGATCTAGACACTTCAGCACTTCTATAAACTTCAACAGGCACCTATCTACATCTTTAGGCACATGAAGTACCTACAGGAGTTTTTCCCAGTCTTTCCTAATGTCAGCAGGATTTGCCTCCTAAGTACTGACTTTTCTTTCTTAATTGGGGCTCAGTTTGAGATGTGAGTTTTTGAAGTAGTTGTTCCCAACCTCTTTGCTTCCAAATGAATGCAGAAACCAGAAATGACTATATTTGTGTGAAACAGAACAACTTGCATCCTTAGACTGTCAATTCCATATACCCATTTATTTACTTACAATTATAAACAGAGCACTTCATAAATATTTATAAGGATGCTCCCAAAGCCCAGCTGAGAAAATAAGTATTATCACCATTTACCAGTTGTCAAACTGAAGCACAGGTGGATATATGACTTGTCCAAAGAGACCAAGCAGTCTAACATCACAACCAAGTCCAGGCTGTCAGCTTTCCTTGCATCACTGCTGCAACTCCTTCCATCATACTCCTACATTTGGCAGTGCCTCCACCCACCATGCTCACATATGTAAAAAGTTAAACGTTTTCTTCATACCACTGACTTTAAACTTCCTCCTTGTAGGAGAAGTCTGAAGTATCCTGGATTTGATGGCAAACCAGGATGGGGAGCATTTGTTATGTTTGTTATAGCCAGCTGAGGAGAGTTAAATAAGCAAAGTCTTCCTAACCAGGTCTTGGAGCAACTGACAGCCATCACATCCCCATGGTGCTTGGGCCATTAGACAAGGGTTGAGAGCTGCCTCTCCCACCTCAAGAGACAGTCACATCCAAGAATCTCCTCTCTGACAGACAAATTCAGAGGTCTAGGTCTGAGCAGGTCACAAGGGCTCCTGTTGAAGGGAAACCTTTGAGACAGTTTCATCTGAGCTACCTTGGAATGAAGATGTTAATTTCTTTTCCACTGGATGCAGAAAGGAGCAGCCAGGTGAAGGCTTAGATATCTTGAGGGAAAACTGAGGGCAAATGAATGCCTTCTGTACCAGGTGAGCCTTGTTTATCTGACAGTAAATATAATGGGAGATTTAATTCTTCAGCTGACAGTGCCTCTGTGTCCCCTCCTGTGCCAGGCACACCGAGCCATTGCGTAGCTCAGCCTGCAGCCAGCTCCAGGTTGGATGGCATAACTGCTTTTGCACCACTCTTTCAGGAGTTAAACCATGCCCTGAAACTATCCCAGCCTCTTGCCCTCCAAACTATTCCTATTTAACCCAACCAGAATCTTGTTTCCAGCTCAGAAGAACAAAAGGCTTCTCTCGCGAGGTCTCCCCACTTGGTACCTTCCCCCAGTTCACCACTGGTACTTGGCAGAGCAGGTGCTGCTGTGGCATGTGGCAACAGGGAAAATCCCTGAGCCCAAACAGCCCTGGCACAGGCAGGGAGTCGGGCAATGGAGTGGGGCTTCCTTCCCCAGCGGGATGTGCAAGGAGGGCTTTCCACCCAGGCACATCTGGAGTTTCTCGTAGCAAATTTGATTCACCAGAGGCACCCTCAGCAGCTGGCGTCTGTCAAGATATGGCGTTCATTTGGAAATGATAAATCGTTCCTGCTCTCCTTGAGGGCTAGATCTTCAGCATACAGATGTCTGGTCAGAGGGCTCACTTGCCTCACGTATAGTCCCTTCAGAGCTGGATTAGATCACTCATCACGGAAGGTGACATTAGACTGCAGAGGCAAGACCTGAGCAGGGTGTTACAGTTTGCCTTCTCTTAATGCTTGAGCTACAGGGTGAGCATCACTTCAGGAATGTAATGGAAACTGTGACTCCCTTCATGATGACATTTTGGGATCCTTTGGAAATTGTCAGGTGTCCTTCTGGACTTCCAGAGAGAGTTGAGTTGAATTTTGAGCAGCTTGAATGATAGCACAGAAGATCCAGAGGCAGACAGTGTGACTCAGTGTCCCCATTATCACAGGTGTGAGGCACCTGTGGGCTTCCCTGTGCCAGCTTCATATTGGGCTGAAAGAAATCAACACTGCAAACAGAGCTGACTGCTTGGGAAACTGAGAGAAACGTGTGCCAGGACGAATTGCTAGAAGAAACTGCCAGCATCCTGTTAAAAAGTCTGTTGTTTCCTAAAGACAGAAGGAAAAAGGATCACTGTGTCTGAGGTGGAATAGTTTGGCTCCAAACACCTGTCCCACATGCAAAGCGGTGCAGGCTGCCATGGGCTTTGAAAAAGCTCGGTAAGTTACACATGGACGTTGAATTGCTTGACTCCTGGAAAAATACCTGCTTTCATCTTGCTCCTACCAGCATAAAAAAAGAAATCTCTGACAGCCTGATCTTCTGACCAACCCAAACCACTCCCACAGGCACAAAGCTCAGGATAAGGATGGGAAAAGTTTGTGTTTGGGTGTGTGACACTTTCCGTAACCTGTCATCTTTGCCCAATTCTGTTGATGCACCTTTCACATCTGTGAGCTGTAAGATTTCCATTTCCCATGCCCTGTTCTCTTCAGCAGCTGCCTGGGGCAGTCTGTACCCTGGTATGAGTGGATAGAGGTGATCCTGTTAAGGGGTTTTAGTTAAATTACACTGATCTCTTCCTCTTCCTTGCTGTCATCTCTTCTTCACCTTTTTTTCTTTCTCAGGTCTCTCCGATGTCTCTCCATGCTCTCCATTCTGTCTTTCCTGCTGCTTCATAGCTATGTGCTAGGAAAGGGAGGAGAGAATCATCCAGATCTGCTGTTTGATCTGATGAGATCAAGTCTGAAAAGTCAGTCTTACTGACATTTTGTACGGTCCAGGTTTGAACGTGAGGAAAGGGGGAAGGGAGGAGTTGGGAGAGAACAGGAGAGGAGCCCTGAGGCTCAGCACAGGCCACCACACCGCCAACCCCCGTTGGACTGAGCCCAGGAACAATGGCACTGGGGCAAACCAGCACGGGTAATTCGCCTCCCCAGCTCCATCCAGCTTTCCTTGTTGGGTCCGTGTTGTTCCGTGTTCATTGCATGTCTTGAAATTAACTGATTCCTGGAAGCAGAGTGCCCGAGAAGTGCAAGAAGCTTTGTCCCTGGGAAGGGAACGTTGTTTTCATTAGTGTATCTGAACAGCACACTTTGTTACTGGCTGATTTTCATTAAAGGACTAAAGCTCCCGAAGGACTCATTTGCTTCCTCCTGCAGCAGCAGGGGTGGAGAGCATGCGGGGGGGGGGGGGGGGGGGGGGGGGGGGCGGCTCATCGCTGCGCAGCGTGTTGCAGGGGCTGCAGCGGTGCAGGGAAGGAAGCAGCCCACAGTCCTCAGCTACTTCTTTGCTTTTAAGACACAGTTGTGATCATGATGCCATATCTACAGCTCTAATTATTTCATTTTGAGAGGCTAATCAATGGCTTGCACCAACAGCCTATCAGTATCACAGGGTCTGATCCCACAAAGCTTTGTGATGTGTGTAAGCCAGGCTCTGTCCCTGCTATCTTGTCACTTACAGCTGAGCAGCGTTTGCATATGAAGGCCTGGATTGCCCACTTCCATGCCTTTCCTCTCCTTCAAGTAACATACAGAAATCAAGAGACACAAATTTAAACAGTTCAGCAACACAAAAACTCCCACTGGGAAGTGTGGGGGATAGAGGATCTCCTGCAGCGTCCTATTTGTGATGCCCATTAGCAATATATTGCCTTGGATTTAGAGCAGTGCAGCCCTTTAGAGCCAGCACAAGAGGCAGTCGTCCTCTGTGAAGAGTCTATAACTCTGTGACAGAATCTGTAGACTGTGGAAGAGTCTATGACAGAGCTACAGATCAATTTAGGTTTCCCTGTCTGTACTCCCAAAGCACGAGGGGACCGTTGGCACCTCCAGCCTACTCAGATCTGCTCTCCCAGCTCGTGTTTGGCTCTGGCAATGGCCAGCTTCTTCACAGGAAGATGTAAAGCCAACCAGTCACAGATGGATGATAATCTGTCCTCTTAGGAAGATTATCTCCCTGTCCCATAGTTAAATTTTATAAAACACTAGTTCTTCTATACTTCTAAAATCTTTGGTTAATGTCCAGTATTACCAGGATCCTCTGGGACACCAAGGGCAGTTTTCCTTATCATTTTAGGCTTGTTGCACTCCCCAAATCCCAGCTGTGGAGCACTGTGACATGTCTATGCTGGCTTCTGCCTTTCAGGTTGGACCAGAAGATGACAATCCCTGTAAGGCTGCAGACAGTTTGGTTCTATTTTTCAGTGTGTATTTTTCCTTGAGTTTCCTTTTCAACACACTGATGCATTTAATGTTGACTTTCTCCCAACAAAAAAAGACAAGATTTCCTGCTCTTAATCAAGCTGTAACTTCAACAAGCTCTCACCTAAAAATAGTATAAAAATAATAGAAGTCCAGAGTGAAGTGTTTGATTGGCCTGATAGATTCTCTTATTTTTTGTCTAATGATCAGACAATTTATTCTTGTGCAATTCCAGCCCCAGTTTCCAGCCAGCTTTGCCTGAGATCTCCCAAGCTAGAAGCCTGTGCTGAATTAAAGTCTTCTTGATGTCTTCTGGTTCGTTTTAACTTGTGGGTCAGGCACAGAGAGGTAAATCTCACACATTTAGCAGCTGAATGTTACTTAAATCCAAAATAGATGCAGAAACATTAGTCTCCGGATACCTTGTGTTTTATTTTGTTCATGCTGCCAGTTCTCTGAGCATGGAGGGGATGTTGATCTGGGATGATGTGGTGTGGGTGCTGTTGCACAGTACCCTGCACTCAGGTTTATCTTTGTCCCTGGTCCTAGTTATGGAGGAAGGCTGCCAGACAGGGCTGTGGTACCTTCTGAGAAGGCTGCCTGGCTGTATACCATGTCTCTCCTGCTTTGGGAGTCCTAGTTCCAGATGCAGACAACTACAAAA